>NC_069505.1:520389609-520739609 GCF_027579735.1 Bombina bombina | reverse complement strand
TAATGTATTTGCATATTATGGTGGAAAATAAGTATTTGGTCACCTACAAACAAGCAAGATTTCTGGCTCTCACAGACCTGTATCTTCTTCTTTAAGAGGCTCCTCTGTACCCACTCATTACCTGTATTAATGGCACCTGTTTGAACTTGTTATCACTATAAAAGACACCTGTCCACAACCTCAAACATTCACACTCCAAACTCCACTATGGTGAAGACCAAAGAGCTGTCGAAGGACACCAGAAACAAAATTGTAGACCTGCACCAGGCTGGGAAGACTGAATCTGCAATAGGCAAGCAGCTTGGTGTGAAGAAATCAACTGTGGGAGCAATAATTAGAAAATGGAACACATACAAGACCACTGATAATCTCCCTCGATGTGTGGCTCCACGCAAGATCTCACCCCGTGGGGTCAAAATGATCACAAGAACGGTGAGCAAACATCCCAGAACCACACGGGGGGACCTAGTGAATGACCTGCAGAGAACTGGGACCAACGTAACAAAGGGTACCATCAGTAACACACTACGCCGCCAGGGACTCAGATCCTGCAGTGCCAGACGTGTCCCCCTGCTTAAGCCAGTACATGTCCGGGCCCATCTGAAGTATGCTAGAGAGCATTTGGATGATCCAGAAGCGGATTGGGAGAATGGCATATGGTCAGATGAAACCAAAGTAGAACTGTTTGGTAGAAACACAACTCGTCGTGTTTGGAGGAGAGAGAATGCTGAGTTGCAACCAAAGAACACCATACCTACTGTGAAGCATGGGGGTGGCAACATCATGCTTTGGGGCTGTTTCTCTGCAAAGGGAACAGGACGACTGATCCGTGTACATGTGAATAGAAGAAAACATAATTTATGCTTACCTGATAAATTTATTTCTCTTGTAGTGTGTTCAGTCCACGGGTCATCCATTACTTATGGGATATATTCTCCTTCCCAACAGGAAGTTGCAAGAGGATCACCCAAGCAGAGCTGCTATATAGCTCCTCCCCTCACATGTCATATCCAGTCATTCGACCGAAACAAGACGAGAAAGGAGAAACTATAGGGTGCAGTGGTGACTGGAGTTATAATTTAAAATTTAGAACCTGCCTCAAAAAGACAGGGCGGGCCGTGGACTGAACACACTACAAGAGAAATAAATTTATCAGGTAAGCATAAATTATGTTTTCTCTTGTTAAGTGTGTTCAGTCCACGGGTCATCCATTACTTATGGGATACCATTACCAAAACTAAAGTACACGGATGATGGGAGGGACAAGGCAGGGACATTAAACAGAAGGAACCACTGCCTGTAGAACCTTTCTCCCAAAAACAGCCTCCGAAGAAGCAAAAGTGTCAAATTTGTAAAATTTGGAAAAAGTATGAAGTGAAGACCAAGTTGCAGCCTTGCAAATCTGTTCAACAGAGGCCTCATTCTTAAAGGCCCAGGTGGAAGCCACAGCTCTAGTGGAATGAGCTGTAATTTTTTCAGGAGGCTGCTGTCCAGCAGTCTCGTAGGCTAAGCGAATTATGCTACGAACCCAAAAAGAGAGAGAGGTAGCCGAAGCCTTTTGACCTCTCCTCTGTCCAGAGTAAACGACAAACAGAGAAGAAGTTTGTCGAAAATCTTTAGTTGCCTGTAAGTAGAACTTCAGGGCATGGACCACGTCTAGATTATGCAAAAGACGTTCCTTCTTTGAAGAAGGATTAGGACATAATGATGGAACAACAATTTCTTGATTGATATTCCTGTTAGAAACAACCTTAGGTAAAAACCCAGGTTTAGTACGCAGGACTACCTTGTCTGAATGAAAGATCAGATAAGGAGAATCACAATGTAAGGCAGATAACTCAGAGACTCTTCGAGCCGAGGAAATAGCCATCAAAAAAAGAACTTTCCAAGATAAAAGCTTAATATCAATGGAATGAAGGGGTTCAAACGGAACACCCTGAGGAACTTTAAGAACCAAGTTTAAGCTCCACGGAGGAGCAACAGCTTTAAACACAGGCTTAATCCTAGCCAAAGCCTGACAAAAAGCCTGGACGTCTGGATTCTCTGCCAGACGCTTGTGTAACAGAATAGACAGAGCAGAAATCTGTCCCTTTAGTGAACTAGCGGATAAGCCCTTTTCTAAACCCTCTTGTAGAAAAGACAATATCCTAGGAATCCTAACCTTACTCCATGAGTAACTCTTGGATTCACACCAATATAAATATTTACGCCATATCTTGTGGTAAATTTTTCTGGTAACAGGTTTCCGAACCTGTATTAATGTATCAATAACCGAATCCGAAAACCCACGCTTTGATAGAATCAAGCGTTCAATTTCCAAGCAGTCAGCCTCAGAGAAATTAGGTTTGGATGGTTGAAAGGACCCTGAATTAGAAGGTCCCGCCTCAGGGGTAGAGACCATGGTGGACAGGACGACATGTCCACTAGGTCTGCATACCAGGTCCTGCGTGGCCACGCAGGCGCTATCAGAATCACCGATGCTCTCTCCTGTTTGATCCTGGCAATCAGTCGAGGTAGCAACGGAAAAGGTGGAAACACATAAGCTATGTTGAAAACCCAAGGGGCTGCTAGTGCATCTACCAGCACCGCTCCCGGGTCCCTGGACCTGGATCCGTAACAAGGAAGCTTGGCATTCTGGCGAGATGCCATGAAATCCAGATCCGGTTTGCCCCAACGACGAATCAGTTGAGCAAATACCTCCGGGTGAAGTTCCCACTCCCCCGGATGAAAAGTCTGGCGACTTAGAAAATCCGCCTCCCAGTTCTCCACGCCTGGGATGTAGATCGCTGACAGGTGGCAAGAGTGAGACTCTGCCCAGCGAATTATCTTCGAGACTTCCGACATCGCTAGGGAACTCCTGGTTCCCCCTTGATGATTGATGTAAGCCACAGTCGTGATGTTGTCCGACTGAAATCTGATGAACCTCAGTGTTGCTAACTGAGGCCAAGCTAGAAGAGCATTGAATATTGCTCTTAATTCTAGAATGTTTATTGGGAGGAGTTTCTCCTCCTGAGTCCACGATCCCTGAGACTTCAGGGAGTTCCAGACTGCTCCCCAGCCTAGTAGGCTGGCATCTGTTGTTACAATCGTCCAATCTGGTCTGCGAAAAGTCATTCCTTTGGACAGATGAACCCGTGACAACCACCAGAGAAGAGAATCTCTGGTCTCCTGGTTCAGATTTAGCAAAGGGGACAGATCTGAGTAATCCCCATTCCATTGACTTAGCATGCATAGTTGCAGCGGTCTGAGATGTAGGCGCGCAAATGGCACTATGTCCATTGCCGCGACCATTAAGCCAATTACTTCCATGCACTGAGCTACTGATGAGCTTGGAATGGAGTGAAGGACACGGCAAGCATTGAGAATCTTTGATAACCTGGACTCCGTCAGGTAAATTTTCATCTCTACAGAATCTATAAGAGTCCCTAGAAAAGGGACCCTTGTGAGTCGTAACAGAGAACTCTTTTCCACGTTCACTTTCCACCCATGCGACCTCAGAAATGCTAGAACTATCTCTGTATGAGACTTTGCATTTTGAAAACTTGACGCTTGTATCAGAATGTCGTCTAGGTACGGAGCCACCGCTATGCCTCGTGGTCTTAGTACCGCCAGAAGTGAGCCCAGAACCTTTGTAAAAATTCTCGGGGCCGTAGCTAACCCGAAGGGAAGAGCTACAAACTGGTAATGCCTGTCTAGAAAGGCAAACCTCAGGTACCGATAATGATCTTTGTGAATCGGTATGTGAAGGTAGGCATCCTTTAAGTCCACTGTGGTCATATATTGACCCTCTTGGATCATGGGTAGGATGGTCCGAATGGTTTCCATCTTGAACGATGGAACCCTTAGGAACTTGTTTAAGATTTTCAAGTCTAAGATTGGTCTGAAGGTTCCCTCTTTTTTGGGAACCACAAACAGATTTGAATAAAACCCTTGCCCCTGTTCCGTTCGCGGAACTGGGTGGATCACTCCCATCACTAAGAGGTCTTGTACACATTGTAGAAATGCCTCTTTCTTTACTAGGTTTGTTGATAACCTTGACAGATGAAACCTCCCTTGTGGAGGAGAAGTTTTGAAATCCAGAAGGTATCCCTGAGATATAATCTCCAACGTCCAGGGATCCTGTACATCTCTTGCCCAAGCCTGGGCGAAGAGAGAAAGTCTGCCCCCCACTAGATCCGTCTCCGGAAAGGGGGCCCTGTCTTCATGCTGTCTTAGGGGCGGAAGTAGGCTTTCTGGCCTGCTTGCCCTTGTTCCATGACTGGTTGCCTTTCCAACCCTGTCTGTAACGAGCAGCAGTTCCTTCCTGTTTTGGAGCGGAGGAAGTTGATGCTGCTCCTGCCTTGAAATTACGAAAGGCACGAAAATTAGACTGTTTGGCCTTTGATTTGGCCCTGTCCTGAGGAAGGGTGTGGCCCTTACCTCCAGTAATGTCAGCAATAATTTCCTTCAAGCCGGGCCCGAATAAGGTCTGCCCTTTGAAAGGAATGTTCAGTAGTTTAGACTTAGAAGTTACATCTGCTGACCAGGATTTAAGCCATAGCGCTCTGCGCGCCTGTATGGCGATTACGGAATTCTTAGCCGTAAGTTTGGTTAAATGCACTACGGCATCCGAAACAAACGCATTAGCCAGCTTAAGAGTTCTAATCTTGCTCAAAGACTCATCCAATGGTGCTGTGCGAATCGCCTCTTCCAGAGACTCAAACCAGAATGCCGCTGCAGCAGTGACAGGCGCAATGCATGCAAGAGGCTGTAATATAAAACCTTGTTGAACAAACATTTTCTTAAGGTAACCCTCTAATTTTTATCCATTGGATCTGAGAAAGCACAGCTATCCTCCACCGGGATAGTGGTACGCTTGGCTAAAGTAGAAACTGCTCCCTCCACCTTAGGGACCGTCTGCCATAAGTCTCGTGTGGTGGCGTCTATAGGGAACATTTTTCTAAATATCGGAGGAGGGGAAAAAGGCACACCGGGTCTATCTCACTCCTTGCTAATAATCTCTGTAAGCCTCTTTGGTATAGGAAAAACGTCAGTACACACCGGTACCGCATAGTATTTATCCAGCCTACATAATTTCTCTGGGATTGCCACCGTGTCACAATCATTCAGAGCCGCTAACACCTCCCCTAGCAACACGCGGAGGTTCTCAAGCTTAAATTTAAAATTTGAAATTTCTGAATCCGGTCTCCCCGAATCAGAACCGTCACCCACAGAATGAAGCTCTCCGTCCTCATGTTCTGCAAATTGTGACGCAGTATCAGACATGGCTCTCGTGTCATCGGCGCGCTCTGTCCTTAACCCAGAACTGTCGCGCTTGCCTCTTAACTCGGGCATATTGTATAATACTTCTTTCATAACATTAGCCATATCATGTAAAGTGATTTGTAAGGGCCTTGATGTACTTGGCGCCTCAATCTGACGCACCTCCCGAGCGGGAGACGAAGGTACTGACACGTGAGGAGAGTTAGACGGCATAACTTCCCCCTCGTTGTCTGGTGATAATTTCTTTATCGGTACAGATTGACTTTTATTCAAAGTAATATCAATATAATTGGTACACATATTTCTATTGGGCTCCACATCGGCTTTTAAACATAATGAACAAGCAGATTCCTCTGTAACAGACATGTTTAAACAGACTAGCAATGAAGCTAGCAAGCTTGGAAATTACTTTCAATAAGTTTACAAGCAATATAAAAAACGCTGCAGCGCTTTTAAAAAACACAGTTGAATAACAAAGAACTAATTCAGTTATAGTCAACAATTCTTTAAATGTATTAATTAGCAGAGGATTGCACCCATTAGCAAAAGGATGATTAACCCCTCAGTACCCAAAAACGGATATCAAATTAAGATTTAACGCTTTTTTCACAGTCAAACACACTGTCACAGGTCTGCTGTGACTGATTACCTCCCTCAAAAACGAATTTTGAAGACCCCTGAGCTCTCTAGAGACGTCCTGGATCAAGGAGGAAGAAGCAGGAATACTGTGCTAGAATTTTAACTGCGCAACAAGGCGCTAAAAAAGGTCCCTCCCACTCCTATTACAACAGTGGGAGACCTGATATAACGGTTTCTATGCAGAAAACATAATTTATGCTTACCTGATAAATTCCTTTCTCCTGTAGTGTAGTCAGTCCACGGGTCATCCATTACTTATGGAATATTTCTCTTCCTAACAGGAAACTGCAAGAGAATTACCCAGCAGAGCTTGCTATATAGCTCCTCCCCTCACCTATCATAGTCAGTCATTCGACCAAAGCAGACGAGAAAGGAGGAACCATAGGGTACAGTGGTGACTGGAGTTTAATTAAAATTTAGACCTGCCGTAAAAACAGGGCGGGCCGTGGACTGACTACACTACAGGAGAAAGGAATTTATCAGGTAAGCATAAATTATGTTTTCTCCTGTTAAGTGTAGTCAGTCCACGGGTCATCCATTACTTATGGAATACCAATACCAAAGCTAAAGTACACGGATGAAGGGAGGGACAAGGCAGGAACATTAAACAGAAGGAACCACTGCCTGAAGTACCTTTCTCCCAAAAATAGCCTCCGACGAAGCAAAAGTGTCAAATTTGTAAAATTTTGAAAAAGTGTGAAGCGAAGACCAAGTCGCAGCCTTGCAAATCTGTTCAACAGAGGCCTCATTTTTAAAGGCCTAGGTGGAAGCCACAGCTCTAGTAGAATGAGCTGTAATCCTTTCAGGAGGCTGCTGTCCAGCAGTCTCATAGGCTAAGCGTATTATGCTACGAAGCCAAAAAGAGAGAGAGGTAGCCGAAGCCTTTTGACCTCTCCTCTGTCCAGAGTAAATGACAAACAGGGAAGAAGTTTGACGAAAATCCTTAGTTGCCTGCAAATAGAATTTCAGGGCACGGACTACGTCCAGATTATGCAAAAGTCGTTCCTTCTTTGAAGAAGGGTTAGGACACAGAGATGGAACAACAATCTCTTGATTGATATTCCTGTTAGTAACTACCTTAGGTAAGAACCCAGGTTTAGTACGCAGGACTACCTTGTCTGAATGAAAAATCAGATAAGGAGAATCACAATGTAAGGCAGATAACTCAGAGACTCTTCGAGCCGAGGAAATAGCCATCAAAACCAGAACTTTCCAAGATAACAACTTGATATCAATGGAATGAAGGGGTTCAAATGGAACGCCTTGAAGAACATTAAGAACTAAGTTTAAGCTCCACGGCGGAGCAACAGACTTAAACACAGGCTTAATCCTAGTTAAAGCCTGACAGAAAGCCTGAACGTCTGGAACTTCAGCCAGATGTTTGTGTAGCAGAAATCTGTCCCTTTAACGAACTAGTAGATAAGCCCTTTTCTAAACCCTCTTGTAGAAAGGACAATATCCTAGGAATCCTAACCTTACTCCATGAGTAACTCTTGGATTCGCACCAACGTAAATATGTACGCCATATTTTATGGTAAATTTTTCTGGTTAGAGGCTTCCTAGCCTGTATTAAGGTATCAATAACCGCCTCCGAGAAACCACGCTTTGATAGAGTCAAGCGTTCAATCTCCATGCAGTCAGCCTCAGAGAAATTAGATTTGGATGTTTGAAAGGACCCTGAATTAGAAGGTCCTGTCTCAGAGGCAGAGACCACGGTGGACAGGACGACATGTCCACTAGGTCTGCATACCAGGTCCTGCGTGGCCACGCAGGCGCTATCAGAATCACCGAAGCTCTCTCCTGTTTGATCTTGGCAATCAAACGAGGAAGCATTGGGAATGGTGGAAACACATAAGCCATGTTGAAGACCCAAGGGGCTGTCAGAGCATCTATCAGCACCGCTCCCGGGTCCCTGGACCTGGATCCGTAACAAGGAAGCTTGGCGTTCTGACGAGACGCCATGAGATCCAGATCTGGTTTGCCCCAACGACGAATCAGTTGAGCAAAGACCTCCGGATGGAGCTCCCACTCTCCCGGATGAAAAGTCTGGCGACTTAGAAAATCCGCCTCCCAGTTCTCCACGCCTGGGATGTAGATCGCTGACAGGTGGCAAGAGTGAGACTCTGCCCAGCGAATTATCTTTGAGACTTCCAACATCGCTAGGGAACTTCTGGTTCCCCCTTGATGGTTGATGTAAGCCACAGTCGTGATGTTGTCCGACTGAAATCTGATGAACCTCAGAGTTGCTAACTGAGGCCAAGCTAGGAGAGCATTGAATATTGCTCTTAACTCCAGAATATTTATTGGGAGGAGTTTCTCCTCCTGAGTCCATAATCCCTGAGCTTTCAGGGAATTCCCGACTGCTCCCCAGCCTAGAAGGCTGGCGTCTGTTGTTACAATCGTCCAATCTGGCCTGCGAAAGGTCATCCCCTTGGACAGATGTGGCCGAGAGAGCCACCATAGAAGAGAATCTCTGGTCCTTTGATCCAGATTTAGTAGGGGGGACAAATCTGAGTAATCCCCGTTCCACTGACTTAGCATGCACAATTGCAGCGGTCTGAGATGCAGGCGCGCAAATGGTACTATGTCCATTGCCGCTACCATTAAGCCGATTACTTCCATGCACTGAGCTACTGACGGGTGTGGAATGGAGTGAAGGACACGGCAAGCATTTAGAAGTTTTAATAACCTGGCCTCTGTCAGGTAAATTTTCATCTCTACAGAATCTATAAGAGTCCCTAGAAAGGGAACTCTTGTAAGTGGTAATAGAGAACTCTTTTCCACGTTCACCTTCCACCCATGCGACCTCAGAAATGCCAGAACTATCTCTGTATGAGACTTGGCAGTTTGAAAACTTGACGCTTGTATCAGAATGTCGTCTAGGTACGGAGTCACCGCTATGCCTCGCGGTCTTAGTACCGCCAGAAGTGATCCTAGAATTTTTGTAAAGATTCTTGGGGCCGTAGCTAATCCGAAGGGAAGAGCTACAAACTGGTAATGCCTGTCTAGGAAGGCAAATCTCAGATACCGGTAATGGTCCTTGTGAATCGGTATGTGAAGGTAAGCATCCTTTAAGTCCACCGTGGTCATGTACTGACCCTCTTGGATCATGGGAAGGATGGTTCGAATAGTTTCCATTTTGAATGATGGAACTCTTAGAAATTTGTTTAGGATTTTTAAGTCCAAGATTGGTCTGAAGGTTCCCTCTTTTTTGGGAACCACAAATAGATTTGAATAGAATCCCTGCCCGTGTTCCGTCCGCGGAACTGGGTGGATTACCCCCATTAGTAAGAGGTCTTGTACACAGCATAGAAACGCCTCTTTCTTTGTTTGGTTTGCTGATAACCTAGAAAGATGAAATCTCCCCCGTGGAGGAGGAGTTTTGAAGTCCAGGAGATATCCCTGAGATATGATCTCCAACGCCCAGGGATCCTGGACATCTCTTGCCCAAGCCTGGGCGAAGAGAGAAAGTCTGCCCCCCACTAGATCCGTTTCCGGATAGGGGGCCCTCTCTTCATGCTGTCTTGGGGGCAGCAGCAGGTTTCTTGGCCTGCTTGCCCCTGTTCCAGGACTGGTTAACTTTCCAGCCCTGCCTGTAACGAGCAACAGCTCCTTCCTGTTTTGGAGCGGAGGAAGTTGATGCTGCTCCTGCCTTGAAGTTACGAAAGGCACGAAAATTAGACTGTTTGGCCTTTGATTTGGCCCTGTCCTGAGGTAGAGCATGGCCCTTACCTCCCGTAATGTCAGCAATAATTTCTTTCAAGCCGGGCCCGAATAAGGTCTGCCCTTTGAAAGGAATATTAAGCAATTTGGATTTAGAAGTCACGTCAGCTGACCAGGATTTAAGCCACAGCGCTCTGCATGCTTGAATGGCGAATCCGGAGTTCTTAGCCGTAAGTTTGGTTAAGTGTACGACGGCATCAGAAACAAATGAGTTAGCTAGCTTAAGGGTTTTAAGCTTGTTCATAATTTCATCCAATGGAGCTGTGCGAATGGTCTCTTCCAGAGACTCAAACCAGAATGCCGCCGCAGCAGTAACAGGCGCAATGCATGCAAGGGGTTGTAATATAAAACCTTGTTGAACAAACATTTTCTTAAGGTAACCCTCTAACTTTTTATCCATTGGATCTGAAAAAGCACAGCTATCCTCCACCGGGATAGTGGTGCGCTTAGCCAAAGTAGAAACTGCTCCCTCCACCTTAGGGATCGTCTGCCATAAGTCCCGTGTGGTGGCGTCTATAGGAAACATTTTTCTAAATATAGGAGGTGGTGAAAAGGGCACACCGGGTCTATCCCACTCCTTGTTAACAATTTCTGTAAGCCTTTTAGGTATAGGAA
This sequence comes from Bombina bombina, assembly GCF_027579735.1. Classification (NCBI taxonomy): domain Eukaryota; kingdom Metazoa; phylum Chordata; class Amphibia; order Anura; family Bombinatoridae; genus Bombina; species Bombina bombina. The sequence continues at coordinate 520,729,370 of NC_069505.1, read as the reverse complement.
AAATTTCTGAATCCAGTTTACCCGGATCAGACCCGTCACCCACAGAATGAAGCTCTCCGTCCTCATGTTCTGCAAATTGTGACGCAGTATCAGACATGGCTCTACCATTATCAGCGCGCTCTGTTCTAACTCCAGAGTGATCGCGCTTACCTCTTAATTCTGGCAATTTAGACAGTACTTCTGTCATAACAGTAGCCATGTCTTGCAAAGTGATTTGTATGGGCCGCCCTGATGTACTTGGCGCCACAATATCACGCACCTCCTGAGCGGGAGGTGAAGGTACTGACACGTGAGGAGAGTTAGTCGGCATAACTTCCCCCTCGTTGTCTGGTGATAATTTCTTAACATATAAAGTTTGACTTTTATTTAAAGTGACATCTATACATTGAGTGCACAAATTTCTATTGGGCTCCACATTGGCCTTTAAACATAGTGAACAAAGAGATTCATCTGAGTCAGACATGTTTAAACAAACTAGCAATGAGACTAGCAAACTTGGAAATACTTTTCAAAATTAATTTACAAGCAATATAAAAAACGTTACTGTGCCTTTAAGAAGCACAGAAAAACTAACACAGTTGAAATAACAATGATCAAAAATAGTTATAGCAACCAAATTTTCACAGTAAATGTATTAAGTTAGCAAAGGATTGCACCCACCAGCAAATGGATGATTAACCCCTTAGTACCCAAAAACGGATAACAATTATATAATTAACGTTTTTCTCACAGTCAAACACACTGTCACAGGACTACTGTGACTGATTACCTCCCTCAAAATGGATTTTGAAGACCCCTGAGCTCTCTAGAGACGATCTGGATCATGGAGGATGAAGTAGACAGATTGTGACTGAATTTTTACTGTGTAAAAAAGCGCTAAAATAGGCCCCTCCCACTCATATTACAACAGTGGGGAAGCTCAGAAACTGTTTCTATGCAGAAAACAAAAATGGCCATGTGGTAAAAATCATGCCCTAATAAGTTTTATCACCAAGTACCTCACAAAAACGATTAACAAGCCAGTAAACGTTTTAAACATACATTTAAAAGTTATGTATTATTATTTACAAGCCTGCTACCAGTCGCTTTTACTGCAGTTAAGGCTCATACATTATTTCAGTATTTACAGTATTTTCAGAGTCAATTCCATTCCTTAGAAAATACATTCAGTGCACACACACACACACACATCAGCCTGATACCAGTCGCTATCGCTGCATTTAAGGCTGAACTTACTTTACAATGGTATCAGCAGTATTTTCTCAGTCAATTCCATTCCTCAGAAAATAAATTACTGCGCATACCTCATTTTGTTGCAGGGGAGCCCTGCATGCTATTCCCCTTCTCTGAAAGTACCTCACGCCTCAGATGAGAAACAGCCAGTGGATCTTAGTTACGTCTGCTAAGACCATAGAAAGAAACCCAGGCAGATTCTTCTTCTAATGCTGCCTGAGAATAAACAGCACACTCCGGTGCCATTTAAAAATAACAAACTTTTGATTGTAGAAATAAACTAAGTTAAAAAAACACCACAGATCTCTCACAGCTTCCTACTAGTTAGGCTGCAAGAGAATGACTGACTATGATAGGTGAGGGGAGGAGCTATATAGCAAGCTCTGCTGGGTAATTCTCTTGCAGTTTCCTGTTAGGAAGAGAAATATTCCATAAGTAATGGATGACCCGTGGACTGACTACACTTAACAGGAGAAATATACGTTAGCCGTGTAGAAAAAAATCATGCCCAAAAAGATTTATCACCAAAGTACCTCACAAAACGATTAACATGCCAGTAAACGTAAACGTTTTTTAAAAAACAACATTTCAGATGCTGTGTAAAGTTATTACTAAGCCTGCTACCAGTCGCTTCTACTGCAGTTAAGGCTCACACATTATATCAGTATTAACAGTATTTTTTCAGTCAAATTCTAGTCCCTAGAAAATAACTCTACTGTGCATACATTTATCAGCCTGATACCAGTCACTACTACTGCATTTAAGGCTGTACTTACATCATACGGGTAACAGCAGTGTTTTCTTAGTCAATTCCATTCCCAGAAAATATTGTACTGCACATACCTCATTTGCGGGAGACCCCGCATGCTATTCCCATTTTCTGAAGTTACCCCACTCCTCAGAATGTCGAGAACAGCCAGTGGATCTTAGTTACGCCTGCTAAGATCATAGAAAACGCAGGCAGTTTCTTCTTCCAAATACTGCCTGAGATAGAAAAACAGCACACTCCAGTGCCATTTAAAAAAAAAAAAAAAAAAAACTTTTGATTGAAGAATAATTAAGTAAAAACTCCAGCTCCTCTTGCGACCTCCTTCTTTGTTGAGGGTTGCAAGAGAATGACTGGATATGACATGTGAGGGGAGGAGCTATATAGCAGCTCTGCTTGGGTGATCCTCTTGCAACTTCCTGTTGGGAAGGAGAATATATCCCATAAGTAATGGATGACCCGTGGACTGAACACACTTAACAAGAGAAAACAGAGGCGCCACCATGGCCCAGTACCACCAAAACAAAGAGAAATATAAGCAGAAGGCAATATATATACTCACAAACATGTAGCACCCAGATGGTGCTATTGGGGCAGGCTGGAACTTCACAGTAGTCCAGCTCACTGATAGTCCTCTCTATAGATTCGATTGGAGTTCCTTGAAGGGCCTAGGTAATATGCCTAGAAGAGGGAAAGGCAAACCAACATGGCCTAGTATTGTTTGGACCCAGGGAGGATATGACCAAATATACTCACAGGAAGCAAAGCACCTCCAGGTGCAATACCAGCAAGCTGGAACCACAAGTCGCCCAGTGGACAAACCCCAACAGGTGATCCTCGACTTCCAGCAGATGTGATGTTAGTAAAAAGTGGTATGATAGACACCACAACTAATTAATGGGTCAAAATACCACACATGCAAGTGTATATATTAAATAAAAATCTTTAATAACACAGCGACGCGTTTCTCAGCCTCCTATGGGCTGTTTCATCAGGCTATAATAAAACATTAAAATATACACTTGCTATATACCAGATTAGAAAACCTGAAATTATTCACAAATTTCTACTATGAATAAAGAGATCCTCGACGCCATCGGTAGCGTCTTGATCTCTGTCTGTGTCATTTTGCACAATTTGACGATATCGGAGCTTCCTCCAATCGTTCTCACTGCTCTAGGGGGAGTGTAAGCCCGCTCCAATCAGTTTGCATGTTGTGGGAGGGATATGATGCCTCATCAGATCGTGTAAACTTTCTATCTCCCATGCGTGTTATCCAAAGAAAGGGGAGCACGGGTAAAGCGCCTATCCAGGAGTGTCATAAGACACACCTTCCATTCAATCAGCCCCTATTGGTCAGTGGGCATGGGAGGCATATAAACCTAATCTAAACCCCCCACGTAGTGTGATGGAGGGTCATACTAATCCTAAACACCAGCCATTGTGCATATCGTGAACATACACGAATGTTTCCATAAAAGAAGTGTGTCCTATAACTGTGAAGGGGAAATAAAAATAGTGTGTTATTCTTGAATCCTAAAATCGCAAGTAAAGGGAAATATAAATGTATATAGTGCCGTGCTGATAAAAGGGGACAATTTGTAAGTAAAATCAGTAAATTGTGACGCTGCTTTGTCACGCTAAAGTGTGCACTGCTATGTGATGTTAAGTAATGTGTGGTGATGTACTTATGCATACATCATTCTTAAAATCGAACAAAATTGTCGTCGAGGATCTCTTTATTCATAGTAGAAATTTGTGAATCAGGCCAATAGATGCCTTATAACACAGAAGTTCGTTAAGGAATTGATCGTATACACAAGGGTTGTTTATCCCATGAAGGTACATAAGTTAAGACATGTTTAATTATAAAGTGGAAGTCATTTATTTACATACGGTTCATTATATTACAGTTATGTTGATCATTACCACTATCTCTTAGATATATATAAGATCCAATATGTTGTGTCACTCTGATTTATATCAAGGTTCTCATATGGGGATAGTGATGGGGATATATATATACTACACTGGGAAGTTACATATAGTTAATACATGCGCTTCAGGTCATTCTTTAAGGACTGTGTCTTATATTATTTTCATACAAGGTATATATTTTGTGTATATAGATTATGAATGAATATCCAAGTATTCCCAAATATCCCTTTGTCATAATCTAATCAGATGTGTTATGCACATCAGATAAACTAATGATGTATATGTATTGATATATGTGTTTTTTGGTTACTATGGTAATGAATTGTGGCAGGGTCTGCTAGCTAGGAGGTGCACCTGTTTGCTAATTAGGTGCACACCTGGTTCCACCTTTCCACCCCTATGTTAATGAATGTGAATTTTTGGTTGCCATAGTAATTGATTGTTAACTATCACACATTGGTTGAAATTTTAATTGACTGTCCAATCAGATAATTTTTAGGTTTTCTAATCTGGTATATAGCAAGTGTATATTTTAATGTTTTATTATAGCCTGATGAAACAGCCCATAGGAGGCTGAGAAACGCGTCGCTGTGTTATTAAAGATTTTTATTTTATATATACACTTGCATGTGTGGTATTTTGACCCATTAATTAGTTGTGGTGTCTATCATACCACTTTTTACTAACATCACATCTGCTGGAAGTCGAGGATCACATGTTGGGGTTTGTCCACTGGGCGACTTGTGGTTCCAGCTTGCTGGTATTGCACCTGGAGGTGCTTTGCTTCCTGTGAGTATATTCATTTGGTCATATCCTCCCTGGGTCCAAACAATACTAGGCCATGTTGGTTTGCCTTTCCCTCTTCTAGGCATATTACCTAGGCCCTTCAAGGAACTCCAATCGAATCTATAGAGAGGACTATCAGTGAGCTGGACTACTGTGAAGTTCCAGCCTGCCCCAATAGCACCATCTGGGTGCTACATGTTTGTGAGTATATATATTGCCTTCTGCTTATATTTCTCTTTGTTTTGGTGGTACTGGGCCATGGTGGCGCCTCTGTTTTCTTCTATTCACAGTATTTGACCTTCAGGATGACCATCCTTTGACAGAGTGCTGCCGCCTCCATATTGGGACTTGCTTGTTCAAATGGACAGCCCCAAAACATCACTGCTCTAGAGGAGATCTGCATGTAGGAATGGGCCAACATACCAGCAACAGTGTCTGACAACCTTGCGAAGACTTACAGAAAACGCTTTACCTCTGTCATTGCCAACAAAAGATATATAACAAAGTATTGAGATGAACTTTTGATATTGACCAAATACTTATTATTTTCCACCATAATTTGCAAATATATTCTTTCCAAATCAGACAATGTGATTGTCTGGATTTGTTTCCACATTTTGTCTCTCATAGTTGAGGTATACCTATGATGAAAATTATAGGCCTCTCTCATCTTCTTAAGTAGGAGAACTTGCACAATTGGTGGCTGACTAAATACTTTTTGCCCCACTGTATGTGCTGCCTATTACCTGCTATACCTGTGTACTGTCTGTTACCTGCTATACCTGTGCACTGTCTGTTACCTGCTATACCTGTGTACTGTCTGTTACCTGCTATACCTGTGCACTGTCTGTTACCTGCTATACCTGTGCACTATCTGCTACCTGCTATACCTGTGTACTGTGTTACCTGCTATACCTGTGTACTGTGTTACCTGCTATACCTGTGTACTGTGTTACCTGCTATACCTGTGCACTGTCTGTTACCTGCTATATCTGTGCACTGTCTGTTATCTGCTATACCTGTGCACTGTCTGTTATCTGCTATACCTGTGCACTGTCTGTTACCTGCTATACCTGTGCACTGTCTGTTACCTGCTATATCTGTGCACTGTCTGTTACCTGCTATACCTGTGCACTGTCTGTTACCTGCTATACATGTGTACTGTCTGTTACCTGCTATACCTGTGCATTGACCTGTTTACCTGCTTATACCTGTGCACTGTCTGTTACCTGCTATACCTCTGTACTGTCTGTTACCTGCTATACCTGTGCACGGTCTGTTACCTGCTATACTTGTGTACTGCCTGTTTCCTGCTATAACTGTGTAGTCTCTGTTAACTGCTATACCTGTGTACTGTCTGTTACCTGCTATACCTGTGCACTGACTGTTACCTGTTATATCTGTGCACTGTATGTTACCTGCTATACCTGTGCATGGTCTGTTACCTGCTGTACCTGTGCATTGACCTGTTTACCTTACTATACCTGTACACTGACCTGTTACCTGCTATACCTGTGCACTGACTGTTACCTGCTATACCTGTGCAATGACTGTTACCTGCTATACCTGTGTACTGTCTGTTACCTGCTATACCTGTGCACTGTCTGTTACCTGCTATACCTAAACACTGCCTGTTACCTGCTATACCTGTGTACTGTCTGTTACCTGCTATACATGAGCACTGTCTGTAACCTGCTATACCTGTGTACTGTCTGTTACCTGCTATACATGAGCACTGTCTGTAACCTGCTATACCTGTGCACTGTCTGTTACCTGCTATACCTGAGCACTGTCTGTTACCTGCTATACCTGTGCACTGTCTGTTACCTGCTATACCTGTGCACTGTCTGTTACCTGCTATACCTAAACACTGCCTGTTACCTGCTATACCTGTGTACTGTCTGTTACCTGCTATACATGAGCACTGTCTGTAACCTGCTATACCTGTGCACTGCCTGTTACCTGCTATACCTGTGCACTGTCTGTTACCTGCTATACCTGTGCACTGACCTGTTACCTGCTATACCTGTGCACTGAACTGTTACCTGCTATACCTGTGCACTGAACTGTTACCTGCTATACTTGTGTATTGACCTGTTACTTTCTATACCTGTGCACTGACAGGTAGGCATCTGAATTTGCACAGATCTTAGTATGGTGATCTAGCACAAGCATAAATCCAGCTCCAAAAAATAGCTGGAATGCACAAGCTGCCTCCTTCTTCTGCTGCTAAAAATGCTGCGTGTGCACATGCCTATTACCTTTTAACTGCTTTAAGTGAGTCACGTGACCATTGCACAGTCAGCTTTGCGACTTTCTAGACTTGTTAATTAGTCTATAGCAGTGATGGCTGACCTTGGTACCACATCTGTTTTGGAACTTTATTTGCTATGCTTAGGCACTCTGCAGTCTAGTTAGCATCATGGGAAATGTAGTTCTGAAACCTGCTATACCTGTGCACTGTCTGTTAACTGCTATACATGTGAACTGTCTGTTACCTGCTATACCTGTGTACTGTGTTACCTGCTATACCTGTGCACTGTCTGTTACCTGCTATACCTGTGCACTGTCTGTTACCTGCTATACCTGTGCACTGTCTGTTACCTGCTATACCTGTGCATTGACCTGTTTACCTGCTTATACCTGTGCACTGTCTGTTACCTGCTATACCTCTGTACTGTCTGTTACCTGCTATACCTGTGTAGTGTCTGTTACCTGGTATACCTGTGCACTGTCTGTTACCTGCTAGACCTGTGTACTGCCTGTTTCCTGCTAAAACTGTGTAGTCTCTGTTAACTGCTATACCTGTGTACTGTGTTACCTGCTATAGCTGCGCACTGTCTGTTACCTGCTATACCTGTGCACTGTCTGTTACCTGCTATACCTGTGCATTGACCTGTTTACCTGCTTATACCTGTGCACTGTCTGTTACCTGCTATACCTCTGTACTGTCTGTTACCTGCTATACCTGTGTAGTGTCTGTTACCTGGTATACCTGTGCACTGTCTGTTACCTGCTATACCTGTGTACTGCCTGTTTCCTGCTATACCTGTGCATTGACCTGTTTACCTTACTATAGCTGCACACTGACCTGTTACCTGCTATACCTGTGCACTGTCTGTTACCTGCTATACCTGTGCACTGTCCGTTACCTGCTATACCTGTGTACTGTCTGTTACCTGCTATACATGAGCACTGTCTGTAACCTGATATACCTGTGCACTGTCTGTTACCTGCTATACATGTGCACTGTCTGTTACCTGCTATACCTGAGCACTGTCTGTTACCTGCTATACCTGTGCACTGCCTGTTACCTGCTATACCTAAACACTGTCTGTTACCTGCTATACCTGTGTACTGTCTGTTACCTGCTATACATGAGCACTGTCTGTAACCTGCTATACCTGTGCACTGTTACCTGCTATACCTGTGCACTGTCTGTTACCTACAATACCTGAGCACTGTCTGTTACCTGCTATACCTGTGCACTGTCTGTAAGCTGCTATACCTGTGCACTGTCTGTTACCTGCTATACCTGTGTACTGTCTCTTACCTGCTATACCTGAGCACTGTCTGTTACCTGCTATACCTGTGCACTGTCTGTTACCTGCTATACCTGTGCACTGTCTGTTACCTGCTATACCTGTGTACTGTCTGTTACCTGCTATACATGAGCACTGTCTGTAACCTGCTAGACCTGTGCACTGTCTGTTACCTGCTATACCTGTGCACTGTCTGTTACCTGCTATACCTGAGCACTGTCTGTTACCTGCTATACCTGTGCACTGCCTGTTACCTGCTATACCTAAACACTGTCTGTTACCTGCTATACCTGTGTACTGTCTGTTACCTGCTATACATGAGCACTGTCTGTAACCTGCTATCCCTGTGCACTGTCTGTTACCTGCTATACCTGTGCACTGTCTGTTACCTACAATACCTGAGCACTGTCTGTTACCTGCTATACCTGTGCACTGTCTGTAAGCTGCTATACCTGTGCACTGTCTGTAAGCTGCTATACCTGTGTACTGTCTGTTACCTGCTATACCTGTGTACTGTCTGTTACCTGCTATACCTGAGCACTGTCTGTTACCTGCCATACCTGTGCACTGTCTGTTACCTGCTATACCTGTGCACTGTCTGTTACCTGCTATACCTGTGCACTGACCTGTTACCTGCTATACCTGTGCACTGAACTGTTACCTGCTATACTTGTGCACTGTCTGTTACCTGCTATACCTGTGCACTGTCTGTTACCTGCTATACCTGTGCACTGCCTGTTACCTGCTATACCTGTGTACTGTCTGTTACCTGCTATACCTGTGCACTGACCTGTTACCTGCTATACCTGTGCACTGAACTGTTACCTGCTATACCTGTGCACTGAACTGTTACCTGCTATACTTGTGCACTGTCTGTTACCTGCTATACCTGTGCAATTACCTGTTACCTGCTATACCTGTGCACTGAACTGTTACCTGCTATACTTGTGCACTGTCTGTTACCTGCTATATCTGTGCACTGTCTGTTACCTGCTATACCTGTGTACTGTCTGTTACCTGCTATACCTGTGCACTGACCTGTTACCTGCTATACCTGTGCACTGAACTGTTACCTGCTATACTTGTGCACTGTCTGTTACCTGCTATACCTGTGCAATTACCTGTTACCTGCTATACCTGTGCACTGAACTGTTACCTGCTATACCTGTGCACTGTCTGTTACCTGCTATATCTGTGCACTGTCTGTTACCTGCTATACCTGTGCACTGACCTGTTACCTGCTATACCTGTGCACTGAACTGTTACCTGCTATACATGAGCACTGTCTGTTACCTGCTATACTTGTGCACTGTCTGTTACCTGCTATACCTGTGCACTGTCTGTTACCTGCTATACCTGTGCACTGACCTGTTACCTGCTATACCTGTGCACTGAACTGTTACCTGCTAAACTTGTGTATTGACCTGTTACTTTCTATACCTGTGCACTGACAGGTAGGCATCTGAATTTGCACAGATCTTAGTGTGGTGATCTATCACAAGCATAAATCCGGCTCCAAAAATAGCTGGAATGCACAAGCTGCCTCCTTCTTCTGCTGCTAACAATGCTGCGTGTGCACATGCCTACTACCTTTTACCTGCTTTAAGCGAGTCACGTGACCATTGCACAGTCAGCTTTGCGACTTTCTAGACTTGTTAATTAGTCTATAGCAGTGATGGCTGACCTTGGTACCACAGCTGTTTTGGAACTTTATTTGCTATGCTTAGGCACTCTGCAGTCAAGTTAGCATCATGGGAAATGTAGTTCTGAAACATGAGGGGTGCCAAAGGATAGTGACTGGTGAGTGCATTATACGAGTGAAATTGTGTTAGTATTTAGCATTTTTGGCCTAGATTCAATAAAACCCATATGTGATACTAATATATTAGAGAAGAAAATGTCACTGCAACATTGCACCCCTTGTTACAGCTGTAAGCTGCCAGTGAAAGGAACAGTAAAGCCATAATTAGATGTCGATTATTTAGACAGAGCATACAATTTTAAACAACTTTCCAATTTACTTCTATTATTTATTTTGCTTCCTTCTCTTGTTATCCTTTGCTGAAAGGTTTATCTAAGTAAGCTCAGGAGCAGCAAAGAACCTAGTATCTAGCTGCTGATTGGTGGCTGCAGATATATACCGATTGTCATTGGCTCACACGTGTTTAGTTAGAAACCAGTAGTGCATTGCTGCTCCTTCAACAAATGATACCAAGAGAATGAAGCAAATTTGATAATAGAAGTAAATTGGAAAGTTGTTTAAAATTGTATGCTCTATCTGAACCATGAAAGAAACATTTTGGGTTTCATGTCCCTTTAAATTCAAAACTAAAAGTGCATGGGCTTTATTTGAAAGATGGCTTCTGTGCTTTAAAAGAAGTGGTTTGGGGAGTTTCTAGGCATTGTTGATGGCCTATTACAATTGCCTAGAGACTCTCTCATTGCATATTTTAAACTTTATTTTTTTTAAATGAGTTTTTACTTTATACCCCATGGTGCACACAGTTTAAAAATAGTGAATCTTGGAAGTTTCCAGGGCTTAAGGAGGAAGCTGGGATTGAGGGATTTAAATACCATTGCCCCCCTCCAGCTCCCGTAAGCCCTGGGATCCTGCCCAGCTCTTCTGAGTTTCCGAAAATTGATCACATCACTGTGCACGTGTGTAGTGACATCACTGGCATCCCTGGATTCCCCTGGTGAGGCCGGACCACTAGACCACCAGGGATATGTGGTAAGTGCGGGGGAGGGTGCGCAATAAGCTCAGAAAGCACCTTCCCCCCATGACGACATCTGGCCTTCATCCAGGCTAAATACATTGCCATCACCATCTGCACTGAAAGTGGTTAAACAACTTTCCAATTTATTTCTATTATCAAATTTGCTTTGTTCTCTTGGTATTCTTTGTTGAAGAGTAAACCTATGTAGGCTGATAGGAGCTTAGGAGCGTGCCCGTGTCTTTAGCATTCTATGGCAGCAGTGTTTGCAACTATGTATAACATTGCTATAAACACTGTTGCAAACACTGCTGCCAGATGGCTTAAGACACGTGCACTCTCCCGAGCTCACTTAGGATTATTCTTTAAAGGGACACTGAACTCAAATTTTTTCTTTCGTTATTCAGATAGAGCATGCAATTTGAAACAGCTTTCTAATTTACTCCTATTATCAATTTTTCTTCATTCTCTTGGAATCTTTATTTGAAAAGCAAAAATGTAAGTTTAGAAGCCAGCCTATTTTTAGTGAACAACCTGGGTTGTTCTTGCTGATTGGTGGATAAATTCACCCACCAATAAACAAGTGCTTTCCAGGGTCTGAACCAAAAATATGCTGGATCTTTAGCTTAGATGCCTTCTTTTTCAAGTAAAGATAGCAAGAGAACAAAGAAAAAAAATGATAATAGGAGTAAATTAGAAAGTTGCTTAAAATTGCATGCTCTATCCGAATTATGAAAAAAATGTCAGGGTTCAGTATCCCTTTAACAAAGGAGAGCAGGAAAACTAAGCAAAACTGATTATAGAAGTGAATTGGAAAGTCATTTAAAACACCATGCTGTAATCTATTTAAGTTTCATTATGACTTTACTGTCCCTTTAAACTGCATTATAATCAAGGAAGCCACATCTATCTCACAACTGTTCACTTACAGAGCAAGTTTGACTGTGAAGAATACCAGCATCACAGAACACTTTCCAAAAGTTTACAGAAGAAACAAATTAAAAAGAAACAAAACTCCCTCTATAAAACAGTTCTCTCTAACAAACGCTCAAAACAAAACTTGCAAACAATTAAAGAGGAATAAAACAAAATGAAAACAAGACAACCTTGTCAACTTTAAACTAGCACGAACAAGAAACAAGATACTCCCCAAAGGCAAGTCTTCAGCATGCTGTTCCTAAGTGCAGGTGAAAAATCCTACCAACACCTCTAGAATGTCTAAATCCTACCAACACCTCTAGAATGCCTAAATCCTACCAACACCTTTAGAATGTCTAACTCCTACCAACACCTCTAGAATGCCTAAATCCTACCAACACCTCTAGAATGTCTAAATCCTACCAACACCTCTAGAATGTCTAAATCCTACCAACACCTTTAGAATGTCTAACTCCTACCAACACCTCTAGAATGCCTAAATCCTACCAACACCTCTAGAATGCCTAAATCCTACCAACACCTTTAGAATGTCTAAATCGACCAACACCTCTAGAATGCCTAAATCCTACCAACACCTCTAGAATGCCTAAATCCTACCAACACTTCTAGAATGCCTAAATCCTACCAACACCTCTAGAATTCCTAAATCCTACCAACACCTCTAGAATGCCTACATCCTACCAACACCTCTAGAGCGCCTTAATCCTACCAACGGCCTCTACAACACCTAAATCTTACCAAAACCTCTAGAACACCTAAATCCTACCAACACCTCTAGAATGACTAAATCCTATCAACACCTCTAGAGCGCCTTAATCCTATCAACGGCCTCTAGAACACCTAAATCTTACCAACACCTCTAGAACACCTAAATCCTACCAACACCTCTAGAATGCCTAAATCCTATCAACACTTCTAGAGCGCCTTAATCCTACCAACACCTCTAGAATGCCTAAATCCTACCAACACCTCTAGAATGCCTAAATCCTACCAACACCTCTAGAATGCCTAAATCCTACCAACAACCTCTAGAGCGCCTTAATCCTATCAACGGCCTCTAGAACACCTAAATCTTACCAACAACTTTAGAACACCTGAATCGTACCAATGCCTCTAGAACACCTTAATAGTACCAATGGTCTCTAGAACAACTAAATCCTACCAACATCTCTAGAACACCTTAAAGGGACACTGAACCGACATTTTTTCTTTCATGATTCAGATAGAGCATGAAATTTTAAGCAAATTTCTAATTTACTCCTATTATCAAATTTTCTTCATTCTCTTGGTATCTTTATTTGAAATGCAAGAATGTAAGTTTAGAATGCCGGCCCATTTTTGGTGAACAACCAGAGTTCTGAACCCAATAAGAAGCTTAAATAGCAAGAGAACGAAGAAAAATTGATAATAGGAGTAAATTAGAAAGTTGCTTAAAATGACATGCTCTGTCTGAATCACGAAAGAAAAAATTTGGGTTCAGTGTCCCTTTCATCCTACCAACGCCTGTAGAATGCCTAAATCCTACCAATGGCTCTTGAATGTCATATCATACCAATGGATCTAGAACACCTAACCCCTTCCAAAGCCTCTAAAATGCCTAAATTCTACCAAAGCCTCTAGAATGCCTAAATCCTATCAATGGCTCTAGAATGCCTAAATCCTACCAAAACCTCAGTAGGCACCTTTTGATACATTACCATAACAAAACAGGTACACATTTTACAGTTGCAAAGATGTATGTAAACCATTTTGCAAGTGTGTTACAAGACGTGTTGAGATGTCATTGTCATTTATTGCTAGCGGTTCTCATTTGATGAGCAAAATCTCATGTACTGGGAGTCTCATGCAACTATACACGTTAAAGGCATGAACGTCTTCTAACAAAACACCGGCAAAGTGATGCTCAATTAATTTTCAACATGACCTTGCTCTACAATGAAGATCGTCAGCAACCTCTTGATCATCTATGCATCTAGTCGTCTGTTGTCCTTTGGCTATTTTACTACACCATTGTATCATTTTCTTTCTATACATATGTCTTCTGGGATCCTGATTACGTCCCTTGGTGTATTTAAGCTATATCTGACTTGTCTACTTTTTCCTGGCTACCTATAATTAATATCAACATCTATGTTATCTCTAAACTACTCTACATATTACAGGATTGTCATGGTCTGGGAACTGTGCCCTGCTGTTTCTACCTCAACATTTCCATTAGTTCAAATATCCCGGTTTCCAGTGTGAAACAAGGGACTGCCTAGAATTTGCCCATGGTCCCATACAAATCTGCCCATGCCATTTTCAAGGTACAAAAATGACTTTAATCTTCTGGTCACAGAGCACCTTGTGGTTTTGCCCACAGTCTAGTGCTCTCAGTCTCGGAAGGTGTTGGGTAAATGTTGGAAGGTATACTCCAGCCAACCCTGTCCTAATATACTTGACAGGCACTCTCTTCAATAAAGGGACAACTAACATGTGTGATACATCAGTATATAATTTCTAATTTGTGAAATCATTTGAAAAAAATTGTTATACTCAGAGGCCACTCAAAAGTGGAACAAAGCCCCAAGACATTTACTCAAGCCCACCCACAGTTTATACGTTTCCTTCAATGGAGCTGTTGTGGACTACAGAGACCTTGTTTTACAAGTCAACCTTGACCTGGCTTCTACTCCACCCACGCTAACTGCTCTAATCACACTACAAATTGTAGAATGACATTGAGGAGAAGCAGAAGGATGGAAGGTTGGTCCAGGACATTCCTGGTCATATGGAACTAAGCCCAACGCACCCCCTGAATGGTTTCACCATACAGACATAAAACAGACACTCAAAAGAAAGAGCACCATGGGGTCTGCTTTTGGAAAACATGTGTTCAGCATGGAACCAACTAGAATGATATTAACCTTTCAGCTTGTAAAATAACACAAAACGGTATATGATGCCAGCTGCGTAAAAAAAAATATCCATGCTTCAAAGAAATTTAAAACCCCAACAAATTATTTCTTAAATTAAGACAGAGAGCACAATTTAAAAAATAAGTTTCTAATTTACTTATATTATCAAATTTGCTTCATTCTCATGGTATTCTTTTGAAAAGATAGGTAGGGTGCACATAAGGGTAGAATTACATGGCAGGAAAAGGTGTTGTCATCTAGTACTCTCGCTAATGGGCAACATTCTTGCAAAAATGCTGCAAGAAATTGTTGCAGACATGTGCATGCTCCTGAGATTATTTACCTACTTTTCATCAATGGATACCAAGAGAATGGAGAAAAATTGATAATAGAAGTATTTTGGAAAGTTGTTTAAAATTGTATGTTCTATCTGAAACCCTAAAGAAAAATTTAGGGTTGTATGTCCCTTTAAGAAACCTTTGTCTGAAGAGCTGACAGTCTGATTTCCACTTATCATAACGATATTTGTACAAGAAAAGCAACAAGATGACCAACGTTAGAAAACTATAAATGACTTATAGAAAGGGACAGAATTAAAATTATATATATATATATACTGCACACATATACAGTATATATATATATATTTATATATATATAAATAAATATGTGTGTGCCTTTATATTTCGAACATGTTTGCGTATAAAGAATATATACACAGGTGAATACAGGGTCTTGAAAAGAAATTGAGAGATTACATAAGTTATAGTTAAAGGGACACAAAACCCAAATTTTTTCTTTCATAATTCAGATAGAGGGGTCGATTTATGAAGCAGTGGATGCTGCTTCCGACCCACTGCTGCTCCTTAACTCGTCTGCCACCTCTGTGGTGGCGAACAGCAATCAGCCTAATCGGGTACGATTGGGTTGATTGACACCCCCTGCTAGCGGCCGATTGGCAGCGAATCCGCAGGGGGCGGCATTGCACAAGCATTTCACTAGAAATGCTTGTGCAATGATAAATGTGTATCCTGTCGGCATTTATCAATGTCCGCCCGCTCATTAGTAAATCGGCCCCAGAGCATGCAATTTTAAGCAACTTTCTAATTTACTCCTAATATAAAATGTTATTTGTTCTCTTTCTATCTTTATTTGAAAAAGCAGGAATTGTAAGCATAGGAGCCAGCCCATTTTTGGTTCAGCACCTGGGTAGCGCTAAATGTAGCCACCAATCAACAAGCGCTACCCAGGTGCTGAACCAAAAATGGCCCGGTTCCTATGCTTACAATTCCTGCTTTTTCAAATAAAGATAGCAAGAGAATGAAGAAAAATTTATAATAGGAGAAAATTAGAAAGTAGCTTAATCTGAATCATGAAAGAAAAAATGTGGGCTTTGTGTCCCTTTAAGAGTGTAATACTTACAGTATAGGTAAGGCCGGCTTTATGTAGAAACATTTTTGATAGTAAGGGTGGATCATATACTACAAATAATTGAAACTGTGGTATATATTGTATAGTAAGGAGGACAGAATATCTACAGTTTCCCTCTGCAGATTGCACTAGAGAACACAACATGATTCCCTGTGTCCTACATGAAAAAAAAAAGCTTTGTATAAATGTGAGTTTGCCAGAATTAGGGGAGGGCGTCAATCAAGAGAGTGTGGATTATGCCTTTGAGCCGTGATCAAGGCTATTGTACTGCACTTAGGCAGTATCCCCAGATGTGCAGGACTGCTGGCTCAGGCTCTACTGCAGCTGCAAATACACGGCCAGATAGCATCAGTGCTGGTAATGAACTTGTACAGCCGGCTGCCAAATACCATTTAGCACTGAAAGAGGTTGAGAGGAAGCGAAAGGGAGAGTTGGAATTGAGAGGGGAAGGGGGGGGGGAAGATACATACTGCTCTGTGTATAATATAGATACACATATTGCGTTATGTATAAAACTGATACACTGCTCTGTATATAACACAGGTAGTCATACCGCTCTGTATATAATACAAAAACATTTCCTGCTGTGTTTAATGTATAGATACGCCCTGCTCTGTGAATAACACAGTTACATACCCTGTTCTGTGTATTATATAGTTACATACCCTATTCTGCATATAATATAGATTTATACCCTGCTCTGTGTATAATATAGATACATACCCTGCTCTGTATATAATACGGTTACATACCCTGTTCTGTGTATAATAGATACATACCCTGTTCTGTGTATAATATAGATACATACCCTGTTTTGTGTATAATATAAATACATACCCTGCTCTGTATATAATACGGTTACATACCCATCTCTGTCTATAATACAGTTAGATGCCCTGTTTTGTGTATAATACAGTTACATACCCTGTTCTGTGTATAATAGATACATACCCTGTTTTGTGTATAATATAAATACATACCCTGTCCTGTGTATAATATAAATACATACCCTGTTCTGTGTATAATATAGATACATACCCTGTTTTGTGTATAATATAGATACATACCCTGTTTTGTGTATAATATAGATACATACCCTGTTTTGTGTATAATATAAATACATACCCTGTCCTGTGTATAATATAAATACATACCCTGTTCTGTGTATAATATAAATACATACCCTGCTCTGTATATAATACAGATACATACCCTTCTCTGTGTATAATATAGATACATACCCTACTCTATATGTATAGTACAGTTACATACCCTGCTCTGTGTATAATATAAATACATACCCTGTTCTGTGTATAATATAAATACATACCCTGCTCTGTATATAATACAGATACATACTCTTCTCTGTGTATAATACAGTTACATACCATGTTCTGTGTATAATATAAATACATACCCTGCTCTGTGTATAATATAAATACATACCCTGTCCTGTGTATAATATAAATACATACCCTGCTCTGTATATAATACAGATACATACTCTTCTCTGTGTATAATACAGTTACATACCCTGTTCTGTGTATAATATAGATGCATACCCTGTTCTGTGTATAATATAAATACATACCCTGTCCTGTGTATAATATAAATACATACCCTGCTCTGTATATAATACAGATACATACTCTTCTCTGTGTATAATACAGTTACATACCCTGTTCTGTGTATAATATAGATGCATACCCTGCTCTGTATATAATACAGATACATACCCTTCTCTATGTATAATATAGATACATACCCTACTCTATATGTATAGTACAGTTACATACACTGCTCTGTATAAAACACAGATACTTACATATACGGCTCTGTGTATAATACAGTTACATACCCTGCTCTGTGTATAATACAGTTACATTCCCTGCTCTGTGTATAATATAAATACATACCCTGCTCTGTATATAATACAGATACATACTCTTCGCTGTGTATAATACAGTTACATAGCCTGTTCTGTGTATAATATAGATGCATACCCTGTTCTGTGTATAATATAAATACATACCCTGTTCTGTGTATAATATAAATACATACCCAGCTCTGTATATAATACAGATACATACTCTTCTCTGTGTATAATACAGTTACATACCCTGTTCTGTGTATAATATAGATGCATACCCTGCTCTGTATATAATAGATACATACCCTTCTCTATGTATAATATAGATACATACCCTACTCTATATGTATAGTACAGTTACATACACTGCTCTGTATAAAACACAGATACTTACATATACGGCTCTGTGTATAATACAGTTACATACCCTGTTATGTGTATAATAGATACATACCCTGTTTTGTGTATAATATAGATACATACCCTGTTCTGTGTATAATATAAATACATACCCTGTACTGTGTATAATATAAATACATACCCTGCTCTGTATATAATACGGATACATACTCTTCTCTGTGTATAATACAGTTACATACCCTGTTCTGTGTATAATATAGATGCATACCCTGCTCTGTATATAATACAGATACATACTCTTCTCTGTGTATAATACAGTTACATACCCTGTTCTGTGTATAATATAAATACATACCCTGCTCTGTATATAATACAGATACATACCCTTCTCTATGTATAATATAGATACATACCCTACTCTATATGTATAGTACAGTTACATACACTACTCTGTATAAAACACAGATACTTACATATACGGCTCTGTGTATAATACAGTTACATACCCTGCTCTGTGTATAATATAAATACATACCCTGCTCTGTATATAATACAGATACATAGGCCTGGAATTCCGCAGTGTATTTGTGGCGAGGCTGATTCGCCTTAGTTATCAAGCCCTTTACACCGGCAAAACTAGAATTTTGTGATGTAAGCTTCGATCCGCCGGACTCAGTCCGACACAGATCGATTCTTGCGTCACTCCAGATGTTCCGCACACAAGTTCGGCACAATCTGACTACTTTTGCCATTTATCAAAAAACTAGCAGGTACGCTCGGCACTTTTCCGGCCCAGAAGATGCCGCCTGGATGATGACTTCAATCGGATGGAAGACTTCTTCAGCGCCGCCTGGATGATGACTTCTGTCGCTCCGGATCTCCTCTTCGGTTCCATCGGTGGTCGGCTGGCTGAAGACGGCTAAAGGTAGGATGATCTTCAGGGGGGTAGTGTTAGGTTTATTTAAGGGGGGTTTGGGTTAGAGTAGGGGTATGTGGGTGGTGGGTTTTAATGTTGGGGGGGGTTGTATTTTTATTTTACAGGCAAAAGAGCTGTTTTCTTTGGGGCATGCCCCGCAAAAGGCCCTATTTTTATCTTTATTTTGGGGTATTTGTTATTTTATTAGGGGGCTTAGATTAGGTGTAAGTAGCTTAAAATTGTTGTAATATTTTTTAAATGTTTGTAACTTATTTTTTTTTATTTTTTGTACTTTAGTTATTTTATTTAATTGTATTTAATTGTAGTTATTTGTAGCTAATTTATTTAATTAATTTAATGATAGTGTAGTGTTAGGTTTAATTGTAACTTAGGTTAGGATTTATTTTACAGGTAATTTTGTATTTCTTTTAGCTAGGTAGTTTTTAAATAGTTAATAACTATTTAATAACTATTCTAACTAGCTAAAATAAATACAAAGTTACCTGTAAAATAAATATAAATCCTAAAATAGCTACAATGTAATTATTAATTACATTGTAGCTATCTTAGGGTTTATTTTAAAGGTAAGTATTTAGTTTTAAATAGGAATAATTAATTTAATAAGAGTTAACTTTATTTAGATGTATTTAATTAATATTTAAGTTAGGGGGTGTTAGAGTTAGGGTTAGACTTAGGTTTAGGGGTTAATAATTTTATTTTAGTGGCGGCGGTGTAGGGGGGCAGGATAGGGGTTAATAAATGTATTATAGGTTGCGGCGGTGTAGGGGGGGCAGGATAGGGGTTAATAAATGTATTATAGGTGGCGACGGTGTAGGGGGGTAGATTAGGGGTTAATAAGTTTAATATAGGTGGCGGCGGGGTCCGGGAGCGGCGGTTTAGGGGTTAAACAATTTATTTAGTTGCGGCGGGGTCCGGGATCGGCAGAATAGGGGTTAATAAATTTATTATAGGTGGCGGCGGTATGGGGGGGCAGGATAGGGGTTACTAGGTATAATGTAGGTGGCGGTGGGCTCCAGGAGCGGTGGTTTAGGGGTTAATACATTTATTATAGTTGCGGGGGGCTCCGGGGGCGCCGGTATAGGGGGTAGAACAGTATAGTTAGTGTGGGTGCTTAGTAACAGCTTGTCAATAAAGCTGTCAAAAAGCCGAAGAGCAGCGAGATCGGATGAGTGATAACTATCACAGTCTGCTGCTCATCGCCCCGTACTTGGTGCACGGCTTTTTGACAGATTTATTGATAACTTTGGCGAGATTTTTCAGGTCCGCGGCGGCGATGGTAGGCGAGCTTAGGCGGGCGTATTGGGCCGGCAAAGGCAGGTAAGTAGACACGTTGATAACTAGAGGCTATACTCTTCTCTGTGTATATAACAGTTACATACCCTGTTCTGTGTATAATATAAATACATACCCTGTTCTGTGTACAATATAGAAACATACCCTGTTTTGTGTATAATATAAATACATACCCTGTTCTGTGTATAATATAAATACATACCCTGCTCTGTATATAATACAGATAAATACTCTTCTCTGTGTATAATACAGTTACATACCCTGTTCTGTGTATAATATAGATGCATACCCTGCTCTGTATATAATACAGATACATACCCTTCTCTATGTATAATATAGATACATACCCTACTCTATATGTATAGTACAGTTACATACACTGCTCTGTATAAAACACAGATACTTACACATACGGCTCTGTGTATAATGCAGTTACATACCCTGTTGTGTGTATAATAGATACATACCCTGTTTTGTGTATAATATAGAAACATACCCTGTTTTGTGTATAATATACATACATACCCTGTAGTGTGTATAATATAAATACATACCCTGCTCTGTATATAATACAGATACATACTCTTCTCTGTGTATAATACAATTACATACCCTGTTCTGTGTATAATATAAATACATACCCTGCTCTGTATATAATACAGATACATACCCTTCTCTATGTATAATACAGTTACATACCCTGTTCTGTGTATAATATAAATACATACCCTGTACTGTGTATAATATAAATACATACCCTGTACTGTGTATAATATAAATACATACCCTGCTCTGTATATAATACAGATACATACTCTTCTCTGTGTATAATACAGTTACATACCCTGTTCTGTGTATAATATAGATGCATACCCTGCTCTGTATATAATACAGATACATACTCTTCTCTGTGTATAATACAGTTACATACCCTGTTCTGTGTATAATATAAATACATACCCTGCTCTGTATATAATACAGATACATACTCTTCTCTGTGTATAATACAGTTACATACCCTGTTCTGTGTATAATATAAATACATACCCTGCTCTGTATATAAAACAGATACATACTCTTCTCTGTGTATAATACAGTTACATACCCTGTCCTGTGTATAATATAAATACATACCCTGCTCTGTATATAATACAGATACATAGTTACTCTTCTCTGTGTATAATACAGTTACATACCATGTTCTGTGTATAATATAAATACATACCCTGCTCTGTGTATAATATAAATACATACCCTGTCCTGTGTATAATATAAATACATACCCTGCTCTGTATATAATACAGATACATACTCTTCTCTGTGTATAATACAGTTACATACCCTGTTCTGTGTATAATATAGATGCATACCCTGTTCTGTGTATAATATAAATACATACCCTGTCCTGTGTATAATATAAATACATACCCTGCTCTGTATATAATACAGATACATACTCTTCTCTGTGTATAATACAGTTACATACCCTGTTCTGTGTATAATATAGATGCATACCCTGCTCTGTATATAATACAGATACATACCCTTCTCTATGTATAATATAGATACATACCCTACTCTATATGTATAGTACAGTTACATACACTGCTCTGTATAAAACACAGATACTTACATATACGGCTCTGTGTATAATACAGTTACATACCCTGCTCTGTGTATAATACAGTTACATTCCCTGCTCTGTGTATAATATAAATACATACCCTGCTCTGTATATAATACAGATACATACTCTTCGCTGTGTATAATACAGTTACATAGCCTGTTCTGTGTATAATATAGATGCATACCCTGTTCTGTGTATAATATAAATACATACCCTGTTCTGTGTATAATATAAATACATACCCAGCTCTGTATATAATACAGATACATACTCTTCTCTGTGTATAATACAGTTACATACCCTGTTCTGTGTATAATATAGATGCATACCCTGCTCTGTATATAATAGATACATACCCTTCTCTATGTATAATATAGATACATACCCTACTCTATATGTATAGTACAGTTACATACACTGCTCTGTATAAAACACAGATACTTACATATACGGCTCTGTGTATAATACAGTTACATACCCTGTTATGTGTATAATAGATACATACCCTGTTTTGTGTATAATATAGATACATACCCTGTTCTGTGTATAATATAAATACATACCCTGTACTGTGTATAATATAAATACATACCCTGCTCTGTATATAATACGGATACATACTCTTCTCTGTGTATAATACAGTTACATACCCTGTTCTGTGTATAATATAGATGCATACCCTGCTCTGTATATAATACAGATACATACTCTTCTCTGTGTATAATACAGTTACATACCCTGTTCTGTGTATAATATAAATACATACCCTGCTCTGTATATAATACAGATACATACCCTTCTCTATGTATAATATAGATACATACCCTACTCTATATGTATAGTACAGTTACATACACTACTCTGTATAAAACACAGATACTTACATATACGGCTCTGTGTATAATACAGTTACATACCCTGCTCTGTGTATAATATAAATACATACCCTGCTCTGTATATAATACAGATACATAGGCCTGGAATTCCGCAGTGTATTTGTGGCGAGGCTGATTCGCCTTAGTTATCAAGCCCTTTACACCGGCAAAACTAGAATTTTGTGATGTAAGCTTCGATCCGCCGGACTCAGTCCGACACAGATCGATTCTTGCGTCACTCCAGATGTTCCGCACACAAGTTCGGCACAATCTGACTACTTTTGCCATTTATCAAAAAACTAGCAGGTACGCTCGGCACTTTTCCGGCCCAGAAGATGCC
Source organism: Bombina bombina (assembly GCF_027579735.1). Lineage (NCBI taxonomy): Eukaryota > Metazoa > Chordata > Amphibia > Anura > Bombinatoridae > Bombina > Bombina bombina. The sequence continues at coordinate 520,705,822 of NC_069505.1, read as the reverse complement.
GCCTGGATGATGACTTCAATCGGATGGAAGACTTCTTCAGCGCCGCCTGGATGATGACTTCTGTCGCTCCGGATCTCCTCTTCGGTTCCATCGGTGGTCGGCTGGCTGAAGACGGCTAAAGGTAGGATGATCTTCAGGGGGGTAGTGTTAGGTTTATTTAAGGGGGGTTTGGGTTAGAGTAGGGGTATGTGGGTGGTGGGTTTTAATGTTGGGGGGGGTTGTATTTTTATTTTACAGGCAAAAGTGCTGTTTTCTTTGGGGCATGCCCCGCAAAAGGCCCTATTTTTATCTTTATTTTGGGGTATTTGTTATTTTATTAGGGGGCTTAGATTAGGTGTAAGTAGCTTAAAATTGTTGTAATATTTTTTAAATGTTTGTAACTTATTTTTTTTATTTTTTGTACTTTAGTTATTTTATTTAATTGTATTTAATTGTAGTTATTTGTAGCTAATTTATTTAATTAATTTAATGATAGTGTAGTGTTAGGTTTAATTGTAACTTAGGTTAGGATTTATTTTACAGGTAATTTTGTATTTCTTTTAGCTAGGTAGTTTTTAAATAGTTAATAACTATTTAATAACTATTCTAACTAGCTAAAATAAATACAAAGTTACCTGTAAAATAAATATAAATCCTAAAATAGCTACAATGTAATTATTAATTACATTGTAGCTATCTTAGGGTTTATTTTAAAGGTAAGTATTTAGTTTTAAATAGGAATAATTAATTTAATAAGAGTTAACTTTATTTAGATGTATTTAATTAATATTTAAGTTAGGGGGTGTTAGAGTTAGGGTTAGACTTAGGTTTAGGGGTTAATAATTTTATTTTAGTGGCGGCGGTGTAGGGGGGCAGGATAGGGGTTAATAAATGTATTATAGGTTGCGGCGGTGTAGGGGGGGCAGGATAGGGGTTAATAAATGTATTATAGGTGGCGACGGTGTAGGGGGGTAGATTAGGGGTTAATAAGTTTAATATAGGTGGCGGCGGGGTCCGGGAGCGGCGGTTTAGGGGTTAAACAATTTATTTAGTTGCGGCGGGGTCCGGGATCGGCAGAATAGGGGTTAATAAATTTATTATAGGTGGCGGCGGTATGGGGGGGCAGGATAGGGGTTACTAGGTATAATGTAGGTGGCGGTGGGCTCCAGGAGTGGTGGTTTAGGGGTTAATACATTTATTATAGTTGCGGGGGGCTCCGGGGGCGCCGGTATAGGGGGTAGAACAGTATAGTTAGTGTGGGTGCTTAGTAACAGCTTGTCAATAAAGCTGTCAAAAAGCCGAAGAGCAGCGAGATCGGATGAGTGATAACTATCACAGTCTGCTGCTCATCGCCCCGTACTTGGTGCACGGCTTTTTGACAGATTTATTGATAACTTTGGCGAGATTTTTCAGGTCCGCGGCGGCGATGGTAGGCGAGCTTAGGCGGGCGTATTGGGCCGGCAAAGGCAGGTAAGTAGACACGTTGATAACTAGAGGCTATACTCTTCTCTGTGTATATAACAGTTACATACCCTGTTCTGTGTATAATATAAATACATACCCTGTTCTGTGTACAATATAGAAACATACCCTGTTTTGTGTATAATATAAATACATACCCTGTTCTGTGTATAATATAAATACATACCCTGCTCTGTATATAATACAGATAAATACTCTTCTCTGTGTATAATACAGTTACATACCCTGTTCTGTGTATAATATAGATGCATACCCTGCTCTGTATATAATACAGATACATACCCTTCTCTATGTATAATATAGATACATACCCTACTCTATATGTATAGTACAGTTACATACACTGCTCTGTATAAAACACAGATACTTACACATACGGCTCTGTGTATAATGCAGTTACATACCCTGTTGTGTGTATAATAGATACATACCCTGTTTTGTGTATAATATAGAAACATACCCTGTTTTGTGTATAATATACATACATACCCTGTAGTGTGTATAATATAAATACATACCCTGCTCTGTATATAATACAGATACATACTCTTCTCTGTGTATAATACAATTACATACCCTGTTCTGTGTATAATATAAATACATACCCTGCTCTGTATATAATACAGATACATACCCTTCTCTATGTATAATACAGTTACATACCCTGTTCTGTGTATAATATAAATACATACCCTGTACTGTGTATAATATAAATACATACCCTGTACTGTGTATAATATAAATACATACCCTGCTCTGTATATAATACAGATACATACTCTTCTCTGTGTATAATACAGTTACATACCCTGTTCTGTGTATAATATAGATGCATACCCTGCTCTGTATATAATACAGATACATACTCTTCTCTGTGTATAATACAGTTACATACCCTGTTCTGTGTATAATATAAATACATACCCTGCTCTGTATATAATACAGATACATACTCTTCTCTGTGTATAATACAGTTACATACCCTGTTCTGTGTATAATATAAATACATACCCTGCTCTGTATATAAAACAGATACATACTCTTCTCTGTGTATAATACAGTTACATACCCTGTTCTGTGTATAATATAGATGCATACCCTGCTCTGTATATAATACAGATACATACTCTTCTCTGTGTATAATACAGTTACATACCCTGTTCTGTGTATAATATAAATACATACCCTGCTCTGTATATAATACAGATACATACCCTTCTCTATGTATAATATAGATACATACCCTACTCTATATGTATAGTACAGTTACATACACTGCTCTGTATAAAACACAGATACTTACATATACGGCTCTGTGTATAATACAGTTACATACCCTGCTCTGTGTATAGTACAAATACACACTCTGCTTTCTGTATAGAACAGGTACACACACTGCTCTGCATATAATTTAAAGATACACACACTGCTTTGTGTATATTTCCCACACACAAACTACACAGTGCTCTTCGTATAATACAAAAGCACACACTGTTCTTTATATAGAACAGGTACACATACTGATCTGCCTATAATGCAGATACCCCTGCCCTCTATACAGTACAGATGGTCTAATCAGCTACATCATACATGTGACCTTGACCGAAAAGGAATGACTGACACATCTCCCCCACCAGCCCTGAAATTTTCTGCCAACACACCCATTGCTCTGTGACAGAGATTTCCGAAGTTTACGTCTTCGTTGTGATTTATTCTGGCCAACATTCAACCTGTCTGGCACATTAGTAATCATAACACCCTTTCCTGGGATATAACTCTGCCTAGAGGCATAACGTATATCCCAACTGCAGGCTTACTTTATACAGTGCAGGCTTACTTTATACACTAACTGTACAGTGCAGACCTACTTTATATACTAACTGTACAGTGCAGGCGTACTTTATATACTAACTGTACAGTGCAGGCTTACTTTATATACTAACTGTACAGTGCAGACCTACTTTATATACTAACTGTACACAGTGCAGGCTTACTTTATACACTAACTGTACAGTGCAGGCAGACCTACTTTATATACTAACTGTACAGTGCAGGCTTACTTTATATACTAACTGTACAGTGCAGGCGTACTTTATATACTAACTGTACAGTGCAGGCTTACTTTATATACTAACTGTACAGTGCAGGCGTACTTTATATACTAACTGTACAGTGCATACGTACTTTATATACTAACTGTACAGTGCAGACGTACTTTATATACTAACTGTACAGTGCAGGAGTACTTTATATACTGACTGTACAGTGCAGAGGTACTTTATATACTAACTGTACAGTGCAGGCGTACTTTATATACTAACTATACAGTGCATACGTACTTTATATACTAACTGTACAGTGCAGGCATACTTTATATACTAACTGTACAGTGCAGGCGTACTTTATATACTAACTATACACTGAAGGCTTACTTTATATACTAACTATACAGTGCAGACGTACTTTATATACTAACTGTACAGTGCAGGCTTACTTTATATACTAACTGTACAGTGCAGACCTACTTTATATACTAACTGTACAGTGCAGGCGTACTTTATACACTAATTGTACAGTGCAGGCAGACCTACTTTATATACTAACTGTACAGTGCAGGCTTACTTTATACACTAATTGTACAGTGCAGGCAGACCTACTTTATATACTAACTGTACAGTGCAGGCGTACTTTATATACTAACTGTACAGTGCAGGCTTACTTTATATACTAACTGTACAGTGCATACGTACTTTATATACGAACTGTACAGTGCAGACGTACTTTATATACTAACTGTACAGTGCAGGAGTACTTTATATACTGACTGTACAGTGCAGAGGTACTTTATATACTAACTGTACAGTGCAGGCGTACTTTATATACTAACTATACAGTGCATACGTACTTTATATACTAACTGTACAGTGCAGGCATACTTTATATACTAACTGTACAGTGCAGGCGTACTTTATATACTAACTATACACTGAAGGCTTACTTTATATACTAACTATACAGTGCAGACATACTTTATATACTAACTGTACCATGCAGACGTACTTTATATACTAACTATACAGTGCAGGATTACTTTATATGCTAACTGTACAGTGCAGACGTACTTTATATACTAACTATACAGTGCAGGTTTACTTTATATACTAACTGTACAGTGCAGACGTACTTTATATACTAACTGTACAGTGCAGACATACTTTATATGCTAAATTTACAATGCAGACGTACTTTATTTGCTAACCGTACAGTGCAGACGTACTTTATATACTAACCGTACAGTGCACACGTACTTTATATACTAACCGTACAGTGCACACGTACTTTATATACTAACCGTACAGTGCAGGTGTACATATATGCTAAATGTGCAGTGCAGACGTAAAGACCAGTCTGACTCCCTCTACCGCTCAGTGTCTGCACTTTCTATGACTTTATCTGCTTCCCAGTATAGATTAGTATGCAACTCCATTTCCATCCCAATATATACTATAGACCATTCTGTGACCCCCTCTGCCTCTCAGTATACACGAGAATGCAAACCCTCTACCACCCAGTACAGACCATTTTGACTCCCTAAACCTCCCAGTATAGACCAATATGTGATTCCCTCTACCTCGCAGTACAGACCAGTATGCAAATCAGGCTACCTCCTGTACAAGCCATATTGTGACTCCCTTTGGTTTTCAGTATAGACCAGTATGCAATTCTCTCTACCTCCCATCACAAACAATGTTTTGCCTCCCTCTATCTCCCAGAATACACCAGTATGCAACTCATCCTACTTGTCAGTACATACATTTCTCTGACTTCCTTAGCCTCCCAGTACAGAGTGATATGTGACTCTCTCTAAATGCAAATACAGTACATACCAATCTTTGACTCCCTGCCTAAAGTTTATTACGTTTCTCACCGTAGCCTCACTGCTCTCCTTGGCTGGGATTTACATCCTCCATCCCGTGGCAATCCTAGTGGGATTTGTTGCCAGGTGACTCCCTGTTAAATGTTTACACTGCACATGCACAATATTTCAGGGGGACGCCCTTCAAAATCACCCCCCATTTCTCTTGTAACTTTTCCAAATTTTCCCATTGTATACACATCAACAAGGGAAGAAATATGACTATGGATGCGGGGTTTTTTTTTCTAGGACCGACTCCAGATGGACTTTATTGCTGTTTACACAAAACGTCAATCTCTTTCCTCTAACGTGCTTTAACCCTTTGCTTGCAAAATTAGTTTCAAGGAATTTTTGCAATATTATTATAATAATAATAATGTATTTATATGCAGAGCATATAACTTAAACATTAAAGGGGCAGTGTACTGTAAAATACTTTTTACCTTAATGTGTTTCCAATGACTTGTTATACCAGTAGCAGAGTATAAAATGTATGAGAAATTACTCCCTTGGGTTTATTTTTGTATTTGAAATAGTTGGGGTTGTTCTTTGAAACCACAACTCATCAAAGGACTAGATTACAATTGGAGCACTAATTTATCGGGCGCTCATAAACGGGCAAATTCACCCGTTTACGGGGCGCACAATAAATAACCAGCCATTACAAGTTGCTGGTTATGATTAGCGCTCAGAAAATTAACCAGAGATCAGATCTCTGGTTAATTTTCTAAATGTGCTCTAATTGCCCTCAAATTTTAGAGTAGTATTCGTCATTAAAAAATAAAACTAGTGGTATCTTTATGTTTTACTAAAGTAACTGGACGAAGTTAAAAGGGGTTAAACGTGGCAGGTCATTGCGGTTTATGTGAACTGTGTGTTCACTGAAAATATATATGTATATGCTTATATACACAAATTAACACATAAAATATATGTATATAAGCATTTAAATATACATTTAAATATTCTGCTATCACTGCGCAACTTACTCCCTTCGCTGTACTTATGATGGCATCAGAACGAGCCTATGAAAGTGCGCTTTTGTGAGCGCAAAGCTTCCGTGCAATGCAAATGTGAGGTTGCGTTCACATTGCACCTAACTTGCAATACCAGATTACTGAGTTGTGCGCAAATATTGGTTTCGGGTAAGCAATATTTTGCGATCAACTTGAAATCTAGCCCAAATGTGTTGAGCTTTATTTTATCTTTGTCTGAAAACAAAAGCACAATGATTTGAAAATTTGAAAATTAAAATTTTTTGCTTATCTTTCCTACCTCCCACTGGGAGTGTAAATTTTTCTGCTGGCTATGTTTGCACAGGTTTTCTATAGCCAACATTTAAAGGGACATTAAACCCAAAAATTTTCTTTTATGATTCAGATAGAGAATACCATTTTAAACAATTTTCTAATTTACTTTATTATCTAATTTTCTTCATGCTCTTGATATTCTTTTCTGAAAAGCATATCTAGATAGGCTCAGTAGCTTCTGATTGGTGGCTGTACATATTTGCCTCATGTGATTGGCTCACCCATGTGCATTGCTATTTCTTTAACAAAGGATATCTAAAGAATGAATCAAATTAGTTAATAGAAGTCAATTGGAATGTTGTTTAAAATTGTATTCTCTACCTGAATCACGAAAGAAAATTTTGGGTTTAAAGTCACTTTAAGTATAAAAACTTGAATTATAGGTAGGGATACCACAGGCAAAATCAGATATTTGAAATGGTGAAATAAAGGTAAAAGAGCTATTTTTTTTTTTTTTTTTTTTTTTTTTTTTTTTTTTTTTTTTCCCAACAAGCTTTATTGGTATAAATAATAAATTTTACAATTGCCATGGAAACACTCCGGCGTGGTATAACATAGACAAAAAAGAAAAAACAATGAAAGTGAAATATACGAAGAGCAAGACCAGTAATGACCATTGTATGTAAGTCCAAGGATCCATGCATTGGTTGAGTCCCACATAAAGTTCTGGTCTTGGACATAGTAGCTTGTGGATTTTTCTTTTTTATAAGATAACACATGTGGATGAAACTTCCACATTAACATTTAAACAGGGCAAAGCAATGCGACAGAGATCTATGTAAAAGATAGAAAGGTCTCACTGATGTTGATATACGTGAGAGGTAAGTTACAGTCATCAAGGAGTTAGTTAAGTGATAGGGTATAAGGTCTAGCAAACCAGCGCGGAGGAAGTATGGCTCCAGGGTGAGTTTCCAGATGAGTCAGATGTGTCCTAGTTTTGAGATGTGTTACGGGAGATGATGTGGCTGTATAAGGTGTCGGGGTGACTAGGAATTATTAGGTAGTTGTGGCGGGGGTCTAGAAAGTGTGAGAGTGTATGTTTCCCAATAAAAGGACATGGCGCAGTAAAAATCCATCCTTTTTGTTTTCTGATAGTGAAACCTTTCCAGGGAAAGGAGAAGAGTGACATTATGTACCCAGTCTTTTTGAGTAGGAATGTGTCGCTGTTTCCACAGTCTAGGGATCAGTTGCTTGGCCCCACTAAGCATGATGTACAATAAGACCTGTCGGTATTTGCATTTGATCTTAGGGGGTTTGTTAAATAATAGCGTCAAAGGATTGAAGGGGATAGATGTATTGAGTACCTTTTGGATTTCTCTATGGGTGTCCAACCAGAAAGGCTGAAGTGTGGGGCAATCCCACCAGATGTGGAGGAGTGTACCAACTTGTTTGCAATCTCTCCAACATAGTGGGTCTGTGTGAGGGTAAATCTTAGCGAGTCTGCTGGGGTAAAGGTACCATCTTTCTAAGAGTTTTATGTTCGTTTCAGTGATTCCCATTGAGGAGGGGGCCTTCCCCATTTGTTGAAATATAATGTCCCACGTCTCAGAGGGGATCTCATGGCCTAGCTCGACTTCCCATGCTTTTGTATATGATGGAAGGTTTTTGGAGTGTAGAGTAATTAGTATTTTATATATCTTAGAGAGAGTGCCCTGCGCTAATAATGTGGAGTGGCATAGTGTTTCGAATGGATTTAGGTTTCTTACCAGGTTATGTTTGTCTTTATGGTGGGAGAGAAAGTGTGCTAATTGTAAATATTCGAACCATCTATCAAAAAAGCTAATGTTCCTGTCCGCAAGGGCGGTTTTCTGGATGATGGTGCCTCTTTCTAGAACAAGATGGCAGGGCAAACCCGCTGATAGTGTGTACCGGTCCTGGGTCCGTTTTTGAAGTAGTGGAGGAAAATCTTTGTTGTGTAGAAGGGGGGTAAGTGGTGAGGGTATGGTCGATATGCCTTTTTGTGAACCTATAAGGTGGTCCCAAGTGGAGAGTGTATCAGTCACTAACGAGGGTGTAAGATAAGGTAGTGTCCTATGTTGCCTGTATGTCCAGCAGACTGACCCAAGACTTCGAGAAGTAGATAGATCATGCTCAAGCTTGACCCATTCTTTATCAGTACTGTTTTTGCACCAGTCGACTATTCTGGTCAGTTGTGCTGCCTGTGAGTAAAATAAAAGGTTGGGTACTCCCAGTCCCCCCTCATCCCTTTTCCTATAAAGGGTGGTTTTAGAGATTCGAGGGCGTTTATTTGCCCAAATAAAGCCGTTAACGAAAGATTGCACACTACGAATGTAATGTAAGGGGGGTTGTATGGGTAGGGCTTGGAACATATATAAAAAGCGAGGCAGGATGCTCATTTTGAATGCTTGGACTCTACCAAGCCAGGAGAGGAATTTGTTGCGCCAGGCTCTCATGTCTGTTCTGATGGAGTCAAAAAGGTGTTGGTGGTTTAGTTGGTGTAGAGCTTCTTTTGAGGTCGTTAGTTTTACCCCTAGGTAATTTATGGAAGAAGGTTGGAATCGGAATTGGTAGTGATTAGTGATCTGTTGGGCTGTCTGGTCTGAGATGCCAATACCTAGAAACTCTGATTTCTGCTTATTTATTTTGAAATTGGAGAGAGTACTGTAAATGCCCAAAGCCGGTAAAAGGGCCTCTAGAGATTGTGGGGGGGAAGTCAGTGAGAATAAAATATCGTCCGCGTAGAGTGTTAGTTTGTAGTGGGTATCTGCTATATAAATACCGTGGACTTTTTCATCATTCCTGATCCTGGAGGCAAGAACCTCCATGGCCAGAATAAACAATATGGGGGAGAGAGGGCAACCCTGTCTCGTTCCATTTGTTATTGGGAATGCATTTGACAGGGAATCGTTTAACTTGATACGGGCTTTCGGCATATGGTATAGGGCAAATATTTTCTCAATGAGTTTGTCGCTCAGGCCAAAACGAGTGAGCGTTGACCTAAGGAACAACCAATCCAGCCTATCAAAGGCCTTCTCGGCATCGATGGCAAGGAAGATAGAAGGAATGTTTTGTGACTGCGTGTATTCGATTAAGTTTAGGATTTTGATGGTATTGTCTCGCGCCTCTCTTTTGGGGACAAAGCCTACTTGATTTGTGTGAATTAGTTGGGGGAGGAACTTATTAAGTCTATTAGCTATGAGTTTAGCGTAAAGCTTAACGTCTACGTTTAGTAGTGAAATGGGGCGAAAATTAGATGGGCTATCTGCGGGTTTTCCGGTCTTAGGGATCACTGAAATGTGTGCTTCCAGCATAGGGGGGAGAAAGGGGTGTTCCTGGTCAACTAAGTTAAATAAGGTACAGAGGTGTGGAAGCAGAGTGGGTGCGAACTTTTTATAATAAGCGACCGAGAGACCGTCAGGGCCAGGGCTTTTGCCTGATGGCAAGTCTTTAAGGGTGGTTGTGAGCTCTGTCATTGAGAAAGGTTCGTCCAGTTCTGTCGCTTGTGCATCAGAGAGTTGTGGTAAAGGGGTGTTTAGAAGGTAGTTGTTTATGGCATTACTGGGGTCCGGGGGGGCGGTCAGGGTTAGAGAGGTTGTAAAGATTAGAGTAGTATGCCTCAAATTGGGAAAGTATTTCAGAAGTGGTATTGACAGTTTGGTTCGTTGGAGATTTAATTTCATGGATGAAGGTTTTAAGTTTTTTCAGTTTTAAGGAGCGTGCTAGGAGTTTTCCTGCTCTATTGCTTTCAAAGTAGAATTTTTGTTTAGTCAGTAAGGCCAGTGCATTAGCTTCACTAAGTTGTAAGTCATGTACAGTTTTCCTGGCTTTCATTAAGTCTGCTAATAGTTGGGGGGAGGAAGGATTTCGCTTATGGTCGTATTCAAGTTTGGCTAGTAGGTCAGTGGATATTTTGTATACCTGCCGTGCTTTCTTTCTAGCTTGTGCATGTTGTTTAATTAATTCCCCCCTGATAAAACATTTATGAGCCTCCCAGACAACGAAAGGATCTGTTTCCGGTAAGGAATTAAATCTGAAATACTCCTGTAGAAGCTTTTCTAAGTTAGAAACTAGAGTTGGGGAATCTAATAGTTTCTCGTCTAGTTTCCACTGAAAATTGCCACCAGGTGCTGATGGCCATTTGAGTGTTGTTAATACAGCCGAGTGGTCTGACCAAACGGTATGTGAAAGCCTGGAGGATAGTACATTGGAAAGGCCTCTTTGATTAGTAAAGAGGTAATCAATTCTACTATATGAACTATGAGGGGCAGAGAAAAAGGTATAGTCCCTCTTCTCAGGGTGGACGAATCTCCAAATGTCAAATAGAGTTTGGTCTAGCATAAGTTTCCATAGTTGCCTGATTGTGTGTTTAGGAGTTGTGGGTCGAGGGTTCGAGGAATCTAAATGTGGTTGAATGGGGAGATTGAAGTCTCCCCCTAGATATAGTGCACCTATTGTGTGGTCTAGAATCTTGGCGAAACTTTTCCTGAAAAAGGGGAGCTGTCTGGTGTTGGGAGCATAAAGATTGACCAGTGTCACCGGGGAGCCAAACAGGGTGCCAGTTACACATAAAAACCTGCCTTCAGAGTCAGTGTAGGTGTGGATGTGAGTAAAAGGGATCTGTCTGCTGATTAGGATGCTTACGCCGTGCCTTTTGTGGTCAAAAGAGCTGTGAAAGCTTTGAGTATAGAAACCTCCAAAATAATTAGGTTCCTTATTTTTTAAAAAGTGAGTCTCTTGGAGGAAAAGAATATCACCCCCCTTTCCTACGTAGGTCTCTCATGGCTAGTGAGCGTTTTTGTGCAGAATTCAAGCCTTTGGTATTCTGACTCAGTAAAGTGAGAGTTTTAGTGTGACCTTCCATGGTGCTGGTGTGACTGGTGTCCGTGATTAGATGACTGCAATAAATGATAGGCATGCATGTGTGGTTGTAGAGTATAGAAAGAAGGTTGTGTTAAGTATGCCCTAGGGTCTGTATCTCTGTCGCATAGCAAAAAAAACATGAATAAGAACATAAAACAAAACATACATTTTCTCATAAAAAATCTAGATACTAATGCAAGCATTAAACTTTTAGTGTTAAGAGGGAGGGATTATAACCCATTCCATAGCAAGTGATATACATTTAGGGATGACTAATGCTCAATTACATTGGTAAAATATTTCTAACAGTACAATACAATAATTCCTAAATTCCTAAATTTACTTATTTCTAGATCAGAAGTCGTTTAACAGTAAAAGGTTTATGGCCAATGTGGCTATACATTACCCAGCGACCAAGCTGTAGCACCGGGCAAAGTCTCTAGTAGAATGGACAGCTCGTAGGGATAGCTAAGATACAAAATAATTGATTAAGTTGTGACTTTAGAGGGCAAGCCGGGGGGCTTGGCCTGCGGCTTAGACTGAGGTTTGGGGGGAATACGCTGCCAGTCTCTCATGACAGGTCCTGTAGGTTTCTTTCTAGGGGGTTCGTGAGAGTTCTCTGGAGAGAGTTCTTCTGGAGGGTCCAATTCCAAGGCCTGGCAAAAGGCGTTGACATCTTCTAGGGTTCTGCAAATTAACTTTCTATTTCCATGAAGAACATAGAGATGAAAGGGGAATCCCCACCTGTAGAGGATTTTCTTCTGTCTGAGAAGGGATGTTACAGGAGCCAGATCTCTCCTCCTTTGCAATGTTCGTTGGGAGAGGTCTTGAAAAAATTGGAGAACAACCCCCCTGAATTTAACAGGCTGGTGCCTACGAGAGAGGTTTAGGAGTTCCTCCTTTTCGTTGAACTCTCTGAACTTCATGATGATGTCCCTTGGGGGGGGCAGTGTCAGGGGGTTTCGGTCTAAGGGCTCTGTGGGCTCGAACCCAAGGGATATCTGTGGAGGGAGTGGTGTTTCTGAGATGTGCGAATAAAGCTGGGAGATAGATTGGAAAGTCTTTAGGTAATACCGACTCAGGAACACCTCTGATTCTGAGATTTTTCCGGCGGCTCCTATTCTCCAGATCCTCGATTTTGTCGAAGAGATCTGCTATAAGAGCTGTGTGATGGTTTGTTGAATCCTGAGTTGTATTGATTTCCACTTGAAGGTGGTCCGTGAATTCTTCCAAGGCCTCCACTCTATTGCCCACTGAGTGAAGGTCTTGCTTTATTTCTGCTATCTCTTCCCTGATACACGAGCGAATGATATCCGCTATATCCTGTTTGGATGCTAGGGTAGAGAGGATGGTGTTGGGGACAGGTGTGCTCTCCTCAGTGTCATCTTCTTGTACTTGCGAAGACTGTAATTTCTTTTTTGGCGACTTGGCAGGTTCAGTACTGTCACCCACTTTTGAGGCAGGGGGCGAGAAAAACTGAGCGACCATGCTGTCTCTGTGGTTGTGCATCTTAGGGGGTTTATTCAGTTTCGAAGTGCGTTTTGCATTCATTGTGCAGGGGGAAGTTGTAAAAGAATGTTACAGATACCCTTTCCTATGCAGTTATGGTTAGAAGAGAAAAAAAAGGGAAAGGCCTGAACCAGATCTGTTGTTAGTATGATGATGTCCAATAAAGTGGGATGAAATAAGGGCCAGGTGCAGAGCCCAAGTACCTCTGGGGTCTGAGTAGTGTTAGTTGGTACACTGCCGCGTGGTGATTCTGCCACGTGGTTAACTGTGCAGGCTAAAATCTTTAGGCCCCGTACAGCAGGCCTCTGGATAAGCGGCTGGTCTCCACTATGAGTGTGCCTGTCTGCACTCGCTCCCCCTGTCACTAGTTAGGGCCCGGGTGGTGTAGGGCACCGTTCTATCCCCTCTCCTTACCCGTAAAAGAAGTGACCTCCGGCTTCTTATAATGCAGCTGCGGTCTCTATGCTGCGTGTGCGGTTCGCTCCCAGTAATGGCGGTGGGGTCCAGGAGTAGGTAGGAGACACTGTAGTTACAGCTAAGGGCAGTCCGGGTCTGCGATCAGAGAGAGGAAGGATTCCTCAAGATGGTCAGGAAACGTAGTGAAGTCCCGGATTCAAGGTTGGCTCCGAGCCGGGTAAAAGGTTTTAAGACGAGAGTAAGCCCGCTGGGTCTGCTTAAAAATGGTGTCTCCTGACTCCCGATCTATAGAGCATTTATGAGGGCATGTTATTTAGTGGAATCTAGGGCTTTGCGAGTAGTTTTGAGCTGATATATGGAACTGGGTCCCGGAGCTCAGAGATTACACAGCTTCCATTGCTGCTGCTGGCTCCGCCCCCAAAAGAGCTATTTTTAAACAATGGAATACACTCCAGCAGGTCAAATGAAAACGATCAACAGGACAGGTGGACTTGTGAGCTTACATTCTAAAGGAAGTACATGGAGAAGTTAAAGGGATATGAAACGCAAAGTTTTTCTTTCATGATTCAGATAGAGAATGCAATTTTCAGCAACAACTTTCTAATTAACTCCTATTATCATTTTTTCTTCATTCTCTTGCGATCTTTATTTATTTTTGGTTCAGACCCTGGGCAGCGCTTGCTCATTAGTGGATAAAGGTGCTACCAAAAATGGGCCTGCTCCTAAGCTAACATTTCTGCTTTTTCAAATAAAGATACCAAGACAACAAAGAAAAATTGATAATAGGAGTAAATTAGAAAGTTGCTTAAAATTGCATGCTCTATCTGAATCATGAAGAAAACATTTGAGTTTCATATTCCTTTAAGCAAGAGAAAACATAAGCAGCAGATACATATTAAAGTAAGTTGTAGGCATCCCTGAACAGATATGTTTTTAAGGAATGCGTGAAGCTTTAGAGGCCAGACACAAGCTTGACTGAGCAAGGGAAGGAGTTCCATATGATTAGGGTTGCAAGGTGTCCAGTATTCAACCGGACTGTCCAATATTTTAGCAGGTTGCCCAGTCAACTCTACAAAAAAACACTGGACACTTAAAGGGCCATGATACCCAAATGTTGAAACACTTGAAAGTAATGCAGCATAGCTGTAAAAAGCTGACTAGAAAATATCACTTCGAACATCACTATGTAAAAATGAAAGATATTTTAACCTCAAAATGTCTTAAGTATTCACACTCCATTGTAAAGGACTTTAAGCAGCAAATCAGTATGTCTGTCCTGGGACAGGCAAGGGAGTGAGCCTCATGCACACTTATGTGACTTCTCTATTCAGTTTAAGGAAGTTTACTATGAAATCTCATGAGAGTTAAAGGGGTAGTATAGTCAACATTAAACTTTCATGGTTCAGATAGAGAATGCAATTTTAAGCAACTTTCTAATTTACTCCTATTATCAATTTTTCTTCGTTATCTTGGTATCTTTATTTTTAAAAGCTAGAATGTAAGCTTAGAAGCCGGCGCATTTTTGGTTTAGCACCTGGGTAGAGCTTGCTGATTGGTGTCTAAATGTAGCTGTCCAATCAGCAAGCACTACCCAGGTGCTGAACCAAAAATGGGCCGGCTCCTATGCTTACTTTTCATATATCAGTCTGATCCCACCAAGTAAGGTCAGTCCAGCCCCGAAATACCAGGCAATTCTTCTCTGAACAAGGAACATGACAACCCTAGACGATCGTTTCGGCCTCCTATGGGCCTTGTCAGTGAGGTGCAGCAACATTCCTCTAAGCACACTGGGCGAGGAGTCCACGTCTGGTTTCCCCCATCACCCATAAGGAGACTTCCCCAGGGTCATATTAATTTGCATACGAAGAGAGAAGCGCTCTACCAGGAACGAACAAAAGCTCATCAGCTAGTTCTTTGGCGATTTACCACCCGGAAGCAGCCTTTTTTAGACCAGTGTGCTTTTCACAGAGGAAAACTTTCCTGAAGTATATCAGTCTGATCCCGCCAAGTAAGGTCAGTCCAGCCCGAAATTTAGTCTCCCTATGGGAAAAAGGAGAAACCAGACGTGGACTCCTTGCTCAGTGTGCTTAGAGGAATATGGCTACACCTCACTGACGAGGCCCAATGAAGGCTGAAACGATTGTCTGTGGTTGCTGTGTTCCTTGTTCAGAGAGGAATTGCCTGGTATTTCGTTGCCGGACTGACCGTAACAGGCGGGATAAGACTGATATGCTACAGGAAAATTCTACTCTGTAAAAAGCAATACTGAAGAAGCTGCACCCAGGTGGTAAATCGCCATTGAACAGGCTAACAATGGTATTGATCCGGTTGTTCCTTCCTGTGAGTGTGCTTCTCTCTGTAAATATATAGAAAAGGAGGATGGTAGAAGCACTCCTGGTAAATTGTAAAGGCCCAAAACCGGCCCGTGGTGCCCAGGGTGCACTCCAAGTGAAATACAAATCAGCAAAGTAAGGGAGTCACTCACAGGGTCTTGTAGTGAAGAACAAAGTCTTTATTCAATAAAGACTTTGTTCTTCACTACAAGACCCTGTGAGTGACTCCCTTACTTTGCTGATTTATATATATATATATATATATATATATATATATATATAGATAGATAGATAGATAGATAGATAGATAGATAGATTTACAAATGAGATGTTTGAATTGTGAATAATTTACCATCACTGGCCAGACTATGTGACAGTGATGTAGACTTAAGTCAATTGACTCAGACTCAAGTCGCTTTAATGACTAGACTTGGGGGTAGATTTATCAAAACCTGGACGGACATGATTCGCTAAACGCTGATAGCATATGCTATTGGCATTTAACATTGCACCAGCATTTCTGGTGAAATGCTTGTGCAATGCAGGCCCCTGCACATTTGCAGCCAATCAGCCGCTAGCAGGGGTGTCAATCACCCCAATCGTATCTGATCGGGATGATTGCAGTCCGCCACCTAAGAGGTGGTGGATGAGTTAAGGAGCAGCGGTCTTACGACCGGAAACATCGGGGCGGAGCAAGCAGCATCCGCTGCTTGATAAATCTCCCCCTTGGACTCGACTCGCAATATATTTTTAGTGACCGACTTGCATCTCGGGAGATGATCTTACTTCTTGGAAGACCGTTGTGCAGGGGCACATTTTGGCCTAAGCACTTGCCTAGGGCAACATATTTTGGGGGCAGCACTTTTTCACAACGTTTCACGATCTTACAACGTTCGTTTCACCTGATGAAACGATTGTTGCAAGATCGTGAAATGTTGTGTTTTAACATTGTTTTAATAAAGTCATTTAATATATGTGACTTTTCCACGGATAATAATTTTATTAAGCAGCCTTTGAGTCACTTTGAACTGAAGTTGCGGTAACTTCTGTGACGATTACCATTTTGCACTGTTTGGTTTACCAGACATATCCACACTTTATGTGCCTCTGTGTTGGGTACACAGATACTTTCAAAACACGAAGGATTCCAGAGAGTACGGGAAATAGTCTGCTGAGCGACTAGAAGAGCTCAGAATGCTGTTGTGGCACTTATCAAGTGCTTGAGATCCTGTAAGTACAACAGTGTGGAGTAGGGGCATATTACCAACATCACTGATATTGCACTATTGTGGCGCCTTCTTTTTTTCCTGTTTACTTTGATACTGCAGTACTATACACCAACTATTGTCCTGGAGAAGTAGCTAGCCGCGGATTCACTATCCACCTGGTGCAGAAGAGTTCGTCATTGATCCTGGTTGTTGGGGACTATATCAGTACCCACTATCAAGCTTTTGGGAAACCAAAAAACAGCCAGGAAACAGCACTGCTATATACGATAAGTGACATTTATCTGTATAACACAGACTCATCTATTTGTATTTGAATATATTTTTTCCTGTATTTGATTGCATATTATAGTATATTCTTATGGAGAGTATTATCTATATATTCTTATTAATTTCTGCCACTCTTGTTTGACCATGTCAGCGGGTATATAATACCAGAACACTACATTAGGTGGCACTTGAGAAATATATATCACATATTGATATAGCACTGGTTTAATGACAGATTGTAAATTTGATTACGTATTTAGCATATTAGCACTATAGTATATATATCATTAATACACATTTTTATGATATTTAGTATATGAGGTATTTTAACACAATATTGAACACATTACTATGTTAATCACTGGTAGGAATAGGCGCATCCAATTTTTTGTACTTAGATATATTTTTTCTATAAAGTAATCATGTCACCTCTCAAGCGCCTTTTTCCTAGAGAAAACAGACCCAATTTGGCTAGCCTCTCCTAATAGATTAAATTCTCCATTCCCCTTATTAGCCCTTCTCTGAACTTTTTTTAGGTCTGCAATGTCTTTTTTTGAGATCGGTCCCCAGAACTGCACTCCATACTCAAGGTGAGGTCTTACCAGGGATTTATATAGTGACAGAATGATGCTTTCCTCCCTTGAATCAATGCCTCTTTTAATACATGCTAGTATCTTATTAGCCTTTGTAGCTGCTGCCCTGCATTGTGCACCCGCCACCCATCTTTAGCTTGTTATCTATAACTGCTCCCAAATCCCTTTCCTCCTCTGTTTTTCTAAGTCTAGTCCCATTTATGTAGTATCAAAAATACAAGTTTCAAAGCCTTTTTTGCATGTACACTGCAGGCTCGCCAGAAACACGGGGCATCAAGCTCCATACGGAGCTTGATACATATGCCCCAAAGTGATAACATAATGAGATCTGATTGTAATAGGCTGTGGTTTCAAAGCACAAAATCAGCTATATACACAAATAAACCTGAAAATGTGATTTCTCAAATATTTTATACTCTGCAGTTGGTATAACAAGTCATTTAAAATACATTAATGGAATAGCAATTTTACAGTGTACAGTCCCTTTAAGTTGCATCAAAAATTGTAAGAAAATTCTTAATTAAAAATCGTATTTTATCAAAAACATAAAATTTGTATTAAATATAAACAGAGTAAATACTAATTTAAACCAGTACACTGGATATGCAAAAACTTCGAAATTCGTACCTATAAGTACAAAATACAAAGCGCAACTGTTGTTTTTATGTAAAATGGGCTGAACATGAGCGTTCCATGGCGTGTAAGAACTCGTCTCTCTAGTCCCAGCATAATTTTGAAAAATTTTGCGCACTACAGATCTCACAGTTTTTTCTTGCAAACTAAAAGGAGCCAAACTTTACCCAAAACACTCAAAATACTTATAACCCTAATAGAAAAACATATGCATAAGAACATATTGGCAATTGTAACTTGCTATACGCAGAAAGTAGCGTAATGCGATTTATAATGGCTGCAGGATTTTATTTTTAAAGTGCGCCCCCTGCTCACTGCTAACTTCGCTCTACGGAGCGGTGTCTCTTTCTAGCAAGCTCCATTACTTTCAAAAGGAGACATCTCGCCACTCGCAGCGACTGCCCCTTTTTACGATAATTCCCCCAGGGCAGCCTCTGTGAGTGTCGGCGTGAAAAAACATGTTTGAACTTGGGAGGTTTCGATCATCCGTCCCTTAGAGAGAGCAATTGGAAAGGAACATTTTATTACCCATCTTTTTTCACCCCACCCTAGGAACTTGATAGCTGCCTCTTGTTTACATAAATTTTCTATAGAGAATACAACATTTTCAGATTTTCAGTATAGGTGGTGGTTTTAACATGCAAATCAGGCAATTTTAAATGCACAGTAAAGGTAAAGGGGCTTTTTATAAACAATTTGACGCACTCCAGCAATGGGAACACAATAAAGCAGAGATAGATTTGCAGCACAATGTCCCTTTAAAGGGACAGTCCACACAAAAATTGTTATTGTTTAAAAAGATAGATAACGCCTTTACTACCCATTCCCCAGCTTTGCACAACCAACATTGTTATATTAATACACTGTATAGCCTTTAAACCTCTAAATTTCTGCCTGTTTCTAAGCCACTACAGATAGCCTCTTATCACATGCTTTTGTATTTGCTTTTCACAACAGGAGACTGCTAGTTCATGTGAGCCATACAGATAGCATCGTGATCACTCCCTTGGGTTCTAACAACACAGCACTAATTGTCTTAAAGGGACAGTGTAGTCCAAAATAAACTTTCATGATTCAGATAGGGCAAGTAATTTTAAACAATTTTCCAATTTACTTTTATGACCAATTTTGCTTTGTTCGCTTGGTATTCTTAGTTGAAAGCTAAACCTAGGAGGTTCATATGCTAATTTCTTAGACCTTGAAGGCCACCTCTTTTCAGAATGCATTTTAACAGTTTTTCACCACTAGAGGGTGTTAGGTCATGTTTTTCATATAGATAACACTGTGCTCATGCACGTGAAGTTATCTGGGAGCAGGCACTGATTGGCTAAACTGCAAGTCTGTCAAAAGAACTGAAATAAAGGGGCAGTTATTATAAATTATATTAATATAACGGTGTTGGTGATGCAAAACTGGGGAATGGGTAATAAAGGGATTATCTATCTTTTAAAACAATAAAAATTCTGGTGTAGACTGTCCCTTTAAATGCAAGTCAATAGATAGCTTAGATACAAGTTAATCAGAGAGGTACAAAGTATATTAATATAACAGTGTTGGTTGTGCAAAACTGGGGGAATGAGTAATAAAGGGATTATCTATCTTTTTAAACAATAACAATTCTGGAGTAGATTCTCCCTTTAATCCTACATCCTAAAATCAGGAACCACTTTGAGATTCAGGAGCGCACATGCTGACTGGAATTATAGCAGTTATGGCTGACAGCTTGTAATCCCAGTGACTAATGACCAGTCTGGATCTATTTAGATAAGGTCTATATAACTGCTAATTTAGCTTGATAGGCCTTTGACAACAGCCAGAAACCTGCATGGATTAACTCTTTCATCAACAAATGGTGAATGTGAATAAAATCTGTACGTATTTCTCATAGATATTTGGTGTCTTCTTAAAGGGACAGTCTAGTCAAAATTAAAAACTTTCATGATTCAGATAGGGCATGCAATTTTAAACAACTTTCCAATTTACTTTTATAATCAAATTTGCTTTGTTCTCTTGGTTATCTTAGTTGAAAGCTAAACCTAGGTAGGCTCATATGCTAATTTTTAAGAGCTTGAAGGCCGCCTCTAATCTCAATGACTTTGACAGTTTATCAGAGCTTGAGGGCGTTAGTTCATGTGTACCATATAGAAAACATTGTGCTCACGCACGTGGGGTTACTTATGAGAGGGCACTGATTGGCTAAAATGCAAGTCTGTCATATTATCATATCAATAATCAATAATATATTAAAATATATTATTTTTTCAACAAAGGATACCAAGTGAACAAAGCAAATTTAAAAATATAATTGAATTTAAGGGTCTTAAAATGACATGCTCTATCTCAAACAAGTTTATTTTTATTTTTTATTCATGATTCGGACAGAGCATGCAGCTTTAAACAACTTTACAGTTTACTTCTAACCTTTTTTTTTACGTCATTCTCTCTGTATCCTTTGTTGAATGAGCAGACAAGCTCTACTGGGAGCTAGCTGAACACATCAAGTGAGCCAATAAAATGAGTCATATATGTGCAGCCACCAATTAGCAGCTAGCTCCCAGTAGTGGATTACTGTTCCTGAGCCTACCTAGGTATGCTTTTTAACAATGTTTACCATGAGAAGAAAGAAAATAGATTACAAAAGTACATTGGCATGCGCTCTATGTGGATCATGAAAATAAATTAATTTACATTTGTTATTAAATCCATACAAATGTGTTGTCAAGAGATGGCACAACAAGGTGAGTGGTTGGCACAATGGTTTAGTGAGGTTGGCACAATAAAAGAGTACAACAAAGGGTGGCACAACAAGGGAAGAGAGGACAGCATAAATAGGGGGAGAGTGGCACAAAAAAGGAAGAGAAGATGACACAATGAGGACGGGCACAAAATAGGGACCTGATGGCACATTTTGGGGTTAAAGAGGAAGCAGAAAATGGGGAAAGAGGGTGGCACACTGAGGGGCAAGAAGGTGAAAGAACATTGGGAGTGAGGATGACAAAATGAGGGAGAGTATGGTACAATAAGGGGAGAGAGGATGGAACAAAAGGGGGAGAAAGGATGGCACAAAAGGGGGAGAAAGGATGGCACAAAAGGGGGAGAAAGGATGGCACAAAAAGGGGAAAAAGGATGGCACAAAAGGGTGGGAAAGGATGGCACAAAAGGGGGAAAAAGGATGGCACAAAAGGGTGAGAAAGAATGGCACAAAAGGGTGAGAAAGGATGGCACAAAAGGGGGAGAAAGGATGGAATAAAAGGGTGAGAAATGATGGCACAAAAGGGGAGAAAGGATGGCACAAAAGGGGAGAAAGGATGGCACAAAAGGGGAGAGAGGATAGAGCAATAAGGGGAAAAAGGATAGCATGAGTAGGGGAGAGACAATGGCACAGTAAGGTGAGAGAGGATGGCACAAAAGGGGGAGAGAGGATGGCACAGTAACGGGAGAGAGGATGGCACAGTAAGGGGAGAGAGGATAGAGCAATAAGGTGAGATAGAATGGCACAGTAACGGGAGAGAGGATAGCGCAATAAGGTGAGATAGGATGGCACAGTAAGGGGAGAGAGGATAGAGCAATAAGGTGAGATAGGATGGCACTGTAAGGGGAGAGAGGATAGAGCATTAAGGTGAGATAGGATGGCATGATTATGAGAGAGATGATGGCACAATAAGGGAGGGAGTGTGGCAGCACTAGATGAGAAAGAGTGGCATGATTCGGGGAGAGAGTGTGGCCCAATAAGGAGAGAAAGGGCGACTCAGCAAAAATGTGAGGATGGCAAAGTAATGGGAGGTGAGGGTGGTACAATAAAAGGATGGAACATGGTCTATAATGGGTACAGATGATGGCACATAGTGCGGGACAGGATGGCACAAAAAGTAAAGAGGCACATAGAAGGGAGAGTAGATAAAGAGGAGAGAGAATGGCACATAATGTGGAGACAGGATGGCACTTAAAATGTAGAGGGGGTATCACTTAGCAGGGAGAGAGGATTGCCTATAACGTGGCATAGAGAAGGATGGTAGAAAGGAAGAGATAATGGCATAAAGGACAGATGGGATTTAAAAAGTGGGCATGAGATCATGTTAAAGGGGGGATACTTTGATATTGTAATTTTTGTCAGGTGTTAATGTGGAGCTGTCTTTGCTCACAAGATTTTAATTTATATTAAGGACACAAGATGACTTAAAGCATCAAAAGCAACTTATGGCAATTAATTCCTCCTTCAGATGACAGTAAGTAAACACATTCACGTTTAAATCCTGTAGAATTAGTGATGAGAGACCTTTTATCCACATGTCATTGATCTACTTTAGCTGGCATTGAAATCGTAAAAAGAAATCTATTCACCCCGTGTAATGGCAGACGGAGGCTGGAATAAAAACCAGCATACGTTATATACCCAAGGGAAGACAGAATGTCAAACTCTGTAAACTTGGCAAGCCGTCTTCCCTCTTAAGTTTATTGTTGTTTCAAGAAGTCCTGAAATAGCTTATTCAGGTATAACGTAATGTTATCGTAAACTGTAAGTGTCTGGACGCTTAAAGCGTCTCTGCAAAATGTCACAGGAGACGTAGCTATGAACGATGGCAGTTTCCTGATATAACCCAACTGATCACAATGTCTTGAAGAAGTTATTTGTCCCCAAAGACCCTACAGACTTTCATGGCATATGAAATGATTGGACGTTACAGATTTTCATGGGACCCCTCTACATAAAATGATTAGTGTCTGTATAGACATTCAGTTTGGTCCCTCTACAATTATCATTTGTACACTTAGGGCTCCATGTACTAAGCGGCGGGCAGACAGCTTCTCAACTCACAAAGCTGTCCGCCAGCCTTCACTAAACACGGGCAGCGGATCTATTAATCCGCTTGCCCGTATGTATCATTACACACTCATCGGAGTGTGTAATGTCCGTCCCTTCATTCGCACGACTGAAGGGACTGTCATTCACCGAGTGCGTGCGAGCGAGCTCTCAGTGATTTTCAGTCGCCACCTCAGAGATGGCGTAAGGTGTAAGAAGCAGTGGTCTAATGAACGCTGCTTCTTACATTGCGGGAAGCAGACTTGCATATTCGAACCTGAAATGCAAGGGCTCCAGAGCAGCTTTCGCTGCCTCGTACATGGAGCTCTTTGGGACCAATTTATCATAATGCTAGTGGACATGATACGATGTAGCGTATCATGTCCGCCTCACATCGATAAATGCCAACAGCGTTCTTGTGAACTGCTTGTGCAATGCCGCCCCCTGCAGATTCGCGGCCAATCGGCTGCTAGCAGGGGGTGTTAATCAACTCGATTGTATTCGATTGGGTTGATTTCTGTCCGCTGCATCAGAGCAGGTCGGACAAGTTTCTGGCGAGCCTGAAGGTTTCACGCGGAAACAGGGGCATTCGGCCCCTTAGACTTTCTTGGGCCCCCTCTACAAAAAATGATTTGTCCCCCCCTAGAATTCTATGGGACCCCTCCACAAAAAATGATTTGTCCCCCCTAGAATTCCATGGGACCCCTTTACTATAAATGGTTTGTCCAGCTAGACTTCCATGGGACCCCTCTACAAGAAATTATTTCTCTATATATGCTTTTATTGGACCCCTCTACAAGAAATGGTTTGCACCCCTAGACTTTCATGTGACCCCACTACAAGAAATGATTTGTCTTCTTAGACTTCCATAGGACCCCTCTAGAAGAATTTATTTCTCCCGATATACTTTAATAGAACCCCTCTACAAGAAATGGTTTGTCCCCCTAGAATTTCATGGGACCCTCTACAAGAAATTATTTATCCCCATATGCTTTTATGAGACCCTTCTACTAACAAATTTGTCCCCCTAGAATTTCAAGGGACCCCTATACATGAAATTATTTCTCCCATATATGATTTAAAGGACCCGTCTACAACAAATTATTTATCTCCATATGCTTTTATAGAACCCTTCTACGAAAAAATTATTCGTCCCTCTAGATGTTCAGTGGACCCCTATATAAGAAATGTTGTTTTTTACAAGAAATTATTTGTCCCCATAGACTTTCAGGGGACCACTCTCCAAGACATGTTTTATCCCCATACACTTTAATACTTTTATACATTATAGCTAAGCACATCACCTTGCTCCTTCTACCTCTGCTGTACGGTTTGTGCTTCCCATTCTGTATTCATCACCTTATCATGTTTATCAGAACATTCCCCTTACTTTATCACCTCTAAACAAAATATTCATACCCCCCCCCCCACACTCACACACACACTATCACATCCCATAGAAGTTGGCTCTCTATAAATAAAACCATACCATTCCCACAGCGTCCTATCCCTAGAGAGTAGGGATCTGTTTTGTATTATGTTTTGCGGTAGAATTGCACGTTTCCCTCCCACCCAGAGCTGCATGATTGGAGTAGGCCTGTCCCTCATTAGCACTAGGGCATTCCACCCATACCAGCACAGCCTGCAGGGCAAGAGAGTGGATTTATGGAAAGTTTGCAGGCGGCTGGCAAGTTATTTCCCTGTGAGAGCAGCCTCCCTGCCTTGCCTAATTTTCGTAATTAGCAAGACCCCCTGAGCTGAAAGGAGGGTGAAGATTGGCGTGGGGGAACTCTCTGAGGCGATGACATCATTGGCACGAATCCAGGGGTGCTGTCAGAGAGGGATGACTTGGTTGTGCTTAAAGGGATATGAAACCCAATTTTGTTTTTCTTTTATGACTTAGCATACATTAATGTGTTCAATTTACTTTTATTATCAAATTTACTTTGTTCTCATTGTATGCTTTATTGAAGAACATACCTAGATAGGTAGTGTTAGGACTGCCACATGTCCAGGAATTATACGGACAGTTTGGGTTTCCATTTGTGTATCTGGGTTTGAAGCTGAGTCAGACCAGGACATGCACATGTCAGGGTTTGGTGGGAAACAACCACAGCCAAAAAAAGGTGACATACTGAACATGCCTACAGATATTTCTCTCTTGCTGGTGTGCGTCTTTAAGTGGGAGTTTGGCTGAGTGTCTCTGTGTGTGTGCCTTGGTGTGTGAGAGAGTGCGTGTCTTTGTGTTTGTCAGTGTCTTTCTGTGTGTGTGAGTCTGTGTGCGAAAGAGTGAGTGTATTTGTGTGTGTGTGTGAGTGTGTGTCTTTGTGTGTGTGAGTCTTTGTGTGTGTTAGCATGTTTGAGTGTGTGACAGTGTGTGTGTGTGTGTATGAGAGTGTGTGTGAGAGAGAGTGTATGTAAGTGTGAGTGTGTGACAGTGTGAGTGAGTGTGTGTGAGAGATAGAGAGTGTGACAGTGTGAGTGTGTGTGTGACAGTGTGTGAGTGTGTGTGAGAGAGTGCGTGTCTTTGTGTTTGTCAGTGTCTTTCTGTGTGTGTGAGTCTGTGTGCGAAAGAATGAGTGTATTTGTGTGAGAGTGTGTGTGAGTGTGTGTCTTTGCATGTGTAAGTCTTTGTGTGTGTTAGCATGTTCGAGTGTGTGACAGTGTGTGTGTGTATGAGAGTGTGTGTGAGAGAGAGAGTATGTAAGTGTGAGTGTGTGACAGTGTGAATGAGTGAGTGAGTGAGTGTGTTTGAGAGATAGTGTGACAGTGTGAGTGTGTGTGTGACAGTGAGTGAGTGTGTGTGAGAGATAGAGAGTGTGACAGTGTGAGTGTGTGTGTGACAGTGTGTGAGTGTGTGTGAGAGAGTGTGTGACAGTGTGAGTGTGTGAAATAAAGTAGAAGAGAGTCACAACTGTGTCACTCAAATACTCATAGGGGGCGCCTATTTCCTAGGATTCTCATCAGTGTGTGTGACAGAGAGTGTGTGAGTGTGTGAATATCTATGTGTGAGTTTGTGTTTATATGCTATTATACATACTGTGTACTCTGCAAAAAAATTTTTTGCTGTGTGGTGGAAAGGCGCAAGGTTGTTAGGGTTTGGCCTGAACTAAAGGTGTTCACGTGTCTGGAGCACTATATAGCAGAAGACACTGCTTCCCTCTAGGGCTCTTTCAAATCTATAACATTGTTAAACTAATTATTGTAAAACTCTTTCCATATAGCACTCCAGACACATAAACAGATGTCTCCCACTACAATAAACATCTCCCCCTTCTGCAAACATCTCTCCCTCCCTATACAAACATCTCCCACTTCTGTAAACATCATGACCCCTCCCTATACAAACATCTCCAACTTCTGTAAACATCATGACCCCTCCCTATACAAACATCTCCAACTTCTGTAAACATCATGACCCCTCCCTATACAAACATCTCCAACTTCTGTAAACATCATGACCCCTCCCTATACAAACATCTCCCACTTCTGTAAACATCATGACCCCTCCCTATACAAACATCTCCAACTTCTGTAAACATCATGACCCCTCCCTATACAAACATCTCCAACTTCTGTAAACATCATGACCCCTCCCTATACAAACATCTCCAACTTCTGTAAACATCATGACCCCTCCCTATACAAACATCTCCCACTTCTGTAAACATCATGACCCCTCCCTATACAAACATCTCCAACTTCTGTAAACATCATGACACCTCCCTATACAAACATCTCCCACTTCTGTAAACATCATGACCCCTCCCTATACAAACATCTCCCACTTCTGTAAATATCATGACCCCTCCCTATACAAACATCTCCCACTTCTGTAAACATCATGACCCCTCCCTATACAAACATCTCCAACTTCTGTAAACATCATGACCCCTCCCTATACAAACATCTCCAACTTCTGTAAACATCATGACCCCTCCCTATACAAACATCTCCAACTTCTGTAAACATCATGACCCCTCCCTATACAAACATCTCCAACTTCTGTAAACATCATGACCCCTCCCTATACAAACATCTCCCACTTCTGTAAACATCATGACCCCTCCCTATACAAACATCTCCAACTTCTGTAAACATCATGACCCCTCCCTATACAAACATCTCCCACTTCTGTAAACATCATGACCCCTCCCTATACAAACATCTCCCACTTCTGTAAATATCATGACCCCTCCCTATACAAACATTTCCCACTTCTGCAAACATCATGACCCCTCCCTATACAAACATCTCCCACTTTTGTAAACATCATGACCCCTCCCTATACAAACATTTCCCACTTCTGTAAACATCATGACCCCTCCCTATACAAACATCTCCCACTTTTGTAAACATCATGACCCCTCCCTATACAAACATTCCCCACTTCTGTAAACATCATGACCCCTCCCTATACAAACATTTCCCACTTCTGTAAACATCATGACCCCTCCCTATACAAACATTTCTCACTTCTGTAAATATCATGACCCCTCCCTATACAAACATTTCCCACTTCTGTAAACATCATGACCCCTCCCTATACAAACATCTCCCACTTTTGTAAACATCATGACCCCTCCCTATACAAACATTTCCCACTTCTGTAAACATCATGACCCCTCCCTATACAAAAAATCCCACTTCTGTAAACATCATGACCCCTCCCTATACAAATATCCCCCCTTCTGTAAACATCTCCCCCCCCCATACAAATATCCCCCCTTCTGTAAACATCTTCCCCCCTCACTATACATCTTCCCCCCTCACTATACAAACATCTTCCCCCCTCTCTATACAAACATCTCCCCCTTCTGCAAACATATCCCCCCTTCCTATACAAACATCTCCAACTTCTGCAAACATCTAAACCCCTACACAAACACCTTTCACTTCTATAAAGATCTCCCCCTACTGCCAATAACCCTCCGTAAACACCCCATCTATAAACATCTCCCACTTCTGCAAACATCCTCCCCGCTCTGTAAACATCCAATTCCCTACACAAATATCTCCCACTCCTATAACCACCCCCTCTTCTGCAAACATCTTCTTCACCATTCTGTAAACATCTTCACTATTCTGTAAACATCTCCACCCAACTCTGTAAACATCTTACTCTCCTACACAAACATCTCCTACTTCTAAAATCATTTCCCCCTTGTACAACAACTCCACCTTCTGCAAACATATCCTCCTCTGTAAACATC
This sequence comes from Bombina bombina, assembly GCF_027579735.1. Lineage (NCBI taxonomy): Eukaryota > Metazoa > Chordata > Amphibia > Anura > Bombinatoridae > Bombina > Bombina bombina. The sequence continues at coordinate 520,677,319 of NC_069505.1, read as the reverse complement.
TCCCCTTACACAAACACCCCCTTCTGTAGATATCATCCCCTGTGTAAACACCTAACCATCCCCTCTGTAAACACCTACCTGCTCTTTAAAATGTATTCCCTCTCTGCAACCCCCCCCCATGTTCCCCTAACAATCTGTGAAGATCTCCATGAGCATAAACTTCTTCCCATCTGCAAACATTTCTTACCTAAAATGATCTCCCTCTTTACAAAGATCATCTATCTAAACAGTTCCCCCCATCTTTAAAGGGAAAGGAAAGTCAAAATTAACCTTGCATGATTCAGATAGAGCATGCAATTTCAAGACACTTTTAAATTCACTTCTATTTTCAAATGTACTTTGTACTGTTGGTATCCATTGTTGAAAAAGAATATGCACATATCCTACACTAGTGGGAGCTAGCTGCTGATTGGTGCCTGCACACATTTGTCTCTTGTGATTGGCTCACTAACTCTCAGTGATGCATTGCTGCTCCTTCAACAAAGGATATCAAGGGAATGAAGCAAATTTGATAATGGAAGTAAATTAGAAAGTTTAAAATTGTAGGTTCTATCTGAATTCTGAAAGGGGAAAAAAAGTGTTTCATGTCACTTTATACACCCCTCCTCACTGGAAAATACCCCTTTCTCTGTACAAGCCAACACCCCCATTAAAACATAAACTTTCCACCCCCACAAACATTTAACTCCTTTGTTAAAAAAGGAGTTTGCCTCTGCAAAAATATTTGTATAGTAGTGATTTACTCATTTGCTTCATTCCCTTGATATCCTTTGCTGAAGGAGCAGCAATGCATCACTGAGAGTTAGTGAGCCAATCACAAGAGACAAATGTGTGCAGGCACCAATCACCAGCTAGCTCCCACTAGCAGACATCCCAACCTGCAAAAACTCATTTCAGGGAGGTGGCTTCTCCCACTACTGCGCCGCCAACCCCACCCCTCCCAGTTATATATTGGCACCCATTTTGAAGATTTCGGAACTAGAGCACAGGTGAAACAATCAGCTGATTAGTAAACCTGGTTATTTTAACTGCCCTCATCCAAGGTAATCCTGACAACCTGGCCCGTTAGGGAGGTCTGAGGACAGGTTTGAAAACCAATCCTGTATATGAATCATGAAAGAAAGAAAAATAAAATGGGTTTCATGTCCCTTTAATCACTACTGTGTAGTTCTTTGTGTGAGGAAGGAGGTTCATCTGAGCTCTGCCGGTCTGTGTATCAGTGAAAGGGTTAACCACTGATCTTCAGGTCTGTTTATCACAGAAGGGGTTATTTGTATCAGAAGGGGTTAATCCCATATCTGCTGTTATGTGTATCACAGAAGGGGTTAATAACATATCTGCAGTTATGTGTATCCCAGAAGGGGTTAATCACATATCTGCAGGTATGAGTATCCCAGAAGGGGTTAATCACATATCTGCAGGTATGAGTATGACAGAAGGGGTTAATCCCATATCTGCAGGTGTGTGTATCACAGAAGGGGTTAATCCCATATCTGCAGGTATGGGTATCCCAGAAGGGGTTAATCACCTATCTACAGGTATGTGTATGACAGAAGGGGTTAATCCCATATCTGCAGGTATGTGTATCACAGAAGGGGTTATAAACATATCTGCAGGTATCTGTATCGCAGGTATCTGTATAATTTAAGGGGTTAATCCCATATCTGCGGGTAAGTGTATCAGAAGGGGTTAATCACATATCTGTGATTAACCCCTTCTGATACCTGCAGATATGTGATTAACCCCTTATGTGATACACATACCTGCAGATATGGGATTAACCCCTTCTGTGACACACACACCTGCAGATACGTGATTAACCCCTTCTGTAATACCCATACCTGCAGATATGTGATTAACCCCTTCTGATACACATAGCTGCAGATGTGATTAACCCCTTCTGTGATACCCATACCTGCAGATATGTGATTAACCCCTTCTGGGATACACATACCTGCAGCAATTTACTCCTATTATCAAATTGTCTTCGTTCTCTTGGTATCTTTATTTGAAAAAGCAGGAATGTACGCTTAGAAGCCAGCCCATTTTTGGTTCAGCATATGAGTACAGCTTGCTGATTGGCGGCTAAATGTAGCCAAGTGCTATCCAGGGTGCTGAACCTAAAATAGGCAGGCTCCTAAGCTTTACATTCCTGCTTTTCAAATAAAGATACCAAGAGACAAGACAATTTGATAATAGGAGAAAATTAGAAAGTTGCTTACAATTGCATGCTCTGATTCATTAAAGTTTAATTTTGACTAGACTGTCCCTTTAATGCTCGGGGTCTCAGAAAGCAGAATAGAAGGGCGCTGGCAACTTGGTGAAAGGGTGGAACAGCACACACCCCTCTTTCACACACAGCATATTTTTTTGTTAAAGCCAAGATTGAAGTTCTCACTGAAACAAACAAAAGCCAGGAAATGGATGGGTTATGAACTCATCCAAACACAAAGGGAAAAAAAAATATCTGGGAAATTCAGAGACTTTAATTGAGCAAAATAAATGGTGATATTTGGGATTTGCAGCATTAACCCTTTTCCGCCGTTATATTCCGTCACAACGGCGCTGGGTTTTAAAGTCGTTATGACAATGTCATAGCCATCGGCTGTCCTGAAGCCTACTGCGCTTGCAGGATTTGATCGCAGTCTGGAGGGCGTTCCTAGCTTATAGGGACACCCCCCAGACCTGATCCCATAAAAGGGTTAAAGTGACATGAAACCCTTTTTCTTTCTACTATGATATTCAGTTTATTTTAAACAACTTTCCAATTTACTTCATTAATTACATTTGCTTCTTTCTCTTTGTTGAAGGAGCAGCAATGCACTACTGGGAGCTAGCTGAACACACTGGTGCAGCTAGCTCCCAGTAGCGCATTGCTGCTTCTGAGCCTACCTACGTATGTTTTTCAATAAAGGATACCAACAGAGCAAAGCAAATTCGATAATCGAAGTAAATTGGAAAGTTGTTTAAAATTGCACGCTCTCTTTGAATCATGAAACTTTAATTTCGACTTTACTATTCCTTTAGTGAAACTGTAGCAACAATTATGCTTTGTTAATCACACATATCATAAATCACATCAGTGGTCAGACTGGTCATGTGATATATGACATCATTAACCAAAACAAAAAGATTAAACATTAACCCTTTCCCGTCTGGGCTAATTTGTCTACATCGGAACTAATTTCAATGATGGGATCGGGTTGGGGGAGTGCCTATGACGCTAGGCACGCCGCCCAGTCCACGATCCCATTTACCAAGCCGCTATGGCTTCAGGACAGCCAAACGGCTAGGATGTTCTTTGCCGTTTTAACGCCCAGCACGGTTAGGGCGGCATGTAACGTGCTAATGGCGGGAAAGGGGTAAAAGGGACACGAGGCCTAAAATTCCATGATTCAGATTTAGCTCACAATTAAAAAAAACAAAAAAAGTTTCAAATTGACTTCTGTTTTCAAATTTACTTTGTTCTCTTGGTATCCTTTGTTGTAGAGAATACCATGGTAGGTAATTTGCACATATATTTAGAGTGCTATATGCTTTTAACAATGTTATACACTTTTGAGCACTAGATGGCAGTAATCATTACTAGCCATGCATTTGTCTCATGTGTACAACATGAGCATCTTTTATCCTACGCACGTGTTGCCATGAATAGTAAGGGCTAGATTTATCAAAGCTGAGGCGTACAAGGGCACGTATACGCGCCCCTATACGCCTCAGCTCCCCTGTGGCGGGGTGAAATTACCCGCAGGTAATCAACATTGCACACGAGCGCAATTTTGCACTCGCGTGCAATCCCGCCCCTTGCCCGCGCACAGCCAATCACATGCGGGCAGGAGCTGTCAATCTCCTCGGTCGGACTCGACCGCGGAGATTGATTTTCGCCACCTTAGAGGTGGCAAAGTGCTTAGGGAAGCAGCGGTCTGGTGACCGCTGCTTGATAAATTACGGCGAGCAAGTTCTTGTGAGAACTTGCAGCTGTAGGGGCTTGATAAATCTAGCCCTAAGTTGCTGGGGAATTTATCCTTCCCTCCCCAACACCTGGAAAAATATCAGTAGACGCCTATGCCAACAATAGATATCACCTCCAACCACCTCCAACCACAGATATTGCTGTAAAACAAGGGTCCCGCTGACCTAAAGCTCTACACTCTGGCGAAATGGTCTAATAAGTCTCAGCAGTGCTGTGAGGTCCCTCAAACAAATTTATAAAGGCAAATTTGAATGGCAAAGTGTTGTTTATCTCAATATACAGGGTTGTGGGTATGAAGGAGAAGCACATGCATTACAATATAATGCTCAAATTTGTCCCCAAAGAGTTCTCTCTTATATTTTTGATCATCAGGCTCAGTTCTCTGCACGTCTCATTCAGAACCAGCAGTACAATGTAGCATTGCCTTACCAGATCTGCTTCTTCCACCTGGTAGTAGCAATGCAATAAATCCCTGACTCCACATGTAAAGGTCAGCCCTGCATAGGATCCAGCACACCCACACAGCACTTTTTACCTCGGGTTGCTGAATGTGTGCTTGTTGTTTGGTTGTAACTATTATGTATTGCATTTCCTTTTATGGGAAAAAATGAAAGTTTAAAGTGAGGTGTAAGAAAGAATGTAGAACGTTTACAAGAGTGTGATCTCAGGTTTGGAGCCACCCAGTGGAATATCTTGGGCTTATCCTGTCTGCTAGGGTTGCCAGCTGTCCTCCACAAAAATACTGGATGGCCAGTAGACCTTTTACCTCTGGCTGTGCAAGAGTGGTCGGAAGGGCACATGATCACCCCACCCCAAATTTCTACCTTAAGCCCCAGCCTTGATTTGGTTGCCGGTGACAAACAAATCAATAATTTTACCACTTTGGTGCCAGTAACACGCACATAGCAGTGATTTGACCCCTCCTGAAGGAGAAGAGATTTTATACCAGTGGCTAGCTACACGTAACATAGACAAAGCAGTACTCATGAATGCCAGTAACATAAAAGATATTGTTTATTTCTATTCTTAACCTTTACCTACATCTTAGGGCACCATTACAATTCAGCTTCCACTGCAGGGGAGGACAAATCTGTTTAAAATTTAGGAGCCAGTAAGAATATTTAGGAGCCAGACAGTGGTATTTGTATAGACATATATGGAGAATAACCCCAAAAGTTAGGAGCCAGGGGTAAAATTCAAGAAGACAGTGGCTCCCTGGCTTTTGGACCAACATAACATCTCTGCTGGACCTTGCAACTGGATAAAGGGCAATCATTAACTAGCTTGTAACATGATAAACAAGTTGGAGACATCTAACCAACAATTATATATATATATATATATATATATATATATATAGAGAGAGAGAGAGAGAGAGAGAGAGATAGATAGATAGATAGATAGATAGATGATAGATAATTAGCCCACAGGATATAGGTTAAAGAAAATCTACAAACTAGCTGGAGTATTTAATTAGTGTGTAAGAGAAAACCTACTAATCAACTATATGGAGGGCAGTTAGAAACCAGTTGGAGAAGGAACATATACTCTTCATTAGGAGACTAGAGCAGTGTTTTTCAACCAGTGTGCCGTGGCACACTAGTGTGCCGTGAGAGATCCTCAGGTGTGCCACGGCAGACTGACAACAGTGTGACATTTTTTAAACTTTGCTTGTTTTTTACTCCCAGTGCAGGGGTAGTTTGTAGGAGGCATGGCATAACAGCACAATACATACAGTATGTGTATATGTGTATATATATATGCTGTATTAGGCTACAATGTGTGATTTTTTTTAAAATTTTGGGATGGTGGTGTGCCACAGGATTTTTTAATGTAAAAAAGTGTGCCACGGCAAAAAAAAGGTTAAAAATCACTGGACTAGAGTCTTGTAATCAGACAAAATCACAGTATTTTGCAAACATATGGAGAGTGGATATGTGCCAACCAGCTGTAAATAAGGCCAAGCAGGTGAAGACAGGGCAACAACCTAGTTAAGTAAGTCAACCATTTATCTTTTGGATGCCTTGGAACATATTCTTTGACTAGAAATTGCAAGATCTGATTACTCCTTGGAGACAAGACATCATCCCATAAGCTAAAATCTGAATATGATCCCACAAAGTAGGGCACCGAAAAAGAGTTAGACACAACATCTCTCAGCTGGACTCAAGATATCTACTAAGCAGCGCATGACAGATGAACTTCCTAGCATCTGGACACAGATCTCCTTAACAGCTGGACAAAGCATATCCTTACCAGCTGGTAACAACAGGTTTACCAACTATATGGAGATAAGATATGTACCTACAATCTGGAGACAGGACAACTTTCTACCAAGCTGGAAACAAGATAACTACTCAACAGTTGACATCTGCAAATATGTACACCATTAATAAAGACTACAAAAATTAGATTTTTCTCAGCAACTAGAGAGGAGGCACCCAGCAACTAGAGAGGGGCATATCAGCTGTAGAAAGGGTTTCTGTTCATGAGCTGAAATAAAGATATCTACCGACTGGAGAGGTGATATCTAACCCGCTGTTGAAGATAGTGCATCAACCCATATACTAAACATTACTATCCCTTGCTAGAGATAAGTATGAAGACCTTTTCAACAGATGGAATTCTGGGAATAGGACATTTTGAGTCAAGCTTAATGCAAAGCATTTCTCCGGTAGCTTGAGATGGGTTTGTACCCTAAATATGAAAATATGTAACCCCCCTACTCCTTTGTGACATTATGAATGGTTCATAATGGTTCAAGAGCAACCAAATATGTCTAGTGTCATTACTGGAAGGACAATACAAGAGGTCATCTCTTAAGTGGGTTATTCTGTACAGTTTGTGAACATTTTAACCCTTTCATTAAAAACAATGGAGGACTTTATCAGTTATCATTTAACCAAACAACCACCCAAAAGAGAGACAGAGAAAGAGACAAACCAGTAACAAAACATTCTTTGTGAAAGTGACTGATCTACTGAGAGTAGCTAACAATATTCAGGTAATCAGGCTGCATTACAAAAAGAGACTGCATGATGAGAGTGTTAAAATACCAACTGATAGCTGGTGAATCTGTTTTAATCATAGAAAGAGACAACCTGAAGCTAAGACTTCTGTGCACATGTGTTACAAGAGAATGCCTGGAAATTAAAGTGTATATGTACTGGTAGAGACTGACTTTTCATGAAAAGCATATTAGCAACATGACTGACTAGAGGGAGACTGCACTGTCAGTTGCACACTTTGGAGAATCTGTCTCATTTTATATATCAGTTCATCTCTCCCTCTCACTATACAATTTATGTAATACAGGAATAGCCAAACAGAAACTCTCACAATTACCTTGCCATTGCAACATCCCTATACACCTTATATCCAGATGATTTCAATTCTAAACAGATGTTAAAGGGACATTCCAGCCAGAATTGGAATCCACATGGATGCATTTCAGTTTTCAATAGAAGCATTTTTCTAATATACACATAATAGCAAAACTGCTTCTAATAAAAGCAATAGCTGTTTAAAAAGTCTATTTAAGTATGCACCGGGCACCAGCATTTTAAAGACAACATTTGCACAGAGTCTAAAGTGCTTGTACCATCTGATAATGACTCAATTTGTTAATTGCTGTCATGATACAAGCCCCACTGGTGCTCTGAGCAGCTGTAGTATTTAAAATGCTAGTGCACTGAGAATACCTAGCTATGCTTCACATGCACGTGCAGAGAAAAATGTTAAAACTAAAACATTGATAGCTTTTACTAGAAGCAATTTTGCTAATTCATGTATATTGCAAATATGGTTCTTTTCAAATATGTAATTCATCTACCTGTATGTGCATTTAAATTTTGACCGGAGTATTATTCTAATGCTCTGTCTCAGATACAAGACTTCCATGTTTTATAAACTGGGATTAGAGTGAAAGCTCTTTGGCTAAGATGTTAGGTATCTTTAAGCAAAATATGATTGTTACTATTTAGTAAGGAGAGACGACTTACATGCCCTGAATCCATGTTCACCATTGTTTCGCGCTCCTTCGTCACTGTAGACAGTAGTCATGTTTCCCCTCTCGCAGTGGTTGGTACAGCGATCACCTGTGCAGTGTACACGGCAAACCATGGGAGTGAACATCACTTTAACCTTTTCCACCTGTCCGGACGCTGGTGTAACCGTAAGGCAGAAAAAGAACAAAAACAGAAAATTCAGCCTGGATGCCATAGTTTGAGAAAGACACCAAAAAACTTGGCTTGAACAATTGCAAGCTCTTGGGGATCTCCGTAATGCAGATACCTCCCCTTGTTCAGGCTTTGTGAGTTCCTATTTTTTTTTTTTTTTATAAGGCTTGCCTTCTTCCTGAACTCCTCCTGCGAATTAGGAAAAGGGGGAGAGGAAGAGGGAAAAATATTATGTGGGAGCTAAAATGTTTTCTTGTTTAACTTTAGGGTCCTACAATGTCCTCAGCATCTTCCTCGAATAACTGTTAGATAGAAGGACTCACTTACTTTAATAGGTAGAGGGATGTTGAAAAAACAGTGAAAGAGATTGGAGGAGAGAATTGCAAAAGGGGTTTCACTGTAATCTGGCCACGAAAATGAATTGTGCATGGGCCTTAATTAAAAACACACACTGGGCAGTGATCCAAAAACAATGTTTATATGGGATCCCATCATACATTAGAGTGGGCCCTGCTTAACCCCTTCAGCTCCCCGTGCTTCTAACCAGCTAAACTCTGTGGTGGGTAACAACATCTGGAAGATATGCAGCAAATAAAGGGTTAACGCTGACCACAAGACAAGAACCGTTTGCGGTGATCGGCAAGCCACGTGTTAAGCAGATACTTAAAAGATATAGCACTCCCATAGGGGGTCATTAATCCGTTAAGTTTGATAAAGGGCAAACAGAGAGTGACATAATGTATATTTCTAATGTGCTAAATGTCTAAAAGAGAGCCAGACTTTAACCCATTACAAATGCCACTGTGCTGTAATTAGGTCATTTTCCTTCTACCTGGGACCAACCATTTAACCCATTAAACATGTCAGTGTCATTAGATCACTTTGCTCCTACACAGGGCTAACAATTTAGTCCATTAAACATGTCACTGTCATTAGGTCACTTTGCTCCTACCTAAGATTTACTCTTTAACCCATTAAACATGTCACTGTCATTAGGTCACTTTATTCCTACATGGGACTGACCCTTTAACCCATTAAACATGTCACTTTCAATAGGTCACTTTATTCCTACATGGGACTGACCCTTTAACCCATTAAACATGTCACTGTCATTAGGTCACTTTGTTCCTACATGGGACTGCCCCTTTAACCCATTAAACATGTCACTGTCATTACGTCACTTTGTTCCTATACGGGACTGACCCTTTAACCCATTAAACATGTCACTGTCATTAGGTCACTTTGTTCCAACATGAGACTGACCTTTTAACCCATTAAACATGTCACTGTCATTAGGTCACTTTGCTCCTACATGAGACTGACCCTTTAACCTATTAAACATGTCACTGTCATTAGGTCACTTTGTTCCTACATGAGACTGACCCTTTAACCCATTAAACATGTCAATGTCATTAGGTCACTTTGTTCCTACATGAGACTAACCCTTTAACCCATTAAACATGTCACTGCCATTAGGTTTAACCCATTAAACATGTCACTGTCATTAGGTCACTTTGTTCTTACATGAGACTGACCCTTTAACCCATTAAACATGTCACTGTCATTAGGTCACTTTATTCCTACATGGGACTAACCCTTTAACCAATTAAACATGTCACTGTCATTAGGTCACTCTATTCCTACATGGGACTGACCCTTTAACCCATTAAACATGTCACTGTCAATAGGTAACTTTATTCCTACATGGGACTGACCCTTTAAACCATTAAACATGTCACTGTCATTAGGTCACTTTGCTCCTACATGAGACTGACCCTTTAACCCATTAAACATGTCACTGTCATTAGGTCACTTTGCTCCTACATGAGACTGACCATTTAACCCATTAAACAGGTTACTGACATTAGGTCACTTTGTTCCTACATGAGACTGACACTTTATCCTATTAAACATGTTTGTCATTAGGTCACTTTGTTCCTACATAAGACTGACACTTTAACCCATTAAACATGTCACTGTCATTAGGTCACTTTGTTCCTACACGAGACTGACCCTTTAACCCATTAAACATGGTCACTGTCATTAGGTCACTTTGTTCCTACATGGGACTGACCCTTTAACCCATTAAACATGTCAATGTCATTAGGTCACTTTGTTCCTACATGAGACTGACCCTTTAACCCATTAAACATGTCAATGTCATTAGGTCACTTTGTTCCTACATGAGACTAACCCTTTAACCCATTAAACATGTCACTGCCATTAGGTTTAACCCATTAAACATGTCACTGTCATTAGGTCACTTTGTTCTTACATGAGACTGACCCTTTAACCCATTAAACATGTCACTGTCATTAGGTCACTTTATTCCTACATGGGACTAACCCTTTAACCAATTAAACATGTCACTGTCATTAGGTCACTCTATTCCTACATGGGACTGACCCTTTAACCCATTAAACATGTCACTGTCAATAGGTAACTTTATTCCTACATGGGACTGACCCTTTAAACCATTAAACATGTCACTGTCATTAGGTCACTTTGCTCCTACATGAGACTGACCCTTTAACCCATTAAACATGTCACTGTCATTAGGTCACTTTGCTCCTACATGAGACTGACCCTTTAACCCATTAAACATGTCACTGTCATTAGGTCACTTTGCTACATAAGACTGACCCTTTAACCCATTAAACATGTCACTGTCATTATATCACTCTGTTCCTACATGAGACTGACCCTTTATCCTATTAAACATGTCACTGTCATTAGGTTACTTTGTTCCTACATGGGACTGACCCTTTAACCCATTAAACATGTCACTGTCATTAGGTCACTTTGTTCCTCCTAGACTGACCCTTTAACCCATTAAACATGTCACTGTCATTAGGTCACTTTGTTCCTACATGTGACTGACCCTTTAGCCCATTAAACATGTCACTGTCATTAGGTCACATTGTTCCTACATGAGACTGACCCTTTAACCTATTAAACATGTCACTGTCATTAGTTCACTTTGTTCCTACATAAGACTGACCCTTTAACCCATTAAACATGTCACTGTCATTAGGTCACTTTGTTCCTACATGGGACTGACCCTTTATCCTATTAAATATGTCACTGTCATTAGGTCACTTTGTTCCTACATAAGACTGACCCTTTAACCCATTAAACATGTCTGTCATTAGGTCACTTTGTTCCTACATAAGACTGACACTTTAACCCATTAAACATGTCACTGTCATTAGGTCACTTTGTTCCTACATGAGACCGACCCTTTAACCCATTAAACATGGTCACTGTCATTAGGTCATTAGGTCACTTTGTTCCTACATGGGACTGACCCTTTAACCCATTAAACATGTCACTGTCATTAGGTCACTTTGTTCCTACATGAGACTGACCCTTCAACCTATTAAACATGTCACTGTCATTAGGTCACTTTGTTCCTGCATGGGACTGACCCTTTAACCCATTAAACATGTCACTGTCATTAGTTCACTTTGCTCCTACATGCGACTGACCCTTTAACCCATTAAACATGTCACTGTCATTAAGTAACTTTGCTCCTACACAAGACTGACCCTTTAACCTATTAAACATGTCACTGTCATTAGGTCACTTTGTTCCTACATGGGACTGACCCTTTAACCCATTAAACATGTCGCTGTCATTAGGTCACTTTGTTCCTATGTGAGACTAACCCTTTAACCCATTAAACATGTCACTGTCATTAGGTCACTTTGCTCCTACATGCGACTGACCCTTTAACCCATTAAACATGTCACTGTCATTAAGTCACTTTGCTCCTACACAAGACTGACCATTTAACCTATTAAACATGTCACTGTCATTAGGTCACTTTGTTTCTACATAAGACTGACACTTTAACCCATTAAACATGTCACTGTCATTAAGTCACTTTGCTCCTACACAAGACTGACCCTTTAACCTATTAAACATGTCACTGTCATTAGGTCACTTTGTTCCTACATGCGACTGACCCTTTAACCCATTAAACATGTCACTGTCATTAGGTCACTTTGTTCCTACATGCGACTGACCCTTTAACCCATTAAACATGTCACTGTCATTAGGTCACTTTGCTCCTACATGCGACTGACCCTTTAACCCATTAAACCTGCCACTGTCATTAGATCACTTTGCTCCTACACAAGACTGACCCTTTAACCTATTAACCATGTCACTGTCATTAGGTCACTTTGTTCCTACATAAGACTGACACTTTAACCTATTAAACATGTCACTGTCATTAGGTCATTTTGTTACAACATGAGACTGTCCCTTTAACACATTAAACATGTCACTGTCATAAGGTCACGTTGTTACAACATGAGACTTACCATTTAACCTTAAAGGGGACATGAAACCCAATTTTTTTAATGATTCAGATAGAGCATAACATTTTAAACAACTTTCCAATTTACTTCTATAATTTAATTTATGTATATGTACACAGTGTGATAAAGTAATGAGATCTGATTATACCTACAGATATAAGATAAAGACACATGTATATGTACACAATGTGATAAAGTAATGAGATCTGATTATACCTACAGATATAAGATAAAGACACATGTATATGTACACAATGTGATAAAGTAATGAGATCTGATTATACCTAAAGATATAAGATAAAGACATGTATATGTACACAATGTGATAAAGTAATGAGATCTGATTATACCTACAGATATAAGATAAAGACACATGTATATGTACACAATGTGATAAAGTAATGAGATCTGATTATACCTACAGATATAAGATAAAGACATGTATATGCACACAATGTGATAAAGTAATGAGATCTGATTATACCTATAGATATAAGATAAAGACATGTATATGTACACAATGTGATAAAGTAATGAGATCTGATTATACCTACAGATATAAGATAAATAAGCAGGTATATGTACACAATGTGATAAAGTAGTGAGATCTGATAATACCTACAGATATAAGATAAAGACACATTTATATGTACACAATGTGATAAAGTAATGAGATTTGATTAAACCTAGAGATATAAGATAAAGAAGCAGGTATATGTACACAATGTGATAAAGTAGTGAGATCTGATTATACCTACAGATATAAGATAAAGAAGCAGGTGTATGTACACAATGTGATAAAGTAGTGAGATCTGATTATACCTACAGATATAAGATAAAGACACATTTATATGTACACAAGGTGATAAAGTAATGAGATCTGATTATACCTACAGATATAAGATAAAGACACATGTATATGTACACAGTGTGATAAAGTAATGAGATCTGATTATACCTACAGATATAAGATAAAGACATGTATACGTACACAATGTAATAAAGTAATGAGATCTGATTATACTTACAGATATAAGATAAAGACACATGTATATGTACACAATATGATAAAGTAATGAGATCTGATTATACCTACAGATATAAGATAAAGACACATGTATATGTACACAGTGTGATAAAGTAATGAGATCTGATAATACCTACATATATAATATAGACACATCTATATGTATACAATGTGATAAAGTAATGAAATCTGATTATACCTACAGATATAAGATAAAGACACATGTATATGTTCACAATGTGATAAAGTAATGAGATATGATTATACCTACAGATATAAGATAAATAAGCAGGTATATGTGCACAATGTGATAAAGTAATGAGATCTGATTATACCTACAGATATAAGATAAAGACACATGTATATGTACACAAGGTGATAAAGTAATGAGATCTGATTATACCTACAGATATAATAAAGACACATGTATATGTACACAATGTGATAAAGTAATGAGATCTGATTATACCTACAGATATAAGATAAAGACACGTGTATTTGTACACAATGTGATAAAGTAATGAGATCTGATAATACCATAAGATAAAGACACATGTATAAGTATACAAGGTGATAAGGTAATGAGATCTGATTATACCTACAGATATAAGATAAAGACACATGTATATGTACACAATGTGATAAAGTAGTGAGATCTGATTATACCTACAGATATAAGATAAAGACACATGTATATGTACACAATGTGATAAAGCAATGAGATCTGATTATAAAGTAAGATAAAGACACCTCTATATGTACCCAATGTGATAAAGTAATGAGATCTGATTATACCTACAGATATAATAAAGACACATGTATATGTACACAATGTGATAAAGCAATGAGATCTGATTATACCTACAGATATAAGATAAAGACACATGTATATGTACACAATGTGATAAAGTAATGAGATCTGATTATACCTACAGATATAAGATAAAGACATGTATATGCACACAATGTGATAAAGTAATGAGATCTGATTATACCTAAAGATATAAGATAAAGACATGTATATGTACACAATGTGATAAAGTAGTGAGATCTGATTATACCTACAGATATAAGATAAAGAAGCAGGTGTATGTACACAATGTGATAAAGTAGTGAGATCTGATTATACCTACAGATATAAGATAAAGACACATTTATATGTACACAAGGTGATAAAGTAATGAGATCTGATTATACCTACAGATATAAGATAAAGACACATGTATATGTACACAGTGTGATAAAGTAATGAGATCTGATTATACCTACAGATATAAGATAAAGACATGTATACGTACACAATGTAATAAAGTAATGAGATCTGATTATACTTACAGATATAAGATAAAGACACATGTATATGTACACAATATGATAAAGTAATGAGATCTGATTATACCTACAGATATAAGATAAAGACACATGTATATGTACACAGTGTGATAAAGTAATGAGATCTGATAATACCTACATATATAATATAGACACATCTATATGTATACAATGTGATAAAGTAATGAAATATGATTATACCTACAGATATAAGATAAAGACACATGTATATGTTCACAATGTGATAAAGTAATGAGATATGATTATACCTACAGATATAAGATAAATAAGCAGGTATATGTGCACAATGTGATAAAGTAATGAGATCTGATTATACCTACAGATATAAGATAAAGACACATGTATATGTACACAAGGTGATAAAGTAATGAGATCTGATTATACCTACAGATATAATAAAGACACATGTATATGTACACAATGTGATAAAGTAATGAGATCTGATTATACCTACAGATATAAGATAAAGACACGTGTATTTGTACACAATGTGATAAAGTAGTGAGATCTGATTATACCTACAGATATAAGATAAAGACACATGTATATGTACACAATGTGATAAAGCAATGAGATCTGATTATAAAGTAAGATAAAGACACCTCTATATGTACCCAATGTGATAAAGTAATGAGATCTGATTATACCTACAGATATAATAAAGACACATGTATATGTACACAATGTGATAAAGCAATGAGATCTGATAATACCATAAGATAAAGACACATGTATATGTATACAAGGTGATAAAGTAATGAGATCTGATTATACCTACAGATATAAGATAAAGACACATGTATATGTACACAATGTGATAAAGTAATGAGATCTGATTATACCTACAGATATAAGATAAAAACACATGTATATGTACACAAAGTGATAAAGTAGTGAGATCTGATTATACCTACAGATATAAGATAAAGACACATGTATATGTACACAATGTGATAAAGTAATGAGATCTGATTATACCTACAGATATAAGATAAAGACACATGTATATGTACACAAAGTGATAAAGTAGTGAGATCTGATTATACCTACAGATATAAGATAAAGACACATGTATATGTACACAATGTGATAAAGTAATGAGATCTGATTATACCTACAGATATAAGGTAAAGACACATGTATATGTACACAATGTGATAAAGTAATGAGATCTGATTATACCTACAGATATAAGATAAAGACACATGTATATGTACACAATGTGATAAAGTAGTGAGATCTGATTATACCTACAGATATAAGATAAAGACACATGTATATGTACACAATGTGATAAAGTAATGAGATCTGATTATACCTACAGATATAAGGTAAAGACACATGTATATGTACACAAGGTGATAAAGTAATGAGATCTGATTATACCTACAGATACAAGATAAAGACACATGTATATGTACACAGGGTGATAAAGTAATGAGATCTGATTATACCTACAAGCTCAACCCATTTTATTAGGTTGTGGCTTCAAAACACAAAATCAGCTAATTCATATTCACAAATAAACGTTAAAAAGCAAATCCTCATACATTTTATACTCTGCAGTTGTTAAAAAAAAGTACTTGGAAAAACAATTTTACATTATACTGTCCCTTTAAGTTAACTAACTTATTCTTAGTTGACCAGGCACAACCTATTTTTATATAAAAGTACTGGATAGCTGTTCTTTAACCATTAAATGCCTGTACTATATTAGGAATATTATATTATTTTTAAGAAAAGTCATTCAATATGATTTGCAATTCTCCACATTTATTGAAAGTACATTCCCCTAATGTACAGCGCAATAAACAACACTGAATTATGCGTTTACATCTCTGTCAAGCAACGTATCATATTTCTTTCACACTTCTCTCTGAGACAAATGAAAAAAAAAATATTCTCTTCGTAGTTCTCAAAACGCACCTCATAAAAGCAGCTCTGTATATATGTTCTCTGCTATTTTTAACATAATGTAGCACAAGGACAAGATGAGGTTATAAATACAGAATTTAACAGGTATGCGAGCAATCAAAATGTAATGGAAATATTAGGGACTGATAATTATTCACTATCTATTTCAGTCACTTTGTTCCCACATAGGACTGACTCTTTAAAGGGGCACTAAACTCAATTTTTTTCTTTCATGATTCAGATAGAGCATGCAATTTTAAGCAACTTTCTAATTTACTCCTATTATCACTTTTTATTCGTTCTCTTGCTATCTTTATTTGAAAAGCAGGAATGTAAATCTTAGGAGCCGGCTCATTTTAGGTTTAGCACCCTGGCTTATTGGTGGCTATATTTAACTACCCAGGTGCTGAACCAAAAATGGACTGGCTCCTAAGCTTACATAATTTTTTAAAATAAAGATACCAAGAGAACGAAGAAAAAATGATAATAGAAGTAAATTAGAAAATTGCTTAAATTGCTGCTCTATCTGACTCATGAAAAAAAAAAATTGGGTTTAGTATCCCTTTAACCCTTTGAATAAAAGACTTGAGCATTCGGATCCTCAGTTAAGAGTAAGTGCTATTCTGCTCTTTTCAGAGCCGGATTGATTCTTAACGTGATCCCCACGTTAAGGTCTGTGCAAATCCAGATCTTAAAACACAAAATTGTTCTTTCATGATTCAGATAGAGAATACAATTTTAAAAGCTTCTCATTTACTCCTGTTATCAAATTTGCATCGTTCTCATGTTATTCTTTGTTGAAGAGATATCTAGATAGGTAGCATGCACATGTAAGGAAAAGGAAATTTATGCTTACCTGATAAATTAATTTCTTTTACGATATACCGAGTCCACGGGTTTCATCCTTTACTTATGGGATATATTCCTCCTGCTAACAGGAAGTGGCAAAGAGCACCACAGCAGAGCTATATAGCTCCTCCCCTAACTCCTCCCCCCAGTCATTCGACCGAAGGTATAGGAAGAGAAAGGGAAAGAACTAACAAGGTGCAGAGGTGACTGAAGTTTATAAAAAAAATAAATCCTGTCCCAAAATGACAGGGTGGGCCGTGGACTCGGTATATCATAAAAGAAATTAATTTATCAGGTAAGCATAAATTTCCTTTTCTTTTACAAGATATACTGAGTCCACGGGTTTCATCCTTTACTTGTGGGATACCAATACCAAATCTTTAGGACACGGATGAAAGGGAGGACAAGACAGGAACCTAAACGGAAGGCACCACTGCTTGAAGCACCTTTCTCCCAAAAATAGCCTCAGAAGAAGCAAAAGTATCAAATTTGTAAAAATTTGGAAAAAGTATGAAGGGAGGACCAAGTCGCAGCCTTACAAATCTGTTCAACAGAAGCATCGTTCTTAAAAGCCCAAGTGGAAGCCACAGCTTTAGTGGAATGAGCCGTAATCCTTTCAGGGGGCTACTGACCAGCAGCCTCATATGCCAAGCGGATGATGCTTCTCATCCAAAAAGAGAGAGAGGTAGCCGTATCTTTTTGACCCCTACGCTTCCCAGAATAAACAACAAACAGGGAAGATGTTTGACGGAAATCCTTGGTCGCTTGTAAATAAAATTTTAAAGAGCGAACCCCACCCAAGTTATGTAACAAACGTTCCCTCTTAGAGGAAGGATTAGGACACAAGGAAGGAACCACAATTTCCTGATTAATATTCTTATTTGAAACAACCTTAGGAAGGAATCCAGGTTTAGTCCGCAAAACCACCTTATCAGAATGGAATATAAGATAAGGGGAATCACATTGCAACGCAGAAAGCTCAGAAACTCTTCGAGCCGAAGAAATAGCTACTAAAAACAAAACTTTCCAAGATAACAGTTTAATATCTATGGAATGCATGGGTTCAAACGGAACCCCTTGAAGAACATTAAGAACTAAATTCAAACTCCATGGCGGAGCAATTGGTTTAAACACAGGCTTGATTCTGATTAAAGCCTGACAAAATGCCTGAACATCTGGGACATCTGCCAGACGCTTGTGAAGTAAAATTGACAAAGCAGAAATTTGTCCCTTCAAGGAAGTAGCTGATAATCCCTTCTCCAATCCTTCTTGGAGAAAAGACAAAATCCTAGGAATCCTAATCTTACTCCATGAGTAACCCTTGGATTTGCACCAAGAAAGATATTTACGCCATATCTTATGGTAAATTTTTCTAGTGACCGGCTTGCGAGCCTGAATCAAGGTACCAATGACCGGCTCAGAGAAACCCCGCTTAGATAAAATCAAGCGTTCAATCTCCAAGCAGTCAGCTGCAGAGAAGTGAGATTTAGATGCTGGAAAGGACCTTGAATGAGAAGGTCCTTTCTCAATGGTAGTCTCCACGGTGGCAGAGACGACATATCCACTAGATCTGCATACCAGGTCCTGGGTGGCCACGCAGGCGCTATTAGAATTACTGAAGCCCTCTCCTGTTTGATTCTGGCAATCACACGAGGAAGGAGAGGAAACGGTGGAAACACATAAGCCAGGTGGAACGACCAAGGTACTGCTAGAGCATCTATCAGTACAGCCTGGGGATCCCTTGACCTGGACCTGTAGGGTGGAAGTTTGGCATTCTGTCGAGATGCCATCAGATCCAATTCCGGTGTGCCCCATTGATGAGTCAAGGCTGCAAACACCTCCGGATGGAGTTCCCACTCCCCCCGGATGAAAAGTCTGACGACTTAGAAAATCCGCTTCCCAGTTTTCTACTCCTGGGATATAGATCGCAGACAGATGGCAAGAGTGAGCCTCCGTCCATCGAATTATCTTTGATACTTCTATCATCGCTAGAGAACTCCTTGTTCCCCCCTGATGATTGATATATGCCACAGTCGTGATATTGTCCGACTGGAATCTTATGAATTTGGCCAAAGCCAACTGAGGCCACGCTAGCAGCGTGTTGGATATCGCTCTCAGTTCCAGAATATTGATTGGCAATTGAGACTCCGCCTGAGTCCACACACCCTGAGCCTTCAGGGAATTCCAGACTGCACCCCAACCCAGAAGACTGGCGTCCGTCGTTACTATTACCCAAGATGACCTGCGGAATCACATCCCTTGGGACAGATTGTCCTGCGATAACCACCACCGAAGAGAGTCTCTGGTCTCTTGGTCCAGATTTATCTGAGGAGATAAATTTGCATAATCCCCATTCCACTGACTGAGCATGCACAGTTGTAGTGTTCTGAGATGAAAGCGAGCAAACGGGATGATATCCATTGCTGCTACCATTAGTCCGATAACTGCCATACACTGAGCCACTGATGGCCAATGAATGGACTGCAGAGCCTGGCAAGTATTTAGAATCTTTGATTTTCTGACTTCTGTCAGAAATATTTTAATGTCTACCGAGTCGATCAGAGTTCCCAGGAATGGAACTCTTGTCTGTGGAACTAGTGAACTCTTTCCTATATTCACTTTCCAACCGTGAGTTCTCAGAAATGACAACATGATGTCCTTGTGAGATTTGGACAAATGATAGGTTGACGCCTGGATCAAGATATCATCCAGATAGGGCGCCACCGCTATGCCTCGTGGCCTGAGAACCGCTAGAAGAGACCCTAGAACCTTCGTGAAGATCCTGGGAGCCGTGGCCAACCTAAAGGGAAGGGCCACAAACTGATAATGTTTGTCCTGAAATGCAAATTGCAGGAACTGATGATGATCCTTGTGGATAGGAATGTGAAGGTACGCATCCTTCAGGTCCACCGTGGTCATGTATTGACCCTCCTGGATCATTGGCAAAATTGTACGAATAGTCTCCATCTTGAACGATGGCACTCTGAGAAACTTGTTTAGACATTTGAGATCTAAAATCGGTCTGAAAGTTCCCTCTTTTTTGGGAACCACGAATAGATTTGAATAGAATCCCTGCCCCTGTTCCCGATCTGGAACTGGGCAAATTAAACCCATTGTGTAGAGGTCTTTTACACAGCGTAAGAACGCCTCTCTTTTTGTCTGGTCTACAGACAATCGTGAAAGATGAAATCTTCCCCTTGGGGGGAAGTCCTTGAATTCCAACTGATACCCCTGGGTCACAATTTCCAATGCCCAGGGATCCTGTACATCCCTTGCCCAAGCCTGAGCAAAGAAAGAGATTCTGCCCCCTACTAGATCCGGTCTCGAATCGGGGGCTGCCCCTTCATGCTGTCTTGGTAGCAGCAGCAGGCTTTTTGACTTGTTTACCTTTATTCCAGGCCTGGTTAGGTCTCCAGACTGCCTTGGATTGAGCAACGTTCCCTTCCTGCTTAGTGGAGGAAGAGGAAGCAGAGGATGTTCCTTTAAAATTTCGAAAGGAACAAAAATTATTTTGTTTACTCCTCATCTTGAGGGGCTTGTCCGGAGGTAAGGTGTGGCCCTTCCTCCAGTAATGTCAGAGATTATTTCCTTCAACTCCAGCCCGAATAGGGTCTTACCTTTGAAGGGAATAGATAAAAGCTTAGATTTAGACGATACATCAGCCGACCATGACTTTAGCCATAACGCTCTACGCGCTACAATGGCAAAGCCTGTGTTTTTCGCTGCTAATTTTGCAAGTTGAAAAGCAGCATCAGTCATAAAAGAATTTGCTAGTTTAAGAGCCTTAATTCTGTCTAAAATGTCCTCTAAAGGTGTCTCAACCATCAGAGACTCTTCCAGGGCGTCAAACCAAAAGGCAGCTGCAGAAGTTACTGGAACCATGCAAGCTATAGGCTGTAAGAGGAAACCCTGGTGAACAAATATTTTCTTTAGAAGACCCTCTAATTTTTTTATCCATAGGGTCTTTAAAAGCACAACTGTCAATGGGTATAGTTGTACATTTAGCTAAAGTAGATATAGCTCCCTCCACCTTGGGAATCAATTGCCAGAAGTCCCGCATGGTGTCAGATATGGGAAACATTTTCTTAAAACTAGGAGGGGGAGAAAACGGTATACCTGGTCTATCCCATTCCTTCTTAACAATTTCCGAAATTCTCTTAGGAACCGGAAAAACATCCGTGGAAGTAGGTACTTCCAAATATTTGTCCATTTTACACAATTTTTCTGGGGGAATCGTGATCGGGTCACAATCATCCAGAGTAGCCAGAACCTCCCTGAGCAATAAGCGGAGGTGTTCTAATTTGAATTTAAAGGACACGAAGTCCGAATCTGTCTGAGGTAATAAATTTCCTGACTCTTAAAGTTCTCCCTCAAACATAAAATCCCTAACCCCCAAATCAGAGCATTGGGAGGGTGCATCGGAAATAGCCACTAAGGCGTCAGAGGGTTCAGAATCTACATTAATATCTGACCTATGGCGTTTACCCTGCAAACCTGGCAGTTTAGACAATACCTCTGTAAGGGTAGTAGACATAACTGCAGCCATATCTTGCAAAGTAAAAGAAGTAGACGCACTAGAAGTACTTGGCGTCGCTTGTGTGGGCGTTAAAAGTTGTGACACTTGGGGAGAATTAGATGGCATATCCTGATTCTCTGCAGACTGAGAACCATCATGAGGCCCACTTTCTTTATTTAAAATGTGATCCTTACAGTGTAAGGCCCTTTCAGTACAAGAAGGGCACAATGTAAGAGGGGATTCCACCATGGCTTATAAACACATAGAACACTGAGTTCCCATGTCAGACATGTTGTACAGACTAGTAATAACAGCACAAGTCGTTCCCAATCTTTATTATATGTGAAAAAACAATTCAAAACAAAAACGGTTACTGCGCCTTTAAGAATAAAAAGTGTGCACTGTTTTGCAAAGTCGTTAAAACGATATTCAAAATGAATAATTTTGTTGATATGAGAGCCTAATGTGCTATCGGATATTGCACCACAAGTAATAGGAGAGTTAAATCTTATTTTTAGGAAATTAGGCAGTAAAAAACAATCTTCAGACAATTTTCACTTAATGGATTCTGCACCTCCGCTGTGGTGCCTACCTACCTCCAAAATACAGCCTCACAGTCTGGTTCCAACCGGAGCTAATGGCTGCTACCTCTCCAGAAACTAACTGCGCACTGAAGCGTGAAATTAGGCCCCGCCCATCATGTCTGATGAACCTACAACTTGAGAAAACCGCATGGGAAGCGTTTCAACAATAAAAATATGCACACACTGCTTTTTTGTAATGAACATGCCATGTGAACCCCACAGAAAAATTAAACTCGGCCTCCATAAACCCCATAATCGTAACATTAGGTGTTTCCTAGGCTGCCCCAGTGTCTAAAACCAGCCCTTAAGTATCCCATGTTATCTTGAATGGGATAATAATACACAGGTTACTACAGTACCACCATTTTTTTATATAAGGAATACTGCTTACCCTTTCCCCGCATGGGAAATATGTCAGCCAAATTCTGATATATCAGGTCTCCTCAGAATGTAAATGACTGCACATACCTTGATACTGCTTGCAGCAAGAAAACGTTCCCCCATACTGAAGATTTCTCCTGTACTTCCTCAGTAAAACTTGAGAGAACGAACATGGATCTTAGTTACTACTGCTAAGATCATCAGACTCAAGTCATGATTCTTCTTCTATGTCATGCCAGAGTAAAAACAGTACTCACCGGTACCATTTAAAATAAAAAATTCTTGATTGAAGAAAAACTAAACTATTTTTTTTTTTTTTTTTTCAAATAGTTTTTATTTGTTTTTTAACAATATATAACAATAAATGGGGACTCGCAGAACCCCTGCAAATTTCAGTGCAAAACATGTAGAAAAGTGTTAAGGAAAAATTACAACTGAGGTATTCAAGTCTCAGAGATGGAGCCAGTACATTTTCCAAACAGCTGTAAAAGAAGGATAAGAGGGTGGGTGGGGGAAAGGGTTCATCTGAGAGGATGGGAGGGAGAGGGGGGGAGGGGCGGGGGGGTATACTACAGGGGGTCGCTAGAGGCGCCTGGTGCAAGGAATCTTAATCTCTAACCTGGGGGAGCCATGAGGTGTTATGTATATCTGTCCAGTCCGCCCAAACCATTTCAAAAAGGTCACTTTTATCCAGACTGTAAAATATGTCCTTTTCCATGGCGTGTAAGTAAGCCATTGTTTTGAGGGTATCAGGCCAGCGGGGGGGGGGATATTTTTTTCCAGTGCCTGGCGATATTAGTTTTAACCGACGACAGGAGATAAACGCAGAGAATCTGCTGGTGTTTAGGAAGGGCCTGTAAGTTTAGGTGCAGAAGTGCTGTGGCAGGGGTTTTTGGCAGCTGAATCCCTAGAGCAGACAGAGTACGGAAGCAGATATTCCACAGGGGGGTCAACTAAGGGCATTCCCACCATATATGAAGCATATTTCCGTGGGAGCCACATTCTCTCCAGCAATGCGGAGAAGATGTCGAAAACATCTTAGATAACCGAGCAGGGACCAAATACCATTGGGAGATAACTTTATAATAGGTTTCAAACATTGTCACACAATGTAATGATTTTTTAGTTAAGGTGAGGGACCTCTGCCAGGCATCTGCCGGGATTCGAGAGTGAAGAATAGTGTCCCACTTACGTAAATGTGGGGCCAAGTCTGGGGGCACAGTACCGTCCAGCAAGCTATAGTGTCTTGAAAGAGGTTTGTGGAGTCTACGTCCTCCTTTCCAAACAGTCTCCCATGGGGTAAGCTGACGCGGAGCAGAGGGAAAGAAACCCCAGCTAGAGAGGAAACTCTTGATCCTTGTAAACTCAAATAAGAGGTAGGGTGGGATGTCTTCGTCTGGTCTGTCTTTAGACAGCGATAGATATCCGTCCTCGTTAGTCTCTGACCAAAAGTCTGAAACAAGTTTTACACCCAGCCTAGCCCACGTATTGGGGTGTGTTTCTGTTAGACCTGTAAAGAGGCCTGGAATGGAAGTAATTGGGGAGGGGTGCGGCGCGATTAGTTTACGGTGCCGGATCTTATCC
This sequence comes from Bombina bombina, assembly GCF_027579735.1. Classification (NCBI taxonomy): domain Eukaryota; kingdom Metazoa; phylum Chordata; class Amphibia; order Anura; family Bombinatoridae; genus Bombina; species Bombina bombina. The sequence goes on along the minus strand of NC_069505.1, from coordinate 520,652,635 downwards.
CATACTGCCAGGCATTCCAAAACTACAGAGTTATGTATCTGTAGGGTTCTGCGGCTATGGACCGGAGTCCAGATGAGGTCTTTTAGGTAGATATCGAATGGTAATGAGGCTTGCTCAATGTCTCTCCACCTGTCTTGTGAGTGAAGCACTCCCCACTGGGAGATGTGCGTGAGCATAGCACCCTCGTAGTACTTAACTATGGATGGGGAAGCCAGACCACCAAGCTGGACAGGGAACTGCAAAATTCCGTGGGCTATTCTAGGTGTTTTATTTTGCCAAATAAATTTTGTGCACTCACTTTGAAACTGCAACAAAAGATGAGTGGGAATTCTGATAGGGAGGCATCTGAAAATATAGGTGAGCCGAGGGAGGAACGACATCTTAAGGGACGCTATGCGGCCCATCCAAGAGATGTTCTTATGATCCCAAACATGTTTTAGCGCTCTCAAGTCCGCCAAGAGGGGTAAATAGTTATCCTTAATCATCTATTTCAAGTCGTTAGAGATTCGGACTCCAAGGTGGGTAATCCCTTTGCTAGACCATTTAAAGTCAAACTGACTTTGGAGGGCTGAAACATATGTTTGGGGGAAGCCCCATAAGTAAATTTCCGTTTTGGGGGTGTTCAGCTTGTAAAAGGAAAGGGAGCCAAAGACCTCAAGAATCTTCAGAAGTCTAGGTATTGTGCGGAGCGGATCTGCAGAGAATACAGTCACATCATCCACAAACAGGGCGATGTTATGTTTGGAGCCAGAGAGTGTGATTCCTACTATGTCCCTATCAGTACGTATTGTTTCCGCTAGCGGCTCGATTGCCAATGCAAACAGGAGCGGAGAGAGTGGGCAGCCTTGCCTCGTGCCATTAAAAATGGGGAATGAGGACGAGTGGAACCCTACCCCCCTGACCGTTGCCGTGGGGTTAGAGTATAAAGCTTGGATCGCGAGGCGAATGTCAGATGGGAATTTAAAGGCGACAAGAGTTTCCCACAGGTAACTCCATCTAACCCTATCAAAAGCCTTCTCGGCATCTAGAGAGATAACCGAGAAGGGCTTGTTCATTCTTGTCGATTCGCAGGTGATATTGATAAGGCGCCTAGTGTTATCCGGGCCTTCACGATTAAGTACAAATCCCACCTGGTCTGGGTTGACTAGGGTGGGCAGAAGTTTGCATATTCGATTAGCGAGAAGTTTGGAATAAATTTTTATATCAACATTTATAAGCGAGATGGGCCTATAATTGGGGCAGAAGGAGGGGTCCCTATTTGGCTTGGGGATCATGATGATTTCAGCCTCCAAGAATTCTCGATTGAAACTACCCTCTTGCCTGGCAGTATTAAAAAATCTAAGAAGAAGCGGGATTAGTTCTTGACTATAAGTTTTGTAGAACTGTGCGGGGAACCCGTCTGGGCCGGGGGCCTTAAGAGGTTTAAGGCGCTGGATGACCTGCTTGATTTCCAGCTGGGTAAATGGGTTGGACAGTGACTCTTGTTGTTCCGTGGTTAAGGACGGCAACTTTAGGGACTCTAGAAATGTTTTAATCTGTTGTGTGGAGGCAGGGGCTTTAATTTCATTGCCCTCAAGGTTGTAGAGTTTAGAATAATAGTCTGAGAAACATTCCCCTATCTGTGAGGGTAGTTTATGAGTCTTGTTGTTGTGAATGATTTGGTGTATGCGGGAAGAGCTATTCCGCTGACGCAATTTGTGTGCTAACAGAGTGTCGGCCCTATTGCCCTTATAATAAAATAATTGCTTAAGTTTTGTAAGGTTCTCTTGGGTGCGCCTCAACTCTAGGTGGTTAATATGTGCACGTACGGCTGAGATCTGGGAGGTCAGTTCTTCAGAGACTTTAGCTCTATTGGAGGATTCAAGTAGCCGAAGCTTGCAGTGGGCTTGGGCTAAGGAGAGTCCAGCAAGTTTCCTAAGGCGAGCTTGCTTACGGATAATATAACCTCTGGAGACCGCCTTGATGGCGCCCCAGAGGGTATCATCAGATGTCTGACCATTGTCATTAAGTCGAATAAGTTCTATAAGATCTCTGTGTAGTTCTTCCCTGAAGGGGATGTCTGCTAGGATGTTATGTGGAAGAGACCACCTACTTTTATGAAGACAGGGGTCACTAGTGTGAAGATCTACAAGCACCGGGTCATGATCTGACCATGAGCAGAGGGGAATACTAGATTGGAGTACTGAGTCCAGGGTCGTTGCCGAACAGAAAATATGGTCTAACCTAGAATAGGTTTTGTGTACCTGGGAGAAGTGGGTGAAGTCCCTGTCTGTGGTGTGTAATGATCGCCAGATGTCAAAATAACCAAATTCAGACATGATGGATTTAAAGCGTGTGGAGAGGAGAGTTAGTTGGGGGGTGATCTTGGTTGAGGATAACGTCTTGCGGTCTAGTTTAGTGTCCCATATCATGTTGTAGTCTCTCGCTATTATAACTCTGCCCTGTTTATGGTGGTCAATTAATCTCAGGATTTTTCTAAGGCAAGCAGGCTGTTGGGTATTGGGAAGGTATATTGAAACTAGGGTGTGTGTGACGTGATCAAGCTTGCAGATTACTATAGTGTATCTAGCCTGGGGGTCCCTTATTACCTCAATTTCCTCATAAGCTACCCTTCTGTGAATCAGGACCGCAGTCCCTCAAGCTTTTTTTGTAAATGAAGAGCATTCTATGGTCGTGTATGAGCGAGAATGAAATCTATGGGGAGCATCTAACAGCCAGTGCGTTTCTTGTAGAAACACAATATCGGGGTTATGGTGATTAAGCATGCGAGTGAGTAGGCTCCTTTTGAAGGGAGAGTTTAAGCCCCTGGAATTATGTGTGCATACTCGTAATCGGGACACAGTTCACTTCTAGCCCAGGGGGGTGGGTGGGCAGTGGGGAAATCCGGAAGGTTTAGGTTAAAGGCTTGGAAAGGGGTATGTAGGGGGAATGGGGTGGGGGAGGGTTATTCAGAATGTGAGGTGGAAATGTACTGACAACACAGGTGGAAATTGTCCACCTAGGCGGAACCCTGGTGTGGGTTAACCTATGGGGGGGGAGATAAGAGCAAATGTGTGAGAGGAGCTGGAAGGTCCAGCCCCACTCCGCTAGCTAAGTAACTAGACAATGGGGAATGAAACAAGGTGCAATAAAATGTAAACCTGTGGGCCCCAAAGAGGGCGTGACAAAAGCATAATTAACTAAAATGAATACAGGAACCTGATAGGAAACATTGGATACAATAAGCTATCTACATGTACATGCCAACACAAAGCAAAAGAATCTGGTTTCATATAATTAAAGATTGCATAATTTGGATAATGCGGACCCCATTCAAAGACACAGCATAATAACAACAAAGGGTGAGAAGATTGGGGTGAGGGCATTTTGTCAAATCGTGCCTGTAAAAATATATAGCATAGTGAGCTCAGAGGGCTGACATGAAACGACAGAATGTGACGAACGATGTGGAACTCGTATTTGCAGTTAATGCAGACCTCACTCAGTAACACGTCTGCGTGTCAGCATAAGATAGAATGAGCAGAGGTGAGGACATTATATCGTGTCATGTCAGTATTATGTAAGACTAGGTTGGCTGAAAGATCTAACATGAAACATCAGGAGGCAATGGACAGTGAAAACACATAATTCTAACATGAAACAATAGCAAGTGGGCATATATGAGTGAGAAGTCACATTTTTCAGACACTATGGCTCCTACTCTGTTACTTGTTAACACATCAATACAAGGCAATGAGAGTGGGGGAAGCATATTATATCCTATCAGACCTGCAAAATATAACAGAAGTTGTCTCATGTTCAGGTGGGTGGAGACTCTAGTTGGATTTCATCAGTAGATTGCTGTGTTCTCATCCTCTTAGGCCTTTGTTCCTTAACCGACCATTCGGGGGCTGTGACTCTCAGCTTAGATTGTACAGCCGGAGGTCCCCGTGAGTCTATTGCCATGAGGCCCCATTGGCCAAGGAGAGAAGTCCCTTGAGAAAGAGAGGTCACGGTGATTGATTTGTTGTCTTTTGTGATTATTAGTTTAGTAGGGTAACCCCATCTGTACTTAATGTTCTCCCTGCGAAGAATCTGTGTGACTGGCTGGAAATATCTCCGGTGTTGGAGAGTGTGTGCGGATAGATCGGGCAGCAGTTGTATGTCTTTAAATCTTTCTGATGTTTGCGGCTTCCGAAAGGCCGCCTGCATGAGTCTGTCCTTAAAGATAAAACTGTGGAAACAGACTATGACATCTCTCGGCTTCTCCTGAGAGACAGTTCTAGGACGTAGGGCTCTATGGGCCCTTTCCATGGTGTCTGTCAGCCCCTCTGTTGGTCCCAGCAGTTCTTTAAAAAGATCTTTCAGGAAATTTTGTATCTCTGCTGGTTGGATATCCTCAGGTATTCCTCTAAACCTTATGTTGTTTCTGCGTGCCCTATCCTCCACATCGGCCAGTTTGAACTCCAGCTGGCTGATTTGATCCGCAAGAGATTCTGAGTAGGACAATAAATTTGTATGGTCAGTGGCAAGATCGTCCTGTTTTCTTTCCAGGGAGTCTACTCTGTCACCTATCTCAGAGATGTCTTTACGGAGTTCAGCATGATTGCGTTGGATTTCCTTGGTTATGGAGATAGTTTGGTTTGCAAGCATTTTTTAAGTGTTGCTTCCGTTATTAGGTGTTGTGATTTCACTTGAGGCGTGAGGTCAGGTTGGGAACCATCTCCCAGAGACTCAGACTCACTCAGACCTTCATTGGAGTCCTCATTCTGGTCTTTGGGGTGTTGCGTGAAATGATCCAGGACTGTTTTTTTCACAGAAACTGGCAGCTTCGAGTGTCTCCTGGCGTTGTGTGGCATTTTCATAGGAGGAGAGAGAGCCTTTGGCTGAACCAGTGAGCCCGAATTGGGGATAAATGAGAGGGCTATTGGACCCCACAGGCTAATAAAAATAAAAAGAGGATAATACACATGCACAATAGTGTTACATAACGGAGTAGGGCCAGCCGTCCACCCGTAACCTCTATCTCCCCATAGCGGCGTTTATGGGCCACATACTGCCCCACAAGACTTTGTATGTATCAAAAGATGCCAACTTAGGTGGAGAGAGAGGCCAGGCAGGCGTCTTATTAATATTACCCTTATACTTGTAGAGAGATGCCTCTGAAATTCTGAAGGGGGGGTAAGCCCCCCGGACTCGGGGAAGGAGGGATACGACCCGGAGGAAGGGGAAAAGGAGAGTGGTAGTGACCAGCCCGCGTAAGCAGGCCGGAAAGGATGAGTCCGAGAGGAGGGGGTCAGTGGTAGAAATTGAAAACAACACACATATGGGCGACTAAGCCCAGAGTACCTGAAACAGTTATTTCTGCCAGTCAGCGCACAAGGTGAGAAGCGAAATATGCTCTCACTATTAGTCAAAGAGTTACATAAGTGCGGCAAACGGGCAGGAGCAACTGGATCCAAACAAGTTAAATATCAAGCGTCCTGTGAAAGGAAAAGAGTAAGTTAAGCAAGGTCACCACACTAAATAGTACACAACAAGACACTCCACTCTGAGCTGGGCTGCAGAGAAACAAAAGCTGACTCAGCAGCACAATAAGACACAATTCAACAGCAGTGGCCTCAGTTCATGAGAACAGCATTAATTAAGAACAAGGTTTGTCACCTAGTAGGTACTGTGCTTTAAGGGACTTGAAAAGAGTCCTGGGGTGTAGCCTTGCAGTTGTAACCTTGGGTCCTAGTTCTGAACCAGTGAAAAGGTTTGGTTTTTATTAATAAGGAGAATTAGATAATCTGCAGAGAACCTGCTTAAGAGGGTGAGAAAGCGTTGTTGTTGTGATGCAGCCGGGTGGACTGAAACATAAATTTTGCTTGCCAGTGAAATTCCTTCTCCAAAGGAAAAAGAAAAAAAATAATAATGCTGAACAGTAGGTCAGAGCTTCACTTTTATTTTAAACGACAGTCTCCAATGTTTCCCTGTTGCAAAAGGAGGGGACACAAATGTGGTAGAAGCACTCCCCACAGACTAGTAAGAATATTAAAGTCAGCTATGAGGGGATATTGTGAGATCCTTTATGGGTTTAGACAGGGGATGAGAGGATTCCCCTTACAAGCATGTGTCCCCAAGGTAATGTTCGTTAGGAGGCTGGATGGGACCTGGCCTGGCTAGTGGCGCACAGTGGCGTGGATCACGTTTGAAGGAGAGGTGTTGTGTGGTGTCTTACCAGCTGCTTTCTCTTACCTCTCTGTAGCAGCAACTTTCTGCGAAGGCCCGGACAGATGGGGTTCGTTAGCTGGTGGGCCGCGCTACAGGGATGTTGTGTAGACACAGGCCCCAAGATGGCGGATGTTCGCGCCAAATGATCCCGGCCCGTCTCCGCTAGGCGCACCTCCGTAGGCCGCAAACCTCTCAGTCCCGGGCCGGCCACCGCCGGATCAGTCTCAACCACCGCACACCACCGGACTTACTTGGTAAGGCCTTCTGTTATGGGTAGTTGGTTCACCGGAGGTGTCGGCTGGTCCTCCGTCGCTGACGAACGCAGGTGGTATCACCCCTGTCGCACCGGAGCGGAGCCCCGACCCTCCGTGCAGCAGGGGCAAGCGGTCAGAGAGGTGCTCGTTCCCGGTCTAGGACCATGTAAGTGCGGGAGTGTAGGGCGGCCGGATAGCTCCTCCGGCAGATGTAAGGCTTCTTCCTAGGCGGCAACGTAGAGGGAGCAGGTATCGGCTCAGCCACGCTCAGTGAAAAGCTGGAAAAGCTTTGAATCCCCACAGACAGTCACAGTAATCAATCTGGGGTAAAGTCTGGGATAAAATATTATAATTTTAGCAGTTTGGGCGTTTAAACCTAACTTTAAAACACTTCGTAAGGGAGAGCTCTTTCAAAACACGTCTCTCTAGTTAGGCAGCCAGCTCCGCCCCCCTAAACTATTTTTTTTAACACCACATAAACTTTACCCTTCCTATTGCTAGCATAGACAAAGAGAATGACTGGGGGGAGGAGATAGGGGAGGGGCTATATAGCAGCTCTGCTGTGGTGCTCTTTGCCACTTCCTGTTAGCAGGAGGAATATATCCCACAAGTAAAGGATGAAACCCGTGGACTCGGTATATCTTGTAAAAGAAATAGTGCTGCCATCTAGTGCTGTTGCTAATGTATACCATTGTTTCAAAACTGCTGCCATATAGTGGGCAGACACATGTTACTGTTATTAGGTACCTTTGCTCCTACATGGCACTGACCCTTTAACCCATTAAACATGTCACTGCCATTAGGTCACTTTGTCCCTACATGAGACTGACCCTTTAACCTATTAAACCTTGTCACTGCCATTAGGTCACTTTGTCCCTACATGAGACTGACCCTTTAACCTATTAAACCTTGTCACTGACATTAGGTCACTTTGTCCCTACATGAGACTGACCCTTTAACCTATTAAACCTTGTCACTATCATTAGGTCACTTTGTCCCTACATGATACTGACCCTTTAACCTATTAAACCTTGTCACTGACATTAGGTTACTTTGCTCCTTCATAGGACTGACACAATTCAACAGCAGTGGCCTCAGTTCATGAGAACAGCATTAATTAAGAACAAGGTTTGTCACCTAGTAGGTACTGTGCTTTAAGGGACTTGAAAAGAGTCCTGGGGTGTAGCCTTGCAGTTGTAACCTTGGGTCCTAGTTCTGAACCAGTGAAAAGGTTTGGTTTTTATTAATAAGGAGAATTAGATAATCTGCAGAGAACCTGCTTAAGAGGGTGAGAAAGCGTTGTTGTTGTGATGCAGCCGGGTGGACTGAAACATAAATTTTGCTTGCCAGTGAAATTCCTTCTCCAAAGGAAAAAGAAAAAAAATAATAATGCTGAACAGTAGGTCAGAGCTTCACTTTTATTTTAAACGACAGTCTCCAATGTTTCCCTGTTGCAAAAGGAGGGGACACAAATGTGGTAGAAGCACTCCCCACAGACTAGTAAGAATATTAAAGTCAGCTATGAGGGGATATTGTGAGATCCTTTATGGGTTTAGACAGGGGATGAGAGGATTCCCCTTACAAGCATGTGTCCCCAAGGTAATGTTCGTTAGGAGGCTGGATGGGACCTGGCCTGGCTAGTGGCGCACAGTGGCGTGGATCACGTTTGAAGGAGAGGTGTTGTGTGGTGTCTTACCAGCTGCTTTCTCTTACCTCTCTGTAGCAGCAACTTTCTGCGAAGGCCCGGACAGATGGGGTTCGTTAGCTGGTGGGCCGCGCTACAGGGATGTTGTGTAGACACAGGCCCCAAGATGGCGGATGTTCGCGCCAAATGATCCCGGCCCGTCTCCGCTAGGCGCACCTCCGTAGGCCGCAAACCTCTCAGTCCCGGGCCGGCCACCGCCGGATCAGTCTCAACCACCGCACACCACCGGACTTACTTGGTAAGGCCTTCTGTTATGGGTAGTTGGTTCACCGGAGGTGTCGGCTGGTCCTCCGTCGCTGACGAACGCAGGTGGTATCACCCCTGTCGCACCGGAGCGGAGCCCCGACCCTCCGTGCAGCAGGGGCAAGCGGTCAGAGAGGTGCTCGTTCCCGGTCTAGGACCATGTAAGTGCGGGAGTGTAGGGCGGCCGGATAGCTCCTCCGGCAGATGTAAGGCTTCTTCCTAGGCGGCAACGTAGAGGGAGCAGGTATCGGCTCAGCCACGCTCAGTGAAAAGCTGGAAAAGCTTCGAATCCCCACAGACAGTCACAGTAATCAATCTGGGGTAAAGTCTGGGATAAAATATTATAATTTTAGCAGTTTGGGCGTTTAAACCTAACTTTAAAACACTTCGTAAGGGAGAGCTCTTTCAAAACACGTCTCTCTAGTTAGGCAGCCAGCTCCGCCCCCCTAAACTATTTTTTTTAACACCACATAAACTTTACCCTTCCTATTGCTAGCATAGACAAAGAGAATGACTGGGGGGAGGAGATAGGGGAGGGGCTATATAGCAGCTCTGCTGTGGTGCTCTTTGCCACTTCCTGTTAGCAGGAGGAATATATCCCACAAGTAAAGGATGAAACCCGTGGACTCGGTATATCTTGTAAAAGAAATAGTGCTGCCATCTAGTGCTGTTGCTAATGTATACCATTGTTTCAAAACTGCTGCCATATAGTGGGCAGACACATGTTACTGTTATTAGGTACCTTTGCTCCTACATGGCACTGACCCTTTAACCCATTAAACATGTCACTGCCATTAGGTCACTTTGTCCCTACATGAGACTGACCCTTTAACCTATTAAACCTTGTCACTGCCATTAGGTCACTTTGTCCCTACATGAGACTGACCCTTTAACCTATTAAACCTTGTCACTGACATTAGGTCACTTTGTCCCTACATGAGACTGACCCTTTAACCTATTAAACCTTGTCACTATCATTAGGTCACTTTGTCCCTACATGATACTGACCCTTTAACCTATTAAACCTTGTCACTGACATTAGGTTACTTTGCTCCTTCATAGGACTGACCCTTTAACCCATTAAACATGTCACTGTCATTAGGTCACTTTGTTCCTACATGAGACTGACCCCTTAACCAATTAAATATGTCACTGTCATTAGGTCACTTTCTTCCTACATGGGACTGACCCTTTAACCCATTAAACATGTCACTGTCATTAGGTCACTTTGTTCCTACATGGGACTGACCCTTTAACCCATTAAACATGCCACTGTCATTAGATCACTTTGTTCCTACATGAGACTGACCCTTTATCCTATTAAACATGTCACTGTTATTAGGTCACTTTGTTCCTACATGAGACTGACCCTTTAACCCATTAAACATGTCACTGTCATTAGGTCACTTTGCTCCTACATAGGACTGATCCTTTAACCCATTAATCATGTCACTGTCATTAGGTCACTTTGCTCCTACGTGGCACAGACCAATTAACCCATTAAACATGTCACTGTCATTAGGTCACTTTGCTCCTACATAGGACTGACCCTTTAACCCATTAATCATGTCACTGTCATTAGGTCACTTTGCTCCTACGTGGCACAGACCAATTAACCCATTAAACATGCCAATAACATGTTTATTGTCTTAAATCACATTCCCCCAAGGAAAGCACAGTCAGGAAATAACATTTGTTTGTTAAAAAAGAATAGTGTTTGCATGGGAGAGATACATTGACTGATTGGTGCCACTCTCCATATGGTCCCATTCAAAGAGATAGTTAATGGCCCCTCGTGCTGGCCGCGCCTATGGTGAGTTAATATGACCTTCCACCTTTTAAGCAACGCACACCCATCTCATAAACCTCATACAAACACAGCACTCTGTACGTCACAGAACAAATTATACCAGGTCTGGAATCTATTAGTGGGTTTATGTTTTAAGTTGTACCAATTATCCCATACGGCTCTCCGGAACATCTAGAACACAGTTAATGAAGATAATTTTACCCGACCATTCTCCAGTTCAAGCCTTGCATCATATCTTGCAACTCCTGCATTATAATATACCGGCACATTTAGGGTAGGAGTGGGGGAACCTTTTTGAGAGTCTGTGTCCAAATAATCTTCTCTGGTCCATTGTACAATTATTTTTTTTTTACATTTAGGGCTAGATTGCAAGTGGAGCGGTAAATTATCGCACACCCGCAAACGTGCAAATTTGCCTGTTTGCGGACGCACGATAATTAATCAGCCATTACTAGTGGCTGGCTATTGCTACCGCGAGCTTGCGGTAGCAAATAACGTTTATAAAATTAACCAGAGATCCGATCTCTGGTTAATTTGATAAATGTTCCCCAAATGCCCCCACAATATAGTGGTGTGTATTTTAGTAAAATACAAATTGTAGCATTTTTAATAAATTAACTGCACTAGGCAGTATTTTGGGGGTAAATGTGGAGGGAGTGCCTTTACATTGCAGTCTATGGGAGACGTGTGTTCCCAGTAAATATATATATATCTATGCTATGCTTATATACATACATATTTATATTTGCTGCCATCGCTGCGCTACTTGCCCCCTTCGCTGCACTTAGATTTTGTGCCGTCTCTGACGGCATCAGAATGAGGCTCCCATTAGAGTCCATGGAAGCGCGCTCTCGTGAGTACAATGCTTCCCAGCAATTGCTGACAACTTGTAATACCAGCGCACATTAGTGTGCGCTGGTATTACTCAGTGGAGCGCAATTATCGCTTTCCCGAAAGCGATATTTAGAGCTCCACTTGTAATCTAGCCCTTAAATGGATATTAAAGGGACATGAAACCCAATTTTTTTCTTTCATGATTCAGTTAGGGCATACAATTTTAAACAACTTTCTAATTTACTTCAATTAGCAAATTTGCATTATTCCTTTAGTACAGGAAGCTAGCTGAACACTTTCGGTGAACCAATGACAAAAAGGTATATATATGCAGCCACCAATCAGCAGCTAGTTCCCAGTAGTACATACCAAGAGAACAATGCAAATTAAGTAAAAGAAGCCATTCGGAAAGTTGTTTAAAATTGTAAACTCCATCTAAATCATGAAAGAAAATCTTAAATTGTTTAATGTTCCTTTAAAAGAACAATAAAGTATTTATTTTAAATCCATAATATATAAAGGCTTAAAGGGACATGAAACTCAAAATGTTTATTTCATGATTCAGACACCGCAAACAATTAGTTTACTTCTATTATCAAATTTGATTTGTGCCAATGGAATTCTGTGTTGAAGGGATACTTAGGTAGGTGTCTGATACACTACTTGGCAGGAAATAATGCTGCTCTCTAGTGCTCTTGCGAATGGATAACATTCTTGTAAAACTGCTGCCATATAATGCTGCAGAAACGTGCACGCACCTGAGCTTACCGCCCTGCTTTTCAACAAAGGATTCCAAAAGAACAAAGAAAAATTGCTAATAGAAGTAAATTCGAACGTTGCTTAAAATTGACTGCTCTATCTGAATCATGAAAGTTTAATTTTGACTAGATTGTCTCTTTAAGGTTGAAAGCCCTACATGAAGGAGTTTGAACAAAAAGTTTGATGAATTGGAACAGATCCTTTTGCACATTTCCCAATATTTGCCCCATGCCTATTGGGGACCGGGAGGCTTGGGCTTAGTGTGAGAGACTTTTGTAGGTGGAGCCATGACAACAAAGGCAGGGCTGTAAACATTCAGTGGGTGGAGCTAGGCAGCAGATAGCAGAGCTCTTAAACAGTGACAATTCTGGAACGGATGGGAGTTCTGCCCTACGTCTGAGAAGTTTTCAGGAAGTATTTTATTTTAGGAGGTTATCTAGGTCCTTGGATTGACTCCCAATAAAATAGTAGACACCTTGGCATTGAATGATTACCAGAGAAATATTCTGGCTAGACCTGTGCAATAGGGCATTTCAATTTGGGTAGGGGGCAGTCAATTTTGGAAGGAAATTCATGATATCATCCCACGCTCTACAAATATTTTATTATTAATTTAATTACAGATACATCGCTGGCCACTGTTGAGGTTGGGGTGAATAGTGGTTTTTTTCAATGTCTAGGGAAGCAAAAATACTAAATACAGTGGTATACAGAGACATTCCCTATATGAAATAAAGGATCGTGTAAGGTCAATGTTGGCATTTAGAGACTTATCTTCAGCCACATTCCAAATTTCTGAAGCCAATTCCTACAGGAAACTCATATCAGCTTAAATAATATTATTTCCAAAGTTCCAAGGCCGTGCAACCCAGAGAAACACAATTGCAGGACGTAGACTTAGGGAATACAATTTTGAATAATTTAAGGACACGTAACCCTATTACAAAATGTTTTGTGTATTGCAGAACAAGTGGTTGCCATATTTATTTTCCTCACATACGCTAAAAGGTGGCCAAATTGTTTAGCACTGATTACATCACACTTAAGCCCCTCCTCCATCATTATACTATAGTATAGCACAAAATACCTCACTTAAGCCCCATCCTCCCTCATTATACTATATTATAGCACAAAATACCTCACTAAAGCCCCCTCCTCCTCATTATACTACAGTATAGCATAAAATACCTCACTAAAGCCCCCTCCTACTCATTATACTATAGTATAGCACAAAATACCTCACTATAGCCCCCTCCTACTCATTATACTATAGTATAGCACAAAATACCTCACTAAAGCCCCCTCCTACTCATTATACTATAGTATAGCACAAAATACCTCACTAAAGCCCCCTCCTTCTCATTATACTATAGTATAGCACAACATACCTCACTAAAGCCCCCTCCTCCTTATTATACTATAGTATAGCACAAAATACCTAACTAAAGCCCCCTCCTCCTCATTATACTATAGTATAGCACAAAATACCTCACTATAGCCCCCTCCTACTCATTATACTATAGTATAGCACAAAATACCTCACTATAGCCCCCTCCTACTCATTATACTATGGTATAGCACAAAATACCTCACTAAAGCCCCCTCCTACTCATTATACTATAGTATAGCACAAAATACCTCACTAAAGCCCCCTCCTTCTCATTATACTATAGTATAGCACAACATACCTCACTAAAGCCCCCTCCTCCTTATTATACTATAGTATAGCACAAAATACCTAACTAAAGCCCCCTCCTCCTCATTATACTATAGTATAGCACAAAATACCTCACTAAAGCCACCTCCTCCTCATTATACTATAGTATAGCATAAAATACCTCACTAAAGCCCCCTCCTCCTCATTATACTATAGTATAGCACAAAATACCTCACTAAAGCCCCCTCCTCCTCATGATACTATAGTATAGCCCAAAATACCTCACTAAAGCCCCCTCCTCCCTTATTATACTATAGTATAGCACAAAATACTTCACTAAAGCCCAATCCTCCCTCATTATACTATAGTATAGCACAAAATACCTCACTAAAGCCCCCTCCTCCTTATTATACTATAGTTTAGCACAAAATATATCACTAAAGCCCCCTCCTCCCTCATTATACTATAGTATAGCACAAAATACCTCACTAAAGCCCCCTCCTCCTCATTATACTATAGTATAGCCCAACAAAAACTCACTAAAGCCCCCTCCTCCTCATTATACTATAGTATAGCACAAAATACCTCACTAAAGCCCCCTCCTCCTCATTATACTATACTATAGCACAAAATACCTCACTAAAGCCCCCTCCTCTCTCATTATATTATAGTATAGCACAAAATACCTCAGTAAAGCGCCCTCCTCCCTCATTATACTATAGTATAGCACAAAATACCTCACTAAAGCCCCCTCACCCCTCATTATACTATAGTATAGCACAAAATACCCCACTAAAGCCCCCTCATTATACTATAGTATAGCCCAAAATACCTCACTAAAGCCTCCTCCTACTCATTATACTTTAGTATAGCACTAAATACCTCACTAAAGCCCCCTCCTACTCATTATACTATAGTATAGAACAAAATACCTCACTAAAGCCCCCTCCTCCTCATTATACTATAGTATAGCACAAAATACCTCATTAAAGCCCCCTCATCCCTCATTATACTATAGTATAGTATAGCACAAAATAACTCACTAAAGCCCCCTCCTACTTATTATACTATAGTATAGCACAAAATACCTCACTAAAGCCCCCTCCTCCCTCATTATACTATAGTATAGCACAAAATACCTTACTAAAGCCCCCTCCTCCTCACTATACTATAGTATAGCACAAAATACCTCACTAAAGCCACCTCCTCCTCATTATACTATAGTATAGCCCAAAATACCTCACTAAAGCCCCCCTACTCATTATACTATAGTAAAGCACAAAATACCTCACTAAAGCCGCCTCCTCCTCATTATACTATAGTATAGCCCAAAATACCTCACTAAAGCCCCCTCCTCCCTCATTATACTATAGTATAGCACAAAATACCTCACTAAAGCCCCCTCCTACTCATTATACTATAGTATAGTACAACATACCTCACTAAAGCCCCTTCTCCCTCATTATACTACACTATAGCACAAAATACCTCACTAAAGCCCCCTCTTCCCTCACTATACTATAGTATAGCACAAAATACCTCACTAAAGCCCCCTCCTCCCTCATTATACTATAGTATAGCACAAAATACCTCACTAAAGCCCCCTCCTCCCTCATTATACTATAGTATAGCACAAAATACCTCACTAAAGCCCCCTCCTCCCTCATTATACTATAGTATAGCACAAAATACCCCACTAAAGCCCCCTCCTCCTCACTATACTATAGTATAGCACAAAATACATCACTAAAGCCACCTCCTCCTCATTATACTATAGTATAGCCCAAAATACCTCACTAAAGCCCCCTCCTCCCTCATTATACTATAGTATAGCACAAAATACCTCACTAAAGCCCCCTCCTACTCATTATACTATAGTATAGTACAACATACCTCACTAAAGCCCCCTCCTACTCATTATGCTATACTATAGCACAAAATACCTCACTAAAGCCACCTCCTCCTCATTATACTATAGTATAGCACAAAATACCTCACTAAAGCCCCCTCCTACTCATTATACTATAGTATAGTACAACATACCTCACTAAAGCCCCCTCCTACTCATTATGCTATAGTATAGCACAAAAAACCTCACTAAAGCCCCCTCCTCCTCATTATACTATAGTATAGCACAAAATACCTCAATAAAGCCCCCTCCTCCTCATTATACTATAGTATAGCACAAAATACCTCACTAAAGCCACCTCCTCCTCATTATACTATAGTATAGCACAAAATACCTCACTAAAGCCCCCTCCTCCCTCATTATACTATAGTATAGCACAAAATACCTCACTAAAGCCCCCTCCTCCCTCATTATACTATAGTATAGCACAAAATACCTCACTAAAGCCCCCTCCTTCCTCATTATACTGTAGTATAGCAGAAAATACCTCACTAAAGCCCCTCCTACTCATTATACTATAGTATAGTACAACATACCTCACTAAAGCCCCTTCCTACTCATTATACTATAGTATAGCACAAAATACCTCACTAAAGCGCCCTCCTCCTCACTATACTATAGTATAGCACAAAATACCTCACTAAAGCCCCCTCCTCCTCATTATACTATAGTATAGCACAAAATACCTCACTAAAGCCCCCTCCTCCTCATTATACTATAGTATGGCACAAAATACCTCACTAAAGCCCCCTCCTCCTCGTTATACTATAGTATAGCACAAAATACCTCACTAAAGCAACCTCCTCCCTCATTATACTATAGTATAGCACAAAATACATCACTAAAGCCCCCTCCTCCCTCATTATACTATAGTATAGCACAAAATACCTCACTAAAGCCCCCTCCTCCCTCATTATATTATAGTATAGCACAAAATACCTCACTAAAGCAACCTCCTCCCTCATTATACTATAGTATAGCACAAAATACATCACTAAAGCCCCTCCTCCCTCATTATACTATAGTATAGCACAAAATACCTCACTAAAGCCCCCTCCTCCCTCATTATATTATAGTATAGCACAAAATACCTCACTAAAGCCCCCTCCTCCCTCATCATACTATAGTATAGCCCAAAATAACTAACTAAAGCCCCCATCTCCTCACTATACTATAGTATAGCACAAAATACCTCACTAAAGCCCCCTCCTCCTCATTATACTATAGTATAGCCCAAAATACCTCACTAAAGCCCCCTCATCCCTCATTATACTATAGTATAGCACAAAATACCCCAATAAAGCCCCCTCCTCCTTATTATACTATAGTACAGCACAGAATACCTCACTAAAGCCCCCTCCTCCTTATTATACTATAGTACAGCACAAAATACCTCACTAAAGCCACCTCCTCCTCATTATACTATAGTATAGCACAAAATACCTCACTAAAGCCCCCCTCTCCTCATTATACTATAGTATAGCACAAAATACCTCAGTAAAGCGCCCTCCTCCTCATTATACTATAGTATAGCCCAAAATACCTCACTAAAGCCCCCTCCTCCTCATTATACTATAGTATAGCACAAAATACCTCACTAAACCCCCTCCTCCTCATTATACTATAGTATAGCACAAAATACCTCACTAAAGCACCCTCCTCCCTCACTATACTATAGTATAGCCCAAAATACCTCACTAAAGCCCCCTCCTATTCATTATACTATAGTATAGCACGAAATACCTCACTAAAGCCCCCATCTCCTCACTATACTATAGTATAGCACAAAATACCTCACTAAAGCCCCCTCCTCCTCATTATACTATAGCATAGCACAAAATACCTCACTAAAGCCCCCTCATCCCTCATTATACTATAGTATGGCACAAAATACCTCACTAAAGCCCCCTCCTCCTCATTATACTATAGTATAGCCCAAAATACCTCACTAAAGCCCCCTCCTACTCATTATACTATAGTATAGCACAAAATACCT
The DNA here is from genome assembly GCF_027579735.1 of Bombina bombina. Taxonomy (NCBI): domain Eukaryota; kingdom Metazoa; phylum Chordata; class Amphibia; order Anura; family Bombinatoridae; genus Bombina; species Bombina bombina. Next base: position 520,635,273 of record NC_069505.1, on the reverse strand, counting down.
CACTAAAGCCCCCTCCTCCTCATTATACTATAGTATAGCACAAAATACCTCACTAAAGCACCCTCCTCCCTCACTATACTATAGTATAGCCCAAAATACCTCACTAAAGCCCCCTCCTATTCATTATACTATAGTATAGCACAAAATACCTCACTAAAGCCCCCATCTCCTCACTATACTATAGTATAGCACAAAATACCTCACTAAAGCCCCCTCCTCCTCATTATACTATAGTATAGCACAAAATACCTCACTAAAGCCCCCTCATCCCTCATTATACTATAGTATAGCACAAAATAACTCACTAAAGCCCCCTCCTACTTATTATACTATAGTATAGCACAATATACCTCACTATAGCCCGCCCCCATCCTCCCTCATTATACTATAGCACAAAATACCTCACTAAAGCCCCCTCCTCCTTATTATACTATAGTATAGCACAAAATACCTCACTAAAGCCACCTCCTCCTCATTATACTATAGTATAGCACAAAATACCTCACTAAAGACCCCCTCTCCTTATTATACTATAGTATGGCACAAAATACCTCACTAAAGCCCCCTCCTCCTCATTATACTATAGTATAGCCAAAAATACCTCACTAAAGCCCCCTCCTACTCATTATACAATAGTATAGCACAAAATACCTCACTATAGCCCTCTCCTCCTCATTATACTATAGTATAGCACAAAATACCTCACTAAAGCACCCTCCTCCCTCACTATACTATAGTATAGCCCAAAATACCTCACTAAAGCCCCCTCCTATTCATTATACTATAGTATAGCACAAAATACCTCACTAAAGCCCCCATCTCCTCACTATACTATAGTATAGCACAAAATACCTCACTAAAGCCCCCTCCTCCTCATTATACTATAGTATAGCACAAAATACCTCACTAAAGCCCCCTCATCCCTCATTATACTATAGTATAGCACAAAATACCTCACTAAAGCCCCCTCCTCCTTATTATACTATAGTATAGCACAAAATAACTCACTAAAGCCACCTCCTCCTCATTATACTATAGTATAGCACAAAATACCTCACTAAAGACCCCCTCTCCTTATTATACTATAGTATGGCACAAAATACCTCACTAAAGCCACCTCCTCCTCATTATACTATAGTATAGCACAAAATACCTCACTAAAGACCCCCTCTCCTTATTATACTATAGTATGGCACAAAATACCTCACTAAAGCCCCCTCCTCCTCATTATACTATAGTATAGCCCAAAATACCTCACTAAAGCCCCCTCCTACTCATTATACTATAGTATAGCTCAAAATTTCCTCACTAAAGCCCTCTCCTCCTCATTATACTATAGTATAGCACAAAATACCTCACTAAAGCACCCTCCTCCCTCACTATACTATAGTATAGCCCAAAATACCTCACTAAAGCCCCCTCCTATTCATTATACTATAGTATAGCACAAAATACCTCACTAAAGCCCCCATCTCCTCACTATACTATAGTATAGCACAAAATACCTCACTAAAGCCCCCTCCTCCTCATTATACTATAGTATAGCACAAAATACCTCACTAAAGCCCCCTCATCCCTCATTATACTATAGTATAGCACAAAATACCTCACTAAAGCCCCCTCCTCCTTATTATACTATAGTATAGCACAAAATAACTCACTAAAGCCACCTCCTCCTCATTATACTATAGTATAGCCCAAAATACCTCACTAAAGCCCCCTCATCCCTCATTATACTATAGTATAGCACAAAATACCCCAATAAAGCCCCCTCCTCCTTATTATACTATAGTACAGCACAGAATACCTCACTAAAGCCCCCTCCTCCTTATTATACTATAGTACAGCACAAAATACCTCACTAAAGCCACCTCCTCCTCATTATACTATAGTATAGCACAAAATACCTCACTAAAGCCCCCCTCTCCTCATTATACTATAGTATAGCACAAAATACCTCAGTAAAGCGCCCTCCTCCTCATTATACTATAGTATAGCCCAAAATACCTCACTAAAGCCCCCTCCTCCTCATTATACTATAGTATAGCACAAAATACCTCACTAAACCCCCTCCTCCTCATTATACTATAGTATAGCACAAAATACCTCACTAAAGCACCCTCCTCCCTCACTATACTATAGTATAGCCCAAAATACCTCACTAAAGCCCCCTCCTATTCATTATACTATAGTATAGCACGAAATACCTCACTAAAGCCCCGATCTCCTCACTATACTATAGTATAGCACAAAATACCTCACTAAAGCCCCCTCCTCCTCATTATACTATAGCATAGCACAAAATACCTCACTAAAGCCCCCTCATCCCTCATTATACTATAGTATGGCACAAAATACCTCACTAAAGCCCCCTCCTCCTCATTATACTATAGTATAGCCCAAAATACCTCACTAAAGCCCCCTCCTACTCATTATACTATAGTATAGCACAAAATACCTCACTAAAGCCCCCTCCTCCTCATTATACTATAGTATAGCACAAAATACCTCACTAAAGCACCCTCCTCCCTCACTATACTATAGTATAGCCCAAAATACCTCACTAAAGCCCCCTCCTATTCATTATACTATAGTATAGCACAAAATACCTCACTAAAGCCCCCATCTCCTCACTATACTATAGTATAGCACAAAATACCTCACTAAAGCCCCCTCCTCCTCATTATACTATAGTATAGCACAAAATACCTCACTAAAGCCCCCTCATCCCTCATTATACTATAGTATAGCACAAAATAACTCACTAAAGCCCCCTCCTACTTATTATACTATAGTATAGCACAATATACCTCACTATAGCCCGCCCCCCTCCTCCCTCATTATAGTATAGCACAAAATACCTCACTAAAGCCCCCTCCTCCTTATTATACTATAGTATAGCACAAAATACCTCACTAAAGCCACCTCCTCCTCATTATACTATAGTATAGCACAAAATACCTCACTAAAGACCCCCTCTCCTTATTATACTATAGTATGGCACAAAATACCTCACTAAAGCCCCCTCCTCCTCATTATACTATAGTATAGCCAAAAATACCTCACTAAAGCCCCCTCCTACTCATTATACAATAGTATAGCACAAAATACCTCACTAAAGCCCTCTCCTCCTCATTATACTATAGTATAGCACAAAATACCTCACTAAAGCACCCTCCTCCCTCACTATACTATAGTATAGCCCAAAATACCTCACTAAAGCCCCCTCCTATTCATTATACTATAGTATAGCACAAAATACCTCACTAAAGCCCCCTCCTCCTCACTATACTATAGTATAGCACAAAATACCTCACTAAAGCCCCCTCCTCCTCATTATACTATAGTATAGCACAAAATACCTCACTAAAGCCCCCTCATCCCTCATTATACTATAGTATAGCACAAAATACCTCACTAAAGCCCCCTCCTCCTTATTATACTATAGTATAGCACAAAATAACTCACTAAAGCCACCTCCTCCTCATTATACTATAGTATAGCACAAAATACCTCACTAAAGACCCCCTCTCCTTATTATACTATAGTATGGCACAAAATACCTCACTAAAGCCACCTCCTCCTCATTATACTATAGTATAGCACAAAATACCTCACTAAAGACCCCCTCTCCTTATTATACTATAGTATGGCACAAAATACCTCACTAAAGCCCCCTCCTCCTCATTATACTATAGTATAGCCCAAAATACCTCACTAAAGCCCCCTCCTACTCATTATACTATAGTATAGCTCAAAATTTCCTCACTAAAGCCCTCTCCTCCTCATTATACTATAGTATAGCACAAAATACCTCACTAAAGCACCCTCCTCCCTCACTATACTATAGTATAGCCCAAAATACCTCACTAAAGCCCCCTCCTATTCATTATACTATAGTATAGCACAAAATACCTCACTAAAGCCCCCATCTCCTCACTATACTATAGTATAGCACAAAATACCTCACTAAAGCCCCCTCCTCCTCATTATACTATAGTATAGCACAAAATACCTCACTAAAGCCCCCTCCTCCTTATTATACTATAGTATAGCACAAAATAACTCACTAAAGCCACCTCCTCCTCATTATACTATAGTATAGCACAAAATACCTCACTAAAGACCCCCTCTCCTTATTATACTATAGAATAGCACAAAATACCTCACTAAAGCAACCTCCTCCCTCATTATACTATAGTATAGCACAAAATACATCACTAAAGCCCCCTCCTCCCTCATTATACTATAGTATAGCACAAAATACCTCACTAAAGCCCCCTCCTCCCTCATTATATTATAGTATAGCACAAAATACCTCACTAAAGCAACCTCCTCCCTCATTATACTATAGTATAGCACAAAATACATCACTAAAGCCCCTCCTCCCTCATTATACTATAGTATAGCCCAAAATACCTCACTAAAGCCCCCTCCTCCCTCATTATATTATAGTATAGCACAAAATACCTCACTAAAGCCCCCTCCTCCCTCATGATACTATAGTATAGCCCAAAATAACTAACTAAAGCCCCCATCTCCTCACTATACTATAGTATAGCACAAAATACCTCACTAAAGCCCCCTCCTCCTCATTATACTATAGTATAGCCCAAAATACCTCACTAAAGCCCCCTCATCCCTCATTATACTATAGTATAGCACAAAATACCCCAATAAAGCCCCCTCCTCCTTATTATACTATAGTACAGCACAGAATACCTCACTAAAGCCCCCTCCTCCTTATTATACTATAGTACAGCACAAAATACCTCACTAAAGCCACCTCCTCCTCATTATACTATAGTATAGCACAAAATACCTCACTAAAGCCCCCCTCTCCTCATTATACTATAGTATAGCACAAAATACCTCAGTAAAGCGCCCTCCTCCTCATTATACTATAGTATAGCCCAAAATACCTCACTAAAGCCCCCTCCTCCTCATTATACTATAGTATAGCACAAAATACCTCACTAAACCCCCTCCTCCTCATTATACTATAGTATAGCACAAAATACCTCACTAAAGCACCCTCCTCCCTCACTATACTATAGTATAGCCCAAAATACCTCACTAAAGCCCCCTCCTATTCATTATACTATAGTATAGCACGAAATACCTCACTAAAGCCCCCATCTCCTCACTATACTATAGTATAGCACAAAATACCTCACTAAAGCCCCCTCCTCCTCATTATACTATAGCATAGCACAAAATACCTCACTAAAGCCCCCTCATCCCTCATTATACTATAGTATGGCACAAAATACCTCACTAAAGCCCCCTCCTCCTCATTATACTATAGTATAGCCCAAAATACCTCACTAAAGCCCCCTCCTACTCATTATACTATAGTATAGCACAAAATACCTCACTAAAGCCCCCTCCTCCTCATTATACTATAGTATAGCACAAAATACCTCACTAAAGCACCCTCCTCCCTCACTATACTATAGTATAGCCCAAAATACCTCACTAAAGCCCCCTCCTATTCATTATACTATAGTATAGCACAAAATACCTCACTAAAGCCCCCATCTCCTCACTATACTATAGTATAGCACAAAATACCTCACTAAAGCCCCCTCCTCCTCATTATACTATAGTATAGCACAAAATACCTCACTAAAGCCCCCTCATCCCTCATTATACTATAGTATAGCACAAAATAACTCACTAAAGCCCCCTCCTACTTATTATACTATAGTATAGCACAATATACCTCACTATAGCCCGCCCCCATCCTCCCTCATTATACTATAGCACAAAATACCTCACTAAAGCCCCCTCCTCCTTATTATACTATAGTATAGCACAAAATACCTCACTAAAGCCACCTCCTCCTCATTATACTATAGTATAGCACAAAATACCTCACTAAAGACCCCCTCTCCTTATGATACTATAGTATGGCACAAAATACCTCACTAAAGCCCCCTCCTCCTCATTATACTATAGTATAGCCAAAAATACCTCACTAAAGCCCCCTCCTACTCATTATACAATAGTATAGCACAAAATACCTCACTAAAGCCCTCTCCTCCTCATTATACTATAGTATAGCACAAAATACCTCACTAAAGCACCCTCCTCCCTCACTATACTATAGTATAGCCCAAAATACCTCACTAAAGCCCCCTCCTATTCATTATACTATAGTATAGCACAAAATACCTCACTAAAGCCCCCATCTCCTCACTATACTATAGTATAGCACAAAATACCTCACTAAAGCCCCCTCCTCCTCATTATACTATAGTATAGCACAAAATACCTCACTAAAGCCCCCTCATCCCTCATTATACTATAGTATAGCACAAAATAACTCACTAAAGCCCCCTCCTACTTATTATACTATAGTATAGCACAATATACCTCACTATAGCCCGCCCCCATCCTCCCTCATTATACTATAGCACAAAATACCTCACTAAAGCCCCCTCCTCCTTATTATACTATAGTATAGCACAAAATACCTCACTAAAGCCACCTCCTCCTCATTATACTATAGTATAGCACAAAATACCTCACTAAAGACCCCCTCTCCTTATTATACTATAGTATGGCACAAAATACCTCACTAAAGCCCCCTCCTCCTCATTATACTATAGTATAGCCAAAAATACCTCACTAAAGCCCCCTCCTACTCATTATACAATAGTATAGCACAAAATACCTCACTAAAGCCCTCTCCTCCTCATTATACTATAGTATAGCACAAAATACCTCACTAAAGCACCCTCCTCCCTCACTATACTATAGTATAGCCCAAAATACCTCACTAAAGCCCCCTCCTATTCATTATACTATAGTATAGCACAAAATACCTCACTAAAGCCCCCATCTCCTCACTATACTATAGTATAGCACAAAATACCTCACTAAAGCCCCCTCCTCCTCATTATACTATAGTATAGCACAAAATACCTCACTAAAGCCCCCTCATCCCTCATTATACTATAGTATAGCACAAAATACCTCACTAAAGCCCCCTCCTCCTCATTATACTATAGTATAGCACAAAATAACTCACTAAAGCCACCTCCTCCTCATTATACTATAGTATAGCACAAAATACCTCACTAAAGACCCCCTCTCCTTATTATACTATAGTATGGCACAAAATACCTCACTAAAGCCACCTCCTCCTCATTATACTATAGTATAGCACAAAATACCTCACTAAAGACCCCCTCTCCTTATTATACTATAGTATGGCACAAAATACCTCACTAAAGCCCCCTCCTCCTCATTATACTATAGTATAGCCCAAAATACCTCACTAAAGCCCCCTCCTACTCATTATACTATAGTATAGCTCAAAATTTCCTCACTAAAGCCCTCTCCTCCTCATTATACTATAGTATAGCACAAAATACCTCACTAAAGCACCCTCCTCCCTCACTATACTATAGTATAGCCCAAAATACCTCACTAAAGCCCCCTCCTATTCATTATACTATAGTATAGCACAAAATACCTCGCTAAAGCCCCCATCTCCTCACTATACTATAGTATAGCACAAAATACCTCACTAAAGCCCCCTCCTCCTCATTATACTATAGTATAGCACAAAATACCTCACTAAAGCCCCCTCATCCCTCATTATACTATAGTATAGCACAAAATACCTCACTAAAGCCCCCTCCTCCTTATTATACTATAGTATAGCACAAAATAACTCACTAAAGCCACCTCCTCCTCATTATACTATAGTATAGCACAAAATACCTCACTAAAGACCCCCTCTCCTTATTATACTATAGTATGGCACAAAATACCTCACTAAAGCCCCCTCCTCCTCATTATACTATAGTATAGCCCAAAATACATCACTAAAGCCCCCTCCTACTCATTATACTATAGTATAGCACAAAATACCTCACTAAAGCCCCCTCCTCCTCATTATACTATAGTATAGCACAAAATACCTCACTAAAGCACCCTCCTCCCTCACTATACTATAGTATAGCCCAAAATACCTCACTAAAGCCCCCTCCTATTCATTATACTATAGTATAGCACAAAATACCTCACTAAAGCCCCCATCTCCTCACTATACTATAGTATAGCACAAAATACCTCACTAAAGCCCCCTCCTCCCTCATTATACTATAGTATAGCACAAAATACCTCACTAAAGCCCCCTCCTCCCTCATTATACTATAGTATAGCACAAAATACCCCACTAAAGCCCCCTCCTCCTCACTATACTATAGTATAGCACAAAATACATCATTAAAGCCACCTCCTCCTCATTATACTATAGTATAGCCCAAAATACCTCACTAAAGCCCCCTCCTCCCTCATTATACTATAGTATAGCACAAAATACCTCACTAAAGCCCCCTCCTACTCATTATACTATAGTATAGTACAACATACCTCACTAAAGCCCCCTCCTACTCATTATGCTATACTATAGCACAAAATACCTCACTAAAGCCACCTCCTCCTCATTATACTATAGTATAGCACAAAATACCTCACTAAAGCCCCCTCCTACTCATTATACTATAGTATAGTACAACATACCTCACTAAAGCCCCCTCCTACTCATTATGCTATAGTATAGCACAAAAAACCTCACTAAAGCCCCCTCCTCCTCATTATACTATATTATAGCACAAAATACCTCAATAAAGCCCCCTCCTCCTCATTATACTATAGTATAGCACAAAATACCTCACTAAAGCCACCTCCTCCTCATTATACTATAGTATAGCACAAAATACCTCACTAAAGCCCCCTCCTCCCTCATTATACTATAGTATAGCACAAAATACCTCACTAAAGCCCCCTCCTCCCTCATTATACTATAGTATAGCACAAAATACCTCACTAAAGCCCCCTCCTTCCTCATTATACTGTAGTATAGCACAAAATACCTCACTAAAGCCCCTCCTACTCATTATACTATAGTATAGTACAACATACCTCACTAAAGCCCCTTCCTACTCATTATACTATAGTATAGCACAAAATACCTCACTAAAGCGCCCTCCTCCTCACTATACTATAGTATAGCACAAAATACCTCACTAAAGCCCCCTCCTCCCTCATTATACTATAGCATAGCACAAAATACCTCACTAAAGCCCCCTCCTCCTCATTATACTATAGTATGGCACAAAATACCTCACTAAAGCCCCCTCCTCCTCGTTATACTATAGTATAGCACAAAATACCTCACTAAAGCAACCTCCTCCCTCATTATACTATAGTATAGCACAAAATACATCACTAAAGCCCCCTCCTCCCTCATTATACTATAGTATAGCACAAAATACCTCACTAAAGCCCCCTCCTCCCTCATTATATTATAGTATAGCACAAAATACCTCACTAAAGCAACCTCCTCCCTCATTATACTATAGTATAGCACAAAATACATCACTAAAGCCCCTCCTCCCTCATTATACTATAGTATAGCACAAAATACCTCACTAAAGCCCCCTCCTCCCTCATTATATTATAGTATAGCACAAAATACCTCACTAAAGCCCCCTCCTCCCTCATTATACTATAGTATAGCCCAAAATAACTCACTAAAGCCCCCATCTCCTCACTATACTATAGTATAGCACAAAATACCTCACTAAAGCCCCCTCCTCCTCATTATACTATAGTATAGCCCAAAATACCTCACTAAAGCCCCCTCATCCCTCATTATACTATAGTATAGCACAAAATACCCCAATAAAGCCCCCTCCTCCTTATTATACTATAGTATAGCACAGAATACCTCACTAAAGCCCCCTCCTCCTTATTATACTATAGTACAGCACAAAATACCTCACTAAAGCCACCTCCTCCTCATTATACTATAGTATAGCACAAAATACCTCACTAAAGCCCCCCTCTTCTCATTATACTATAGTATAGCACAAAATACCTCAGTAAAGCGCCCTCCTCCTCATTATACTATAGTATAGCCCAAAAAACCTCACTAAAGCCCCCTCCTCCTCATTATACTATAGTATAGCACAAAATACCTCACTAAACCCCCTCCTCCTCATTATACTATAGTATAGCACAAAATACCTCACTAAAGCACCCTCCTCCCTCACTATACTATAGTATAGCCCAAAATACCTCACTAAAGCCCCCTCCTATTCATTATACTATAGTATAGCACGAAATACCTCACTAAAGCCCCCATCTCCTCACTATACTATAGTATAGCACAAAATACCTCACTAAAGCCCCCTCCTCCTCATTATACTATAGCATAGCACAAAATACCTCACTAAAGCCCCCTCATCCCTCATTATACTATAGTATAGCACAAAATACCTCACTAAAGCCCCCTCCTCCTTATTATACTATAGTATAGCACAAAATAACTCACTAAAGCCACCTCCTCCTCATTATACTATAGTATAGCACAAAATACCTCACTAAAGACCCCCTCTCCTTATTATACTATAGTATGGCACAAAATACCTCACTAAAGCCCCCTCCTCCTCATTATACTATAGTATAGCCCAAAATACCTCACTAAAGCCCCCTCCTACTCATTATACTATAGTATAGCCCAAAATACCTCACTAAAGCCCCCTCCTACTCATTATACTATAGTATAGCACAAAATACCTCACTAAAGCCCCCTCCTCCTCATTATACTATAGTATAGCACAAAATACCTCACTAAAGCACCCTCCTCCCTCACTATACTATAGTATAGCCCAAAATACCTCACTAAAGCCCCCTCCTATTCATTATACTATAGTATAGCACAAAATACCTCACTAAAGCCCCCATCTCCTCACTATACTATAGTATAGCACAAAATACCTCACTAAAGCCCCCTCCTCCTCATTATACTATAGTATAGCACAAAATACCTCACTAAAGCCCCCTCATCCCTCATTATACTATAGTATAGCACAAAATAACTCACTAAAGCCCCCTCCTACTTATTATACTATAGTATAGCACAATATACCTCACTATAGCCCGCCCCCATCCTCCCTCATTATACTATAGCACAAAATACCTCACTAAAGCCCCCTCCTCCTTATTATACTATAGTATAGCACAAAATACCTCACTAAAGCCACCTCCTCCTCATTATACTATAGTATAGCACAAAATACCTCACTAAAGACCCCCTCTCCTTATTATACTATAGTATGGCACAAAATACCTCACTAAAGCCCCCTCCTCCTCATTATACTATAGTATAGCCAAAAATACCTCACTAAAGCCCCCTCCTACTCATTATACTATAGTATAGCACAAAATACCTCACTAAAGCCCTCTCCTCCTCATTATACTATAGTATAGCACAAAATACCTCACTAAAGCACCCTCCTCCCTCACTATACTATAGTATAGCCCAAAATACCTCACTAAAGCCCCCTCCTATTCATTATACTATAGTATAGCACAAAATACCTCACTAAAGCCCCCATCTCCTCACTATACTATAGTATAGCACAAAATACCTCACTAAAGCCCCCTCCTCCTCATTATACTATAGTATAGCACAAAATACCTCACTAAAGCCCCCTCATCCCTCATTATACTATAGTATAGCACAAAATACCTCACTAAAGCCCCCTCCTCCTTATTATACTATAGTATAGCACAAAATAACTCACTAAAGCCACCTCCTCCTCATTATACTATAGTATAGCACAAAATACCTCACTAAAGACCCCCTCTCCTTATTATACTATAGTATGGCACAAAATACCTCACTAAAGCCACCTCCTCCTCATTATACTATAGTATAGCACAAAATACCTCACTAAAGACCCCCTCTCCTTATTATACTATAGTATGGCACAAAATACCTCACTAAAGCCCCCTCCTCCTCATTATACTATAGTATAGCCCAAAATACCTCACTAAAGCCCCCTCCTACTCATTATACTATAGTATAGCTCAAAATACCTCACTAAAGCCCTCTCCTCCTCATTATACTATAGTATAGCACAAAATACCTCACTAAAGCACCCTCCTCCCTCACTATACTATAGTATAGCCCAAAATACCTCACTAAAGCCCCCTCCTATTCATTATACTATAGTATAGCACAAAATACCTCACTAAAGCCCCCATCTCCTCACTATACTATAGTATAGCACAAAATACCTCACTAAAGCCCCCTCCTCCTCATTATACTATAGTATAGCACAAAATACCTCACTAAAGCCCCCTCATCCCTCATTATACTATAGTATAGCACAAAATACCTCACTAAAGCCCCCTCCTCCTTATTATACTATAGTATAGCACAAAATAACTCACTAAAGCCACCTCCTCCTCATTATACTATAGTATAGCACAAAATACCTCACTAAAGACCCCCTCTCCTTATTATACTATAGTATGGCACAAAATACCTCACTAAAGCCCCCTCCTCCTCATTATACTATAGTATAGCCCAAAATACATCACTAAAGCCCCCTCCTACTCATTATACTATAGTATAGCACAAAATACCTCACTAAAGCCCCCTCCTCCTCATTATACTATAGTATAGCACAAAATACCTCACTAAAGCACCCTCCTCCCTCACTATACTATAGTATAGCCCAAAATACCTCACTAAAGCCCCCTCCTATTCATTATACTATAGTATAACACAAAATACCTCACTAAAGCCCCCATCTCCTCACTATACTATAGTATAGCACAAAATACCTCACTAAAGCCCCCTCCTCCTCATTATACTATAGTATAGCACAAAATACCTCACTAAAGCCCCCTCATCCCTCATTATACTATAGTATAGCACAAAATAACTCACTAAAGCCCCCTCCTACTTATTATACTATAGTATAGCACAATATACCTCACTATAGCCCACCCCCATCCTCCCTCATTATACTATAGCACAAAATACCTCACTAAAGCCCCCTCCTCCTTATTATACTATAGTATAGCACAAAATACCTCACTAAAGCCACCTCCTCCTCATTATACTATAGTATAGCACAAAATACCTCACTAAAGACCCCCTCTCCTTATTATACTATAGTATGGCACAAAATACCTCACTAAAGCCCCCTCCTATTCATTATACTATAGTATAGCACAAAATACCTCACTAAAGCCCCCATCTCCTCACTATACTATAGTATAGCACAAAATACCTCACTAAAGCCCCCTCCTCCTCATTATACTATAGTATAGCACAAAATACCTCACTAAAGCCCCCTCATCCCTCATTATACTATAGTATAGCACAAAATAACTCACTAAAGCCCCCTCCTACTTATTATACTATAGTATAGCACAATATACCTCACTATAGCCCGCCCCCATCCTCCCTCATTATACTATAGCACAAAATACCTCACTAAAGCCCCCTCCTCCCTCATTATACTATAGTATAGCACAAAATACCTCACTAAAGCCCCTTCCTCCTCATTATACTATAGTATAGCCCAAAATACCTCACTAAAGTCCCCTCCTCCTTATTATACTATAGTATAGCGCAAAATACCTCACTAAAGCCACCTCCTCCTCATTATACTATAGTATAGCACAAAATACCTCACTAAAGCCCCCTCCTCCCTCATTATACTATAGTATAGCACAAAATACCTCACTAAAGCCCCCTCCTACTCATTATACTATGGTATAGTACAACATACCTCACTAAAGCCCCCTCCTACACATTATACTATAGTATAGCACAAAAACAGAATTTATGCTTACCTGATAAATTACTTTCTCCAACGGTGTGTCCGGTCCACGGCGTCATCCATAACTTGTGGGAATATTCTCTTCCCCAACAGGAAATGGCAAAGAGCACAGCAAAAGCTGTCCATATAGTCAATCCCAGGCTCCGCCCCCCCAGTCATTAGTCCGACGGTTAGGAGAAAAAAAGGAGAAACTATAGGGTGCCGTGGTGACTGTAGTGTATAGAGAAAGAAATTTTTCAAACCTGATTAAAAAAACAGGGCGGGCCGTGGACCGGACACACCGTTGGAGAAAGTAATTTATCAGGTAAGCATAAATTCTGTTTTCTCCAACATTGGTGTGTCCGGTCCACGGCGTCATCCATAACTTGTGGGAACCAATACCAAAGCTTTAGGACACGGATGAAGGGAGGGAGCAAATCAGGTTACCTAAACAGAAGGCACCACGGCTTGCAAAACCTTTCTCCCAAAAATAGCCTCCGAAGAAGCAAAAGTATCAAATTTGTAGAATTTGGCAAAAGTGTGCAGAGAAGACCAAGTCGCTGCCTTACATATCTGATCAACAGAAGCCTCGTTCTTGAAGGCCCATGTGGAAGCCACAGCCCTAGTAGTGTGAGCTGTGATTTGTTCAGGAGGCTGCCGTCCGGCAGTCTCATAAGCCAATCGGATGATGCTTTTCAGCCAGAAAGAAAGAGAGGTAGCAGTAGCTTTTTGTCCTCTACTCTTACCAGAATAAACGACAAACAAAGAAGAAGTTTGTCTGAAATCCTTTGTTGCTTCTAAATAGAACTTTAAAGCGTGGACTACATCTAAATTGTGTAACAAACTTTCCTTCTTTGAAACTGGATTCGGACACAAAGAAGGAACAACTATTTCCTGGTTAATGTTCTTGTTGGAAACAACTTTTGGAAGAAAACCAGGCTTGGTATGCAAAACAACCATATATGAATGGAACACCAGATAGGGTGGGCCACACTGCAAAGCAGATAATTCAGAAACTCTTCTAGCAGAAGAAATAGCAACCAAAAACAAAACTTTCCAAGATAGTAACTTGATATCTATGGAATGTAAGGGTTCAAACGGAACCCCTTGAAGAACTGAAAGAACTAAATTTAGACTCCAGGGAGGAGTCAAGGGTCTGTAAACAGGCTTGATTCTAACCAAAGCCTGTACAAAAGCTTGTACATCTGGCACAGCTGCCAGTCGCTTGTGTAACAGCTGCCAGTCGCTTGTGTAACAAGACAGATAACAAGACAGATAAAGCAGAAATCTGTCCTTTTAGAGAACTCGCTGACAATCCCTTATCCAAACCTTCTTGGAGAAAGGAGAGGATCCTAGGAATTTTAATCTTACTCCAGGAGAATCCCTTGGATTCACACCAACAGATATATCTTTTCCATATTTTATGGTAAATCTTTCTAGTCACAGGTTTTCTGGCTTGGACCAGAGTATCTATCACTGAATCTGAAAACCCACGCTTGGATAAAATCAAACGTTCAATTTCCAAGCAGTCAGCTGCAGAGAAACTAGATTTGGATGTTCGAATGGACCTTGTACTAGAAGATCCTGTCTCAAAGGTAGCTTCCATGGTGGAGCCGATGACATATTCACCAGGTCTGCATACCAAGTCCTGCGCGGCCACGCAGGAGCTATCAGAATCACAGAGGCCTTCTCCTGTTTGATCCTGGCTACAAGCCTGGGAAGGAGGGGGAACGGTGGAAACGCATAAGCTAGGTTGAACGACCAAGGCGCCACTAATGCATCCACTAGAGCCGCCTTGGGATCCCTGGATCTGGACCCGTAGCAAGGAACCTTGAAGTTCTGACGAGACGCCATCAGATCCATGTCTGGAATGCCCCATAATTGAGTCAACTGGGCAAACACCTCCGGGTGGAGTTCCCACTCCCCCGGATGGAAAGTCTGACGACTCAGATAATCCGCCTCCCAGTTGTCTACTCCTGGGATGTGGATTGCAGATAGGTGGCAAGAGTGATCCTCCGCCCATTTGATGATTTTGGACACCTCTCTCATCGCCAAGGAACTCCTTGTTCCCCCCTGATGGTTGATGTAAGCTACAGTCGTCATGTTGTCTGACTGGAATCTTATTAATCCGGCCTTCGCTAGTTGAGGCCAAGCCCGGAGAGCATTGAATATCGCTCTCAGTTCCAGGATGTTTATCGGGAGAAGAGACTCTTCCCGAGACCATTGACCCTGAGCTTTCAGGGAATCCCAGACCGCGCCCCAGCCTAATAGACTGGCGTCGGTCGTGACAATGACCCACTCTGGTCTGCGGAAACTCATTCCCTGGGACAGGTGATCCTGGGTCAACCACCAACGGAGTGAGTCTCTGGTCATCTGGTCTACTTGAATCATTGGAGACAAATCTGTATAGTCCCCATTCCACTGCTTGAGCATGCACAGTTGTAATGGTCTTAGATGAATTCGAGCAAAAGGAACTATGTCCATTGCTGCAACCATCAACCCTACTACTTCCATGCACTGAGCTATGGAAGGCTGCAGAATAGAGTGAAGAACTTGACAAGCGTTTAGAAGCTTTGACTTTCTGACTTCTGTCAGGAAGATCTTCATTTCTAAAGAATCTATTATTGTTCCCAAAAAGGGAACTCTTGTCGACGGAGACAGGGAACTCTTTTCTACGTTCACCTTCCACCCGTGAGATCTGAGAAAGGCTAGAACAATGTCTGTATGAGCCTTTGCTTTGGAAAGAGACGACGCTTGGATTAGAATGTCGTCCAGATAAGGTGCCACTGCAATACCCCTTGGTCTTAGGACCGCTAGAAGGGACCCGAGCACCTTTGTGAAAATCCTTGGAGCAGTGGCTAGCCCGAATGGGAGAGCCACAAACTGGTAATGTTTGTCCAGAAAGGAGAACCTTAGGAACTGATGATGATCTTTGTGGATAGGAATATGTAGGTACGCATCCTTTAAATCCACGGTAGTCATAAATTGACTCTCCTGGATTGTAGGTAAAATTGTTCGAATGGTTTCCATTTTGAACGATGGAACTCTGAGAAATTTGTTTAGAATTTTTAAATCCAGAATTAGTCTGAAAGTTCCCTCTTTTTTGGGAACTACAAACAAATTTGAGTAAAACCCCTGACCTTGTTCCACAGTTGGAACTGGGTGTATCACTCCCATCTTTAACAGGTCTTCTACACAATGTAAGAATGCATGTCTCTTTATTTGGTTTGAAGATAAGTGAGACATGTGGAACCTTCCCTTTGGGGGTAGTTCCTTGAATTCTAGAAGATAACCCTGAGAGACTATTTCTAGTGCCCAGGGGTCCTGAACATCTCTTGCCCAAGCCTGAGCAAAGAGAGAGAGTCTGCCCCCTACTAGATCCGGTCCCGGATCGGGGGCTACCCCTTCATGCTGTTTTGGTAGCAGCAGCATGCTTCTTGGCCTGTTTACCCTTGATCCAGCCTTGCATTTGTTTCCAAGCTGGTTTAGTTTGGGAAGCGTTACCCTCTTGTCTAGAGGCTGCAGAGTTGGAAGCCGGTCCGTTCCTGAAATTGCGAAAGGAACGAAAATTGGACTTATTCTTAGCCTTGAAAGGTCTATCTTGTGGGAGGGCATGGCCCTTTCCCCCAGTGATGTCTGAAATAATCTCTTTCAATTCTGGCCCAAAAAGGGTCTTACCTTTGAAAGGGATATTAAGCAATTTTGTCTTGGAAGATACATCCGCCGACCAAGACTTTAGCCAGAGCGCTCTGCGCGCCACAATTGCAAACCCTGAATTTTTCGCCGCTAACCTCGCTAACTGCAAAGCGGCGTCTAAAATAAAGGAATTAGCTAACTTAAGTGCGTGAATTCTGTCCATGACTTCCTCATACGGAGTCTCCCTACTGACTGACTTTTCCAGTTCCTCGAACCAGAACCACGCCGCTGTAGTGACAGGAATAATGCACGAAATAGGTTGAAGGAGGTAACCTTGCTGTACAAAAATCTTTTTAAGCAAACCCTCCAATTTTTTATCCATAGGATCTTTGAAAGCACAATTGTCCTCAATAGGAATGGTCGTGCGCTTGGCTAGTGTAGAAACCGCCCCCTCGACCTTAGGGACTGTTTGCCATAAGTCCTTCCTGGGGTCGACCATAGGGAACAATTTCTTAAATATAGGAGGAGGGACAAAAGGTATGCCTGGCTTCTCCCACTCCTTATTCACTATGTCCGCCACCCGTTTAGGTATCGGAAAAGAATCAGGGTGCACCGGGACCTCTAGGAACTTGTCCATCTTGCACAATTTTTCTGGGATGACCAGATTGTCACAATCATCCAGAGTAGATAGCACCTCCTTAAGTAATGCGCGGAGATGCTCTAATTTAAATTTAAATGTCACAACATCAGGTTCTGCCTGCTGAGAAATTCTTCCTGTATCAGAAATTTCCCCATCTGACAAACCCTCCCTCACTGCCACTTCAGATTGGTGTGAGGGTATGACAGAAAAATTATCATCAGCGCCCTCCTGCTCTACAGTGTTTAAAACAGAGCAATCGAGCTTTCTCTGAAATGCTGGCATTTTGGATAAAATATTAGCTATGGAGTTATCCATTACTGCCGTCAATTGTTGCATAGTAACAAGCATTGGCGCGCTAGAAGTACTAGGGGTCGCCTGCGCGGGCATAACTGGTATAAACAGAGAAGGAGATGATGTAGAACTATGTCTGCTTCCTTCATCTGAGGAATCATCCTGGGCAACCTTACTATTTGTGACAGTACTGTCCTTACTTTGTTTGGACGCTATGGCACAATTATCACACATATTTGAAGGGGGAACCACATTGGCTTCCATTCATACAGAACATGATCTATCTGAAGGTACAGACATGTTAAACAGGCTTAAACTGGTTAATAAAGCACAAAAACCGTTTTAAAACAAAACCGTTACTGTCTCTTTAAATGTTAAACAGGGCACACTTTATTACTGAATATGTGAAAAACTATGAAGGAATTATCCAATCTTTACCAAATTTTGCATGTCTTAATGCATTCAAAGTATTGCACCCCAATTTTCAAGCTGTTAACCCTTAAAATGTGGAAACTGAAGCCGTTTGCAATTTTAACCCCCCTACAGTCCCAGCCACAGCCTTTGTTGCGACTTCACCAAACCCAGGGGGGTATACGATACCAATTGAAGCCTTCTAGGAACGTTTTCAGTGGATACCAGACCCTCACACATGCAGCTGCATGTACTGTAGTCAAAAGTAACTGCGCAATAATGGCGCGAAAATGAGGCTCTGCCTATTATAGTGAAAGGCCCTTCCTGACTGGGAATGTGTCTTAACAAGTGCCTGGCGCTAAAAACGTTCCCCAATATTAAAAAAGTGTGAAATTCACTTCAAACTGCATATAATACTTAAATAAAGCAATCGATTTAGCCCCTAAAAGTTTCCACCAGTTTATAGCCCATAAGCCCTTTATTCTGTTTGAGTCTAAGAAAATGGCTTACCGATCCCCATGAGGGAAAAATGACAGCCTTCCAGCATTACACAGTCTTGTTAGAAAAATGGCTAGTCATACCTTAAGCAGAAAAGTCTGCAAACTGTTCCCCCTAACTGAAGTTCTCTCAGCTCAACAGTCCTGTGTGGGAACAGCAATTGATTTTAGTTACTGCTGCTAAAATCATACTCCTCTTTTAAACAGAACTCTTCATCTCTTTCTGTTTCAGAGTAAATAGTACATACCAGCACTATTTTAAAATAACAAACTCTTGATAGAAGAATAAAAAACTACAACTAAACACCACATACTCTTCACCATCTCCGTGGAGATGCTACTTGTTCAGAGCGGCAAAGAGAATGACTGGGGGGAGCGGAGCCTGGGAGGGACTATATGGACAGCTTTTGCTGTGCTCTTTGCCATTTCCTGTTGGGGAAGAGAATATTCCCACAAGTTATGGATGACGCCGTGGACCGGACACAACAATGTTGGAGAAATAACTCTGATTGGCAAAAATGGATGTCAGTCAAAAGAAGTGAGATAAGAAGGCAGTCTGTAGGGGCTTAGATACAAGGTAATTACAGACATCCCAACTCTCCTTGAAGTTCAGGGAGTCTCCCTGATTGTAATAGCGGCTCCCTGATGCCTGCAAATGGAATGCAATCTCTCTGAAACTTCAAGTACCATGATCCAATGTGGCCCAAATACAGAAAAGTGTTTCTCTAAGGAATGCCTTTAGTTGCTGGGGCGTTATAGAACCCTTAAAGCATGCATCAGTAACCAAAAAGCCCCCCTGATTTTAATAAAATAAAACACTGCACGTATTCTAAAATATTTAAGCATTCAACAAGCATACGATCATTGGAAAATAGGTTTGTTGTATGTGGTTGTGCAATAAAGCTACTTTTTTACTTTAATAAAAAGTCCCTATCTTGGTTTCAAGGTGTCCGATGTATAAATGAGTTTTTGCAGGTTGGGATGTCTGTAATTACAGAGTTAAAAAGTGTATTAATAAAACAGTACATCAATAAATTATGCTTACCTGATAATTTCATTTCCATCGAGGGGAGGAGAGTCCACGGCTTCATTCATTACTGTTGGGAATTAAGAACCTGGCCACCAGAAGGACGCAAAGACACCCCAGCCAAAGGCTTAAATACCTCCCCCATTTCCCTCTTCGCCCAGTTATTCTGCAGAGGGAACAGGGAACAGTAGGAGAAATATCAGGGTATAAATGGTGCCAGAAGATTAATTAAATTTAGGTCTGCCCATCAGAGATACGGGCGGGTGCCGATGAAAATTAAATAATCAGGTAAGCATAATTTATGTTTTCCATCTAAAGGGCAGGAGAGTCCACGGCTTCATTCATTACTGTTGGGAACATATACCCAAGCTCTAGAGGACACTGAATGAAAATGGTAGGGAAAAAGGCGGACCCTAATCTGAGGGCACCACAGCCTGCAAAACCTTTCTCCCAAAAACAGCTTCCGCAGAAGAAAAAACGTTAAACTTGTAAAA
Organism: Bombina bombina; assembly: GCF_027579735.1. NCBI lineage: Eukaryota > Metazoa > Chordata > Amphibia > Anura > Bombinatoridae > Bombina > Bombina bombina. The sequence goes on along the minus strand of NC_069505.1, from coordinate 520,614,634 downwards.
CTTTTAAAAAGTGTTTAAGGAGGACCAGGTAGCCGCCTTACAAATTTGCTCCATAGAGGCCTCATTTTTGAAGGCGGAAGACGAAGCCACAGCTCTAGTTGAATGAGTCGTGATCCTCTGAGGAGGCTTATGTCCCGCTGTCTCATAGGCCAAGCGAATCAAGCTTCTCAACCAAAAGGAGAAAGAAGTAGAAGAGGCCCTCTGCCCCTTGCGCTTTCCTGAATACACCACAAAAAGAGATATAGACTGTCTGAAATCCTTCGTAGCCTGAAGATAGAATACGAACCACATCCAGGTTATGAAGTAACCTCTCCTTAGAAGAAGAAGGGTTAGGACACAAAGAAGGAACAACTATTTCTTGATTGATGTTAGACACCACCTTGGGAAGAAACCCCAAACCAGTGCGAAGTACAGCCTTATCCGATGAAAAACCAGATAAGGAGGCTCACATTGCAAGGCAGCCAGTTCAGATACTATTCGGCTACTGCAGATGCAATAGCCAACAGGAAGAGAACCTTAAAGGTCTGAATCTTAATGTCAACGGAATGCAAAGGCTCAAACAGAACCTTCTGCAATACCCTAAGGACCAAGTTTAAGTGCCATGGAGAAGCAGACTGTCTAAAGACATGCCTGATTCTAGACAGAGCCTGAACAAAAGATTGAATGTCAGGGAGCTCAGCAAGCCTCCTATGCAACAAGACGGATAATGCCGAAATCTGTCCCTTTAAGGAACTGGCGGCAAGTCCCTTCTTCAAACCGTCTTGGAGAAAGGACAGAATCCTGGATACCTTCACCTTGTGCCAAGGATATCCATGCTTCTCACACCAAGACAAGTAAGTCCTCCACACCTTATGGTAGATGCAACGAGTGACTGACTTCCTTGCCTGAACTAGAGTATCAATCACACTTTCAGAAAAGCCTCTCTTGGCTAAGACTAGGTGTTTAATGTCCACCGCAGTCAGCCTCAGAGAATCTAGATTCTGATGTTGAAAAGGGCCCTGTTTCAGCAGATCCCTGTGACAGGGTAACCTCCACCAAATCCGCAAACCACGTCCTCCGCGGCCATGATGGGGCAATCAGAATGGTCAAAGCTCGCTCCTGTTTGATGCGCGCCACTACACGAGGTAGAAGTGGTAACGGTGGGAAAATGTAAGCTAGGCTGAATCCCCAAGGTACCGCTAAGGCATCTATCAGCTCTGCCTAGGGATCCCTGGACCTCGACCCATATCGGGGTAGCTTGCAATTGAGTCTGGAGGCCATGAGATCTATCTCCGGTGTTCCCCATCTGAGACAAATCTCTGCAAACACCTTGGGGTGAAGAGACCATTCTCCCGGATGGAAGGATTGCCTGCTGAGAAAGTCCGCTTCCCAGTTGTCCACACCTGGAATGTGAATTGCTGAGAGCAAGCAGCTGTGGGACTCCGCCCACTCCAAGATCCAAGACACCTCCCTCATTGCTAGGGAGCTCCTCGTACCCCCCCCGATGGTTGATGTAAGTCACCCTGGTAATGTTGTCGGTCTGGAATCTGATGAAGCTGAATGACCCCATAGGAGGCCATGCCATCAGAGCATTGTAGATTACTCGGAGTTCCAGAATATTTATCGGAAGGAGAGACTCCTCCCGGGACCATTTTCCTTGTGCCATCCTGGCACCCTAAACAGCTCCCCATCCTGACAGATTTGTGTCCGTGGTCACAATCTCCCAGGATGGTCTCAAGAAGGATGTCCCCATGGACAGTTGCCCCGGACGGATCTACAAAGAGAGGGAGTTCCAAGTCGAGCATCCATGGATATCTGTTGTGATAGATCTGAATGATCGCCGTTCCACTCTCTCAGCATGCACAATTGAAGAGGTCTGAGATGGAACCTGGTGAATGGGATGACGTCTATGCTTGAAACCACGAGTCCGATCACCTCCATACACTGAGCCACCGAGGGACTTGAGGAGGACTGAAGGGCAAGACAGGTGGACGCAATCTTACTGTGTCGATGGTCTGTGAGTAATATTTTCATGGATATAGAGTCTATTATCGTGCCCAGGAACTCCGTCCTGTTGCTGGGAACCAGGGAACTCTTTCCTGAGTTGATCTTCCAACCGTGAGATTGGAGCAAAAGAAGAAGAGCCCTTGAATGATCCTCTGCGAGACTGAGCAACGGCGCCTGGACTAGGATGTCATTCAGATAAGGCTCCACAGCAATGCCTTTGGATATGGCCACTGCAAGTAGCGCCCCCAGAACCTTCATGAAGATTCTTGGGGCCGTCGCCAGACCAAAAGGAAGGGCCACAAACTGGAAGTGTTGGTCCAGAAACGAAAATCTTAGGAACTTGAAGTGGTCCCTGTGAATTGGCACATGAAGGTAAGCGTCCTTCAAGTCTATAGTCGTCATGAACTGTCCCTCTTGAACTAGGGGCAGGATAGATCTGATTGTTTCCATTTTTAATGATGGAACACTCAGAAACTTGTTTAAACACTTTAGGTCCAGAATCGGGCGGAACGTGCCCTCCTTCTTTGGAACCACAAAAAGATTGGAATAGTACCCTAGACCCCGTTCTGCTTGGGGTACTGGTACAATAATGCAGAGAGAGGCGAGATCTCTCACACACTCTAAAAAGGCCTCTCTCTTTTCTGGCCTTGAAGACAGGTTTGACAGGAGGAATCTGCCCCTGGGCGGATGGGAACTGAACCCTATCCTGTAACCCTGGGTGACCACTTACAGAACCCAAGGGTCCTGAACGTCCTGCAACCAGGCTTCTGAGAAGAGCGATAATCTGCCCCCTACTTGGTCCAGAGACCAGTCGGGGAGCACCCCTTCATGCCGATTTCGTCTCGGCGGGCTTCTTGCTCTGTTTAGACTTGTTCCAAGAATGAGCCGGCGCTGGGCCTTGTCAGCACAAAAGGGACGAAAAGTAGATCCCTTAGATTTAGCCTTCTTATCCTGCGGTAGGAAAGCTCCCTTGCCTCCCATAACCGTGGATATGATTGAATCCAATCCTGGACAGAACAGAATCTTTCCTTGAAAAGGCAGGGACAACAGCCTCGACTTAGAGGTCATGTCCGCAGACCAATACTTTAGCCACAGAGCTCTGCGAGCTAAAACTGAAAAAACTGACACCTTAGCGTTCAGGCGAATAGTTTGAATATTAGCATCACAGATGAAAGAATTGGCAACCTTCAGCGCCTTAATCTTATCATGTATCTCGTTGATGGAAGTCTCCCCCTCGACCATTTCACACAGGGATTCACACCAATATGTTGCATTTCCAGCAACCGCTGCTGCTGACTGAAAAACAAACCCTGTGTGCTGAAACATCTTTCTTAACATGTTTTCCAGCTTTTTATCCATGGGCTCTTTAAATGATGAACTATCCTTGAGGGGAATAGTTGTCTGCTTCGCAAGCGTAGAGATAGCACCATCCACCTCAGGGACGGTACCCCACAGCTCAAGCTGAGAGTCCGGAAGGGGGAACAGTTTCTTAAAGGAAGAAGGGGAAAAGGAAGAACCTAACCGCTCCCATTCATTCTTAATAATATTAGCCATCTTAACAGGAACTGGAAAAGTCTGAGGCTACCCTGTCCTTGTATACCTTATCTAGCTTAGGAATTGAAGGTTGCTCCTGAAACCTCCATAGTAGCAAGCACCTGCCTCAGCAAAAAGCGCAAATTCTCCATCCTAAACCTAAAATCAGGCTCCTGCACAGCCGGAGGTTTAGATGACACAGACTACGACCCAGAAGGGGCCTCCTCCGAAGAGTCGGAGTGGGCCTCGTTATCGTATAATGCCTCTGGGATTTCCATCTGCGTAAACAACCCCTGGGCTGGGTCGCCATGATACACCCTGCGCTTGGGCTTAGCAGAATGTGGTAAGACATGGATCACTTTTGAAACCGCCGATTCCAGTTCGTCCGCAAAGTCTGATGGCCAACAAATCTCTCCCGAAGGACGCTGCATGTGCAATTGGAGATGAATGCACCTGAGTCGGGATGGTTTTGCAGAGAGACTCTCCCTGCATCTCCGGACTCTAACTTTCGCCCAGGCTCTCACTGAGAGACTGAGAGGACTACTTAAAACTCCAGCCCCAGGGGGCGGAGCCTAGCAGCGCTCCAAGATGGACGTACTAACTTGGAGCTCTGTTTACAGGGGAAACTATTAAGCATACTATCTCCTTAACCTGAGCTGGATAACCTTAAAAACAAGTAAGCTGAAGTGGCTAGCTACTGCAGAAATACTGCTCCAGAAAAAAATGGAGGAAATCTTAGCCATCTACTCACTGCAAGCAGATCCATACCGGAGATGGGGTTGGCGTGACCGCATGGATACAAACCTGCCGACCTGTAGTACTTTTTCATACAGCCTTGGAATTTATTAGCAGCAACAGAGCAAAGGAGTTAAGAGCTGAGGGAATTGTGTGCTTCACGGAGTGCAGTATGTAAAGGGAGATGTGAATGGTTGAGCCGCCAGGTTTAGGATCGTTAAGCTGTCTCATAACCGCATAGTCCCACTGATATTAGCATAAACTCAGCTACGCTCACATCACAACCCCATCCATACTCTATGTGCCTTAAAAATTACTTGTATTTGGAGTAAGGAATAGGCCGCATCTGTGTGGCGGAGTCGCCATCTTGCCAAGTGATTCCTCTGCATGGCCCGAGTACGGCAGCACCACGGTCTTCCAGCCCATCAGGAGAATTAAAAGGAGCTGTAACTACATTAAAGCATCTTCAGGATAAGCACCTACACTGAAGCATACCTACAATGGAGGTGACAGCAATCATGCTTCTAAAGGAAATGGAAGAGAGACTGAATAGCCATTATCTCGAGCTCCATACAGTCCTCACAGAGGATTGGAACTCCTTAAGAGCTATCTGTGACCCTTCATCTGACATACTAGAGCCCTCAGCAGAGTTCCTAGCGACCCACCAACTACCCATGGTTCATGAGACCCCAGTACACAGATCTACCGAATTGATATTCTCCGGTGTCTCTTACTATAGCCTCATAGCAGATACGGCTAGCCCGGGAAAGTCCCTGATTACTATTTTAGAGATCACAGCCGGTGGAGGATACATAGAGGATTACCCTGCAAAGTTGGAAGGTACAGGCGATTCATCAGTCAGCAGGGAACATGGGACAATTAATCTCATGATTGCAGATGAGATAGAAAATTGTGAGCTGGGATTGCAGCCTTATGCCCCTCTGATCGCTGTACCTATGATGAAACGCCCATTGCTGTTACACAATACAGTTAGTATGTATGGTCCACAGAGGGTTCTTCAACAGACTTGTTTGAGACTCTTACAGTTGTATTATAATGATAATATCCTAAATGCTCTGAGAATTGGAGTCGGCTAGAACTCTCAGTTTTATCACTGTTCATTGGAGTTTAATGTTTTTCAAAATGTTCTATTGATTTCTCTCCTTTTATATTTCTTATTTATTTTTCAGTATGCTCCTATAGCAGTTTCCTGATATCTTTAGCTCACTTATTATTACTATATAGGAGGTTCGACCCTAGACTAGCTAAAGTAAGATGCTTTATTTAGAAGAACCTATGGGAATCCTATGTACGACCCTCAACTAAACAAGTTACTGCACTCTGTTCAACTCCTCCTCTACAAGACACCTTAAGCTCTAATGTTTGTACATAATATACAGTTTCTTCAGTTATACCCAGATAACACGAAAGTATAACATAATACTATAAATGATACCAACAGCCTGCGTTTTCACTAAAACTATTTAAAACACATAGGTGCACAACGCCTCCTATCGGCTAATGAATGGGAACCACAGATGGGTTCACGTAGTACATCCCTTTATATTCTTATACCACTAATAAAAAAGTCAGATATGTAGGCTTCCCCATATAATAGTGCCTAAACAATTCTGCTTCAGAATGTGAATATCTTTAGATAAGGGTAAGGAGTAGTCTTACACGTATATATAAGCTTCAATGTTTACTCATCTCCCCTAGGTCACTTATATGCTAAACATCTGGCGAACACCTTTTTATTTAGATGCCTTGCATATCGAGCCTTGTAGTTAGTAGCTGTTTATCATAAGTCATATTCTACTATGAGCCTCCCTATTACTACAGAACTACACATTGGAGCATGTCTATCTGCTACTCCCCTTATCGGGAGATGTAGCCTGCTATCATAGCGGTACACCCTCTCAAACACCCACATTGCTGACGGGTAAGGATAGTCTGATATCTACATATCTATATTTAGGACATCTCACATAGGGGTGTCCAAATATCCGTGAAGGAAGTTGGTAAACTGGGTCTAGGTTGCTTAGAGCTCTTATTGTTATATTTATGGGTTTGCGGCCGGGACCCCAGAGAATAATAATCTCTCTTGTTACACTTACTACTAGTTCCTTATTACATTGCAACAGCCCAGTTACTACATATTAAGGAGAGCAATACTTAATACATATTACTGATACCAGATAACTATTGCTTCCCCTTAAGCCCTTCATGTCCATCACCTATAACGGAATTCTCCTATTATACTGATCATGTTGTCTTGCTGACTATGTCCTTCTCCCTTTGGTAATGTAGCTATAGCATTTTGAGTTACCCTCGTCTTCATAATATACTCCTACCATACTGGCCCGCCCCCCCCGCCCCAAAATAAAAGTGGCTCTTGCCCACTGACTTTCTCATCACCCCCCAAACCATACCACTACCCATTTTCGCATATAGGTACATTTGTTATATACTTAACCCTTAGGTTCTCATTCATCAGAGGCGACTAATCTTCCTTAACCTTTGAACCATTTACACTCTATATACCTCAACAGTAGGTTTTCCAAATCTATATACCTATTTCATAATATGACTTGCTATACCTGGTAGTGTTTGGTTTACAGAAAAAGAGGTCTTTCACACCTTTGCACAGGTTATTCTTCATCGTTATAATTATCTCTCTATTATTGCTTAATATTAGCTTTTGAAAAGGACAATCTATATCTACTGTTCTAAACTTTTATTGTGGCATTGTATTATGTATTTAACCTTTGCAGATGGACTTTTGTATGTTACATTTTCCTTCCATCTCAATAAAAAAATAATAATAAAAAAAAAAAAACTCCAGCCCCAATACGAAAAGTACTACCCTCCATAAGAGACTACTCCGAATCCTCAACACTTCTCTGCCATCCTCCTTTGACGAAAGGCAAAGAATGACTGGGGATAAGGGAAGTGGGGGAGGTATTTAAGCCTTTGGCTGGGGTGTCTTTGCCTCCTCCTGGTGGCCAAGTTCTTAATTCCCAACAGTAATGAATGAAGCCGTGGACTCTCCTCCCCTTTAGATGGATAAAGGGATTATCTTTTTAATAGTGTATATAAAAATATATTTAGATTTAGTTAATAGTTAACCATAATTGCTAACCAAAACCCAAACTGTAAAACTAATCCTACACCTAATCCTAATCTTAAAGAGACATAAACCCCCAAATTTTTCTTTTTTTCTAATTTTCTTTATTGAAAATGATAACATGAATAGTACATATAATAGCTGTGTCAGATATTAAAGGGACACTGAACCCAATTGTTTTATTTCATGATTCAGATAGAGCATGCAATTTTAAGCAACTTTCTATTTTACTCCTATTATCAAATTTTCTTCGTTCTCTTCCTATCTTTATTTGAAAAAGAAGGCATCTAAGCTTTTTGTTTGGTTCAGCGCCCTGGACAGCACATTTTTATTGGTGGATGAATTTATCCACCAATCAGCAAGAACAACCCAGGTTGTTCACCAAAAATGGACCGGCATCTAAACTTACATTCTTGCATTTCAAATAAAGATACCAAGAGAATGAAGAAAATTTGATAATAGGAGTAAATTAGAAAGTTGCTTAAAATGTCACGCTCTATCTGAATCACGAAAGAAAATCTTTGGGTTCAGTGTCCCTTTAACTTCACATCTGTCCACAATAATAAAAAAAATCTGAAAACAAATCATGACCATACTCGCAGGTTTCAAATAGATAATATTTGGGAACGCAGCTCCTCTTATACTATCATCATAGCGTATTAACCAGCTTTGAGCGAAGCAATCAAACAGGTACATATCCTTAACAAAAAATTCCCAACAAGGGCGTAGCTGGTGAGAGATATACTTCCTCTCATATTCCGCAATGCTTCCTAAAATACAGATTAGTACGACACTCTATTGTGTTATATATTATGCAAGAAAGGAGGGAGAGAAAAAAAAACACACCACACGATCTCCCCCCTTGCTCCCCTCAATCTCCTAATCTTCTGGAAACCATACTCTGGGTAATGTCCCCATTTCTAACTGCTGTTTGACCCAGCTAGAAGTCTTAAAGTACAAGACTACCTGTCATTGTGTCCCTAAAGGCAATGAGTTAAAGGGACATTATACACTCATTTTTTCTTTGCATAAATGTTTTATAGATGATCCATTTTTATAGCCCATACAGTTTTTTTTTTTTTTAAATTTATAGTTTTGCTTATTTTTAAATAACATTGCTCTGATTTTCAGACTCCTAACCAAGCCCCAAAGTTTTAGGAGAATACTGACGTATACCTACTCCATCTTGCTCCTGTTTGCGTGAAGAGTCTTTTCATATGCAAAGGGAGGGGGAGTGTCTTATTTCCCACTTGCAGTGGGCTTTCCAGCTACTTTTTCAACTGAGCTAAACTGAGAGCTTCTAAGTAAGTTTTTAAACTGTTTTATACTGGATTTTTATATCAGTATCTGTGCATCTTATTCTTTATAGTAGTGTCTATTACATGCAGTTCTATGAAAATTGGTGTATACTGTCCCTTTAATTAACTGTTTCCATTTCCTAGAAAAACGGCCAATTTGCTTATTATTAGGATTTTTTAAATTAAACTGCTCAAAGATCATCTGGTTTTGAACACTTTTTAAACAACTCAGATATTTTAAGTCCTTTGCTGCCTTTCCAATTCTTTAATATCAGCTTCCTACCAAATCAAAATTAGTGAATTAATAAAACTCACATTAGGGATGTTGGACGAATAGTTGCGTAGGAAAAATATCTGGGTAGAGTCAAATTTAAAATGAGTCTCCAGTATCTTAAGCAAAAATTAACTTTTTTTTTTGCCCAAAAACAATGAACTAAATCCGCATTTATCCACACTTATAGCATTTCCCTTTGTCTTGTGCTGTCAGGGTGCCAGGAATCAGACTGAGACGAGAAGTGCAAAAATAATCACACCTTATTAATAGCAAAAAATAATAAAAAAGTCCACAAGTCAAATAACAAGCCAGGAGCCAAAACCAGAGCTGGTAGTCAGACGAGCCGAGTCAGGTGCCAAAGCGAATAGTCAGACGAGCCGGAATCAGGAACAAGGAAAACAGCAGAGTCAAGAACAAGCCAGGGATCAGGAACCAGGAAGGACGTCAGGCAGCCAGGTAATACACAGAAACTCTCACAAACAGGTCTGAGACAACGCAAAGGCAAAGCATACTGAACAGAGGCCCTTTAAATAATAAGTGATGACATCACAATTCTGAGAGTGCATCCTGTCTCACATGGATGATGCACACCAGTCTGGCCATAAAAGGAAGTGCAGGAAATGAGCAGCATCCCCCACAATGCACCATAGTCAGGAAGAGAGGTGAGTAAAATGGCTGCCAGCAGCACATGGAAAACACAACAGGGAAAAAACCCTGACAGTACCCTCCCCTCAACGACTCCTCCCCCGCGGGAGGACAAAAGGCTTATTGGGGAAACGGCCATGGAAGGCACGGAGGAGGGCGGGAGCATGAACATCAGAGGAGGGAACCCAAGAACGCCTCCATTCCTTGAGTGCCAAAATTATGGCCAGTAATTCCCTGTCACCAATTTCATAATTGCACTCCGCTGGAGAAAATTTCTTAGAGAAGAAACCACACGGATGCAAGGAACCGTCAGGCGTAGGACGTTGAGACAAGAGGGCACCTACTCCAGTCTGAGACGCATCGACCTCAAGAACGAAAGGCAGGACAGGGTTAGGATGAGCCAGAACTGGAGTGGCAGCAAAGTCAGTCTTAAGACTATCAAAGGCCTTAATGGCAGTAGGTGACCAATGGAGTGGATCATTCTCTTTACGGGTCATGTCTATGATAGGTTTGACGAAGGAAGAAAAGTTTTTAATAAACTTTCTATAGTAATTGGCGAACCCCAAAAAACGTTGATCGAAGACCAACTGGGCGAGGCCACTGCAGAACTGCAAATAACTTGTCAGGATCCATGGAGAACCCTGCAACGGAGATAACATAACCTAGGAAGGTTACTTGATTCTGATGGAACTCATTTCTCGAGTTTACAAAACAGGCCGTTCTCACGTAGTCTCTGAAGAACCCGTGTAACATCAGAACGATGAGCCTCAAGTGTGGGTGAGTGTATGAGGATGTCGTCTAAGTACACCACAACACACTGTTGCAACATATCTCGTAGGACATCATTAATAAATTCCTTAAAAACAGCAGGAGCATTACATAGGCCAAAGGGCATTACAAGATACTTATAATGCCCGCTCCTGGTGTTAAATGCTGTTTTTCATTCGTGGCCCTCCTTAATCCTAACGAGATTGTACGCTCCTCTCAAATCAAGTTTAGTAGAGACCATAGCACAATTCTCTGCAACAGACAGAGGGTACACCCGGCCCCGAGGAGGAATGGCTCCGGGTTGCAGGTCTATTGCACAATCGTAAGACCAGTGAGGAGGCAACGTACCGGCACACACCTTGTCAAACACGTCTAGGAACTCTTGGTACTCCTCTGGCAATTGAGATACCGAAGAAGTGCACAAGACTTTAACTGGTTTCCGAAGACTTGTGGAAATACATTGCGGGGACCACGACAAAATTTCGGACCTGCGCCAGTCAAGACTGGGATTGTGCTTTTGGAGCCAGGGATAACCCAGAACAACCGGAAAATGCGGAGAGTTTATCACATGGAACTGGAGGGTTTCAAAATGGAGAGCCCCAACAGCCATGGACAACGGAGCAGTTTCGTGAGTAACGAGTGCGGGCTGAAGGAGCCTGCCATCAATGGCCTCAATAGCAAGCGGAATGGACCGAGGCAAAACAGGAATGGAGTGCTTTGATACAAAAAGCACTGTCAAGGAAATAGCCCGCAGCACCGGAATCAACAAGAGCCTGAGTGACTATGGAGGAGTCCACCTAGGAAAGGACAACCGTGACCAAAGGTTTCTCCTTAAGCGGTTCCGGCGACGAGGATAAACCACCCAAGGTCTGCCCCCGACAGGACCTTAGGTATGAGCGTTTCCCGGCTGTGTAGGACAAGACTTCAAAAGGTGGCCCTGTAACCCACAATAGAGGCAGAGCCCCTCCCTCCTCCTAAAGGCCCTCTCCGCAGCGGAGAGACGCATGAATCCCAACTGCATCGGCTCAGCAGTACCTCGTGACTCAGGACCAGGAGGCATGGGAGGAGAGGGAGGCATGGGTGGGAACGAACACGTAGGAGACAACGGAACAGGAGGCTTCCGCAAGCGCTCCTTGAAAGAGGGCCTTTCTCTGAGTCTGATGTCAATTAGGATCAAAAAAGACACCAATGCCTCGAGATCCTCTGGTAAATCTCTGGCAGCAACTTTGTCTTTAATCGCATCAGAGAGCCCATGAAAGAAGGCGGCAACAAGGACTTCATTGTTCCAACCTACCTCTGCGGCAAGCGTACTGAACTCAATAGCATACTGAGCAACATATCTTGTACCTTGCTGAATGGACATAAGTCGTTTAGCAGCAGAGGAGGAGCGAGCTGGAACATCAAAAACCCTTCGAAAGGAGGCCACAAATTCAGGGTAATTTGAAATCACAGGTTTATTAGTCTCACACAAGGTATTAGCCCAGGCACAAGAGAGTAACGAGATGAGAAATCCCACCTTAGCTCTGTCAGAGGGAAATGCCTGAGGTAACATCTCAAAGTAAATGCCCACCTGGTTCAAAAACCCTCTGCACTGAATAGGATCACCTCCATATCGCTGAGGTAGAGGTGCAGAACCGGACATGCTGGTCCAAATGTGCAGTGCGAGTCAGCAGGGTTTGCAGGGCTAGTGCAAATTGATCCAAGCGGTGATCCTGTACATCAATGATGGCAGGTAAAGGTGGATAATGAGCAGCATCAGGATTCATGGCCTTTGCATAATGTCAGGGTGCCAGGAATCAGACTGAGACGAGAAGTGCAAAAATAATCACACCTTTATTAATAGCAAAAGAACAGAATTTATGCTTACCTGATAAATTACTTTCTCTTGTGGTGTATCCAGTCCACGGATTCATCCTTTACTTGTGTGATATTCTCCTTCCTAACAGGAAGTGGCAAAGAGAGCACACAGCAGAGCTGTCCATATAGCTCCCCCTCTAGCTCCACCCCCAAGTCATTCGACCGAAGGTTAGGAAGAAAAAGGAGAAACCATAGGGTGCAGTGGTGACTGTAGTTTAAACAAAAAATCTACCTGACTTAATAGCCAGGGCGGGCCGTGGACTGGATACACCACAAGAGAAAGTAATTTATCAGGTAAGCATAAATTCTGTTTTCTCTTGTAAGGTGTATCCAGTCCACGGATTCATCCTTTACTTGTGGGATACCAATACCAAAGCTTTAGGACACAGATGAAGGGAGGGAACAAGACAGGTACCTTAAATTGAAGGCACCACTGCTTGCAAACCTTTCTCCCAAAAATAGCCTCCGAAGAAGCAAAAGTATCGAATTTGTAAAATTTGGAAAAAATATGCAGCGAAGACCAAGTCGCTGCCTTACAAATCTGCTCTGGTAGAATGAGCAGTAATTGTTTCAGGAGGCTGCTGGCCAGCAGTCTCATAGGCCAAAAGGATGATGCTTTTTAGCCAAAAGGAATGAGAGGTAGCAGTCGCTTTCTGACCCCTCCTCTTACCAGAATAGATAACAAACAGTGAAGATGTTTGTCTGAAATCCTTAGTTGCTTGTAAATAAAACTTTAAGGCATGAACCACATCAAGATTGTGTAATAGACGTTCCTTCTTCGAAGAAGGATTAGGACACAGAGAAGGAACAACAATTTCCTGGTTAATATTCTTATTAAACACAACCTTAGGAAGAAAACCGGGTTTGGTACGCAAAACTACCTTATCTGCATGGAAAAGCAGGTAAGGTGAATCACACTGTAAGGCAGATAACTCTGAAACTCTGCGAGCAGAAGAGATAGCTACCAAAACAAAACTTTCCAAGATAAAAGCTTAATATCTATGGAATGTAAGGGTTCAAACGGAACCCCCTGAAGAACTGAAAGAACTAAATTTAGACTCCAAGGCGGAGCCACAGGTCTATAAACAGGCTTGATTCTGAATAAAGCCTGAGTAACCACTTGAACGTCTGGTACTTCTGCCAGACGTTTGTGTAAAAGGATAGACAAAACAGATATCTATCCTTTTAAAGAACTAGCTGACAATCCTTTCTCTAATACTTCTTGGAGAAAGGACAATATCCGAGGAATCCTAATCTTTCACCATGAGTAAGCCTTGGATTCACACCAACAAAGATATATTCGCTATATCTTATGGTAGATTTTCCTGGTGACAGGCTTTCTAACCTGAATCAGAGTATCTATAACCGACTCAGAGAAACCACGCTTTGATAGAATTAAGCGTTCAATCTCCAAGCAGTCAGACGCAGAGAAAGTAGATTTGGATGCTTGAAAGGACCTTGTATTAGAAGGTCCTGCCTCATTGGCAAAGTCCAAGGTGGGACAGATGACATGTCCACTAGGTCTGCATACCAAGTCCTGCGTGGCCACGCAGGCGCTATCAGAATCACTGAAGCCTTCTCCTGCTTGATTCTGGCGACCAGACGAGGGAGGAGAGGAAACGGTGGGAAAACAAAGGCCAGATTGAAGGACCAAGGCGCTGCTAGAGCATCTATTAGCACCGCCTGGGGATCCCGGGACCTGGACCCGTAGAGAGGAAGTTTGGTGTTCTGACGAGACGCCAACAGATCCAACTCCGGAGTGCCCCATCGCTGGGTCAGTTGGGCAAACACCTCCGGGTGGAGTTCCCACTCCCCCAGGTGAAAAGTCTGACGACTTAGAAAATCCGCCTCCCAGTTGTCTACTCCTGGGATGTGAATTGCTGAGAGGTGGCAAGAGTGAGCCTCCGCCCACCTGATTATTTTGGTTATTTCCATCATTGCTAGGGAACTCCTTCTTCCCCCTTGATGGTTGATGTAAGCTACAGTCGTGATGTTGTCCGACTGAAATCTGATGAATTTGGCCGCAGCTAGCTGAGGCCATGCCTGAAGAGCGTTGAATATCGCCCTCAGTTCCGGAATGTTTATCGGGAGGAGAGTTTCTTCCCGAGACCATAAGCCCTGAGCTTTCAGGAAGTCCCAGACTGCACCCCAGCCCAACAGGCTGGCGTCGGTCATTACGATGATCCACTCTGGTCTGCGGAAACACATTTCCTGAGACAGGTGAGCCTGAGACAACCACCAGAGAAGAGAATCTCTAGTCTCCTGGTCCAACTGTATTTGACCGAGGAATAGAATGAAGGGCTCGGCAAGTAGTTAAGAGTTTGACTTTCTGACCTCCGTCAGAAATATTTTCGTTTCTACTGAGTCTATCAAAGTTCCTAGAAAGGGAACTCTTGTCAGGGGGGAGAGAGAACTCTTTTTGATGTTCACCTTCGACCCGTGAGACCTCAGAAAAGCTAACACAATTTCCGTGTGAGACTTGGTTCTTTGGAAAGTCGGCGCCTGAATTAAGATGTCGTCTAGATAAGGCGCCACTGCTATGCCCCGCGGTCTTAGAACCGCCAGGAGGGACCCTAGCACTTTTGTAAAAATTCTGGGAGCAGTGGCCAACCCGAAGGGAGGAGCCACAAACTGATAATGCTTGTCCAGAAAAACGAACCCGAGAAACTGGTGATGATCTTTGTGGATAGGAATGTGCAGATACGCATCCTTTAGATCCACGGTAGTCATATATTGACCTTCCTGGATCATTGGTAAGATTGTCCGAATGGTCTCCATCTTGAATGATGGGACTCTGAGGAAGCTGTTTAGAATTTTGAGATCCAGGATTGGTCTGAAAGTTCCTTCTTTTTTTGGGAACCACAAACAGATTTGAGTAAAAACCCAGCCCTTGTTCCGCAATTGGAACTGGGTGGATCACCCCCATTGTATGTAGATCTTCTACACAGCGTAAAAACGCCTCTTTCTTTGTCTGAACTGTAGACAGACGAGAAATGTGGAACCTTCCCCTTGGAGGAGAGTCCTTGAATTCTAGAAGATATCCCTGGGATACAATCTCTAATGCTCAGGGATCGTGTACATCTCTTGCCCAGGCCTGAGCGAAGAGAGAGAGTCTGCCCCCTACTAGATCCGGTCCCGGATCGGGGGCTACCCCTTCATGCTGTCTTGGTGGCAGCTGCAGGCTTTTTGGCCTGTTTACCCTTGTTCAAGCCCTGGTAAGGTTTCCAGGCTGCCTTGGGTTATGAAGCATTACCCTCTTGCTTTGCAGCAGGGGAGGATGAAGCGAGACCGCTCCTGAAATTCCAAAAGGAACGAAAATTATTTTGTTTATTCCTTGTCTTAAAGGACTTGTCCTGAGGGAGAGCATGGCCTTTACCCCCAGTGATTTCTGAAATAATCTCTTTCAATTCAGGCCAGAAGAGGGTCTTTCCTTTGAAAGGGATGTTCAAGAGCTTGGATTTTGACGACACATCGGCTGACCAGGACTTTAGCCATAGCGCCCTGCGCGCCAAAATGGCGAAACCTGCATTTTTTGCCGCTAACTTAGCTAGTTGGAAAGCAGCATCTGTGATAAAAGAATTAGCCAGCTTTAGAGCCCTAATTCTATCCATAATGTCCTCGTATGAGGTCTCCGTCTGGAGCGCATCTTCCAGCGCCTCGAACCAGAAAGCAGCTGCAGTAGTTACAGGAATAATGCACGCAATAGGTTGGAGAAGAAAACCTTGTTGAACAAAAATTTTCTTAAGTAAACCCTCTAACTTTTTATCCATAGGGTCTTGAAAAGCACAACTGTCTTCGATTGGTATGGTTGTGCGTTTAGCAAGTGAAGAAACAGCCCCCTCTACCTTAGGGACCGTCTGCCACGAGTCCCGCATGGGGTCAGATATGGGGAACATTTTCTTAAAAACAGGAGGGGGAACAAAGGGAACACCTAGTCTCCCACTCCCTAGTAACGATATCCACAATCCTCTTAGGGACCGGAAACGCATCAGTGTAAACAGGGACCTCTAGGTACTTGTCCATTTTACACAATTTCTCTGGAACCACCATAGGGTCGCAGTCATCCAGAGTAACTAATACCTCTCTGAGCAATAAGCGGAGGTGTTCTAGTTTAAATTTAAAAGCCAATGTATCTGAATCTGTCTGAGGAGAAACCTTTCCTGAATCGGAAACTTCTCCCTCAGACATCAAATCCCTCGCCCCCACTTCAGAGCGTTGTGAGGGTATATCGGATACGGCTACTAAAGCGTCAGGATGCTCATAATCTGTTCATAAAACAGAGCTATCGCGCTTTGCAGGTAACACGGGCAGTCTAGATAAGAATACTGAAAGGGAATTATCCATGACTGCCGCTAATTCTTGTAAGGTAAAAGAGTTAGACGCACTAGAGGTGCTAGGCGTCGCTTGAGCGGGCGTAACTGGTTGAGACACTTGGGGAGAGGTTGACGGGCTACCCTCGTTACCTTCAGTCTGAGAATCATCTTGGGCTACATTTTCAAGTGCAACAATATGATTTTTAAAGTGTATAGACATATCAGTACAAGTGGGACACATTCTGATAGGGGGTTCCACCATGGCTTCTAAACACATTGAACAAGGATTTTCCTTGGACTCAGACATGTTTAACAGACTAGTAGTAAGACAAACAGGCTTAGAAATCAGTTTAATGAAGCAAAAACACACTTTGTAAAAAAAGTTACTGTGCCTTTAAGAAATAAAAAGGGCACACAATTTTACAAAACAGTGAAAAATGCACCAAACTTTTTGAAATTTTCACAGTATGTACCTAAAGCATTGGTAAGATTGCACAACTAACAATCAAAACGATTAACCCCTTAATGCCCAAACCGGATCAATAATAAGCAAACAGACCGGTTAAAACAACTTTAGCACCTTGCCACAGCTCTGCTGTGGCCCTACCTTCCCTTAGGAGTCAGATTTATGGGGAAAAAGCTTCTTATGGGTCCTCAAACTGTAGCAGGAGCCTCCATGAGAAAACAGCGTGAAGATCTAGTCAATCTAACTGCGCATCTGAGGCGCAAAATTAGGCCCCTCCCACCTTACTCCGGTGCTGTGAGGCCTAAAGAAACACTCCCAAGAGTTATAATATTAGCCATGTGGGTAACAACCCCTGAAAGAAACCCCAAGGGTACCTTCAAAGTGTCTCAAAAAACGATATTTATTAGTAAAAATCGTTTGCCATAAAAAAGTGTCAACTTGCCATAAAATAGTGTCAACCAGCATAAATTAGCCCTGATATATAAGCTTGCAATTCCATACTTAGTCTCTGAATAAAGCTTACCCTTCCCTCATGGGGATCTTGTCAGTCTCTTCTAGCATTATCACAGTCTTGTCTAGAAATAAATGACTGAACATACCTTATTGCAGTCTAATCTGAAAACCGTTCCCCCAACTGAAGTTTTCTGGTACTCCTCAGTCCTGTGTGGGAACAGCAGTGGATTTTAGTTACAACATGCTAAAATCATCATCCTCTCTGCAGAAATCTTCATCTCTTTTCTGCTAGAGAGTAAATAGTACAAACCGGTACAATTTAAAATAACAAACTTTTGCTTGTAGAAAAACAAAACTACAATTCTAACACCACATTCACTTTACCCTCCCGAGAGGGAACCTATTGCTTAGAGCCGGCAAAGAGAATGACTGGGGGGTGGAGCTAGAGGGGGAGCTATATGGACAGCTCTGCTGTGTGCTCTCTTTGCCACTTCCTGTTAGGAAGGAGAATATCCCACAAGTAAAGGATGAATCCGTGGACTGGATACACCTTACAAGAGAAATAATAAAAAAATCCATGAGTCAAATAACAAGCCAGGAGTCAAAACCAGAGCTGGTAGTCAGACAAGCCGAGTCAGGAGCCAAAGCGAATAGTCAGACGAGCCGGAATCAGGAACAAGGAAAACAGCAGAGTCAGGAACAAGCCAGGGATCAGGAACCAGGAAGGACTTCAGGGAGCCAGGTAATACACAGGAACTCTCACAAACAGGTCTGAGACAAAGCAAAGGCAAAGCATTCTGAACAGAGGCCCTTTAAATAATAAGTGATGACATCACAATTCTGAGACTGCATCCCGTCTCACATGGATGATGCACACCAGTCTGGCCATAAAAGGAAGTGCAGGAAATGAGCAGCATCCCCCACAATGCACCATAGTCAGGAAGAGAGGTGAGTAAAATGGCTGCCAGCAGCACATGGCAAACACAACAGGGAAAAAACCCTGACATGTGCCCATTTAGCCATTCTAGCTGGAGTGTAATATGCCATGTTTATTATCTTCATATGAGTTTCTCTCCAGCTAATAGAGGCCGCAGCTTTAGATACAAGAACCACACTATGCAATATCATTTCCCTATCTGTGGGGATCTTGACTTTAGTCCAATTGACCATCATATCGACAATATTTCTTTCCCCATGAAATTTCAAGAGTAAGTTATAAATCCGAGAGATGGTGTTTCACCCCCTCATGGTAATCCTTAATCCCCTATGTCTAGATCTATCCCCGTTTGTGGTCTCAAGTTCCCTATTCAGTGTCTGACCTGTAGATAGGCATAGAAACCCTTACATTTTTCTTTTGTGATTCATATAGACCTGGAGATAGGCATAGAAACCCCAAATTTTTATTTTGTGATTCATATAGAGCATCTATTTTGAAACAACTTCTATTCTGACAATTTTTTCGTTCCCTTGGTACCTTTCTTTGAATAGCAGGGAGATAAGTTTAGGAGTGTGCATGTATCTGCAGCATTTTATGGCAGCAGTTTTGTAAGAGTGTTATAATTTAGCATAAGCACTAGATGGCAGCCATTTTTCCTGCCATTTAGTGTAGCTCTCCAGATATGGGCACACTACCTATCTAGATATATCTTCAACAAAGAATAAGAAGAAGAACAATGCTTTGTTTTAATCAGGAATTAAACATTTGGGGTTTAAACCAAACCATATCCTTAAATGGACACTAAAGTCAAAATTAAACTTTCATGATTCAAATAGAGCATGCGGTTTTAAGCAATTTTTAAATTTACTTCTATTATCAATTTTTCTTCGTTCTCTTAGTATCGTTATTTGAAAAAGTAGGACTGTAAACTTAGGAGCCAGCCCATTTTTTTTCCCAAATGTAGCCACCCAATCAGCAAGCACTAGCCAGGGTGCTGAACCAAAAATAGGCCGGCTCCTACACTTACATTCTTGCTTTTTCAAATAAAAATACCAAGAGGACGAAGAAAAATTGATAACAGGAGTAAATTAGAAAGTTGCGAAAAATCACATGCTCTATCTGAATCATGAAAGAAAAAATGAAGGGTTTAATATCCCTTTAACCAATTTAAGCTGTGTTGTAATCTTAAACCAACCCCAGTCTCCAAAACCTGTACCGTAGATTGAGCTTTTTTATGCACAACATCCTTGCTCGGGGAGGTCATGGGCGGCAAGATGACAAATCCTCAAGTTCTCTCCAGGAAATACATCTCCTTCACTCTTTTTTTTTTAAACATGACACCACCCTTGACTTAGTGATGGCACTCACCTAGTCGTCGAGTCTGCCTGTGAATAGTATATTCGCCCTGAGGTGTACGTATTATGACTGTTTCTTGAGGTCTGTCCTTCCAGCCATCCTTCACCATTTGACTCTTTTGTGTCTCTAGGTAT
Organism: Bombina bombina; assembly: GCF_027579735.1. Classification (NCBI taxonomy): domain Eukaryota; kingdom Metazoa; phylum Chordata; class Amphibia; order Anura; family Bombinatoridae; genus Bombina; species Bombina bombina. The sequence goes on along the minus strand of NC_069505.1, from coordinate 520,594,752 downwards.
TTGGCTATCAGAGAAGTCATCTTGTCTTGGGATCCCAATCCTTTTCTCTTTAGGATGGACTGAAGTTCCTGTACACTGGAGGAGATAGATGTTGGATTGCGGATGTACATTAAACACAAGGGCTTCAGTATCATATGCTATACATTCAGCATATAAGAAGCATTTTAGGTGACATGTTGAGGCATCTTATATGCAAAAAGTGAATACTTACATAAAAAGAGATTTGGACAGAGAGATAAAGAGGGTGAGTTGTAGAGGCAATCAGTATATGGGAAGGATAGAAAATGGGAATTAGAATAAGGGGAAATAAGAGAGAGAGAGAAAGAGAAGGAGAGGGGGAGAGAAGAAAGAGAAGGAGAGGAGTGAGAAAGAGAGGGGAGAGAAGAAAGAGAGAGTGAGAGAAGAAACTAGACTGAAAGAGATAGAGGGATTGTTAAGAGTATATGAAAGAAAGAAGATGAGAATAAAATAAATAAGGGGAAGATGGGAAAATGAGAGAGAATAGGGGAGAGAGGAGCCAAATACAAAAAGAGAGGGAAGAGACAGACAAATAGAGAGAGATAAAGAGAGAGGGAGAGAAAGAAGGAAAGAGAGAGAGTGATAAAGAGAGAGGGAGAGAAGAGAGAGAGAAGGAAAGAGAGAGAGTAATAAAGAGAGAGGGAGAGAAGAGAGAGAGAAGGAAGGAGAGAGAGAGAGAGAGAGAGAGAGAGAGAACAAGAGAGGGGAAACAGATAAAAATAGAACAAGAGAGATGAAGAGAGAGATAAAGAGAGAATAAAGAAGAGGGGGAGAGAGAGAGAAAGAGGGAGAGAAGGCAAGAGACAGAAAACAAGAGAGGAGAAAAAATAGATAAATATAGAACAAGAGAGGGGAAGAGATAGAGAAGGAAGGAGAGAAAGGGAGAGAGAGGGAGATAAAGGAGGGGGAGAGAGTTTGTTTAAAAACATATGTGAGAGAAAATAAGCAGAATACGATGGGGTGACAAAGAAAAAGAGGGAGAGACGCATAGAAAGAGAGATCGAGAGGGAAAGCATATATATATATTTGCAATTTTGACAAAAGAGAGAAATGCATAAAGGGTCATTTGTGCCCTTTTCCTTAAAGTAAAGGCGAGTCTCCATGATGAAAGCGGTATGTGTATGGGTGTGATAGGTTCAACCGTGAGACGGAGAAAAACTTTGAAAGATCCAGTAAGAGGATTAACTAAGTGAAAGTATTTGACAGCAAATCTCTGGGAGCGACTGCATACGACCCTTGAGTGCGGTATATACCGCGGTCATCAGGCAAATTATGCTCAAACGGCTTATGTTTTGCCGCTTTGCACACTAAAAGGACTGTGGGGTGTAAAGATTTCCCTTATACCTTGGCTGGAAGAGCCCAGGATGATAATTGATGCTTGAAAGCAAAGGGAACTATAGGAGCTGATGAACTGGCTCTTAATATCAACAACACCTCTTGTTCTGAACACAATATACTCAATTGTTATAATTACGGATGAACAATCCAAGTTGAGTTTGAAAAGACTTGTGTTGCAATAGCTATAGGGGCATGATATTTGTATGAATAGCATGGTTAAAGGAACACTGAACCCAATTTTTTTCTTTCATGATTCAGATAGAGCATGCAATTTTAAGCAACTTTCTAATTTACTTCTATTATCAAATTTTCTTCATTCTCTTGGTATGTTTATTTGAAAAGCAAGAATGTAAGTTTAGATGCCGGCCCATTTTTGGTGAACAACCTGGGTTGCCCTTGCTCATTGGACAGCACCAATAAACAAGTGCTGTCCATGGTTCTGAACCAAACATTTGCTGGCTCTTTAGCTTAGATGCCTTCTTTTCAAATAAAGATAGCAAGAGAACGAAGAAAAATTGATAATAGAAGTAAATTAGAAAGTTGCTTAAAATTGCATGCTCTATCTGAATCATGAAAGAAAAAAATTGGGTTCAGTATCCCTTTAATTTGATGTATTTTTTTCACATGGGTATTTCTTTGTATCAAATGGGTGATAAACACAATAAAGTGTAATACCCTTTCTGCATTTCTCTCTTTTGTCAAAATAACAAAATAACAGATAATTATTTTTAAGGGTCTACACCAAATCTCCTGAGATTATAAAGGAGAAAAGAACAATACCATTTAAATAAAATAAGAAGGTTTAAAAGATTAAAGGTCGCTCTCCATCAAAATAATAATAATAATAATAATATATATATATATATATATATATATATATATATATATATATATATATATTAAACAAAACCAAATTGGTGGAATGAATATCTTACAGGGAAAAACTTGCTGCAACATCTCAACTCAAAAATTATGGAATTCAATAAAATCCGGGAATGGTGAGACTAAAGAGACTCAGGAGGTATTTAGTGAATCTAGTCCAGCATTGATTGATTCCAATCTTGGCACAGTAACAGGCCAGATTTTCATATCTCTACATATCTTGGCCTGTTAGTGTTGCCAGAAGACTGCAGTTGAGAAACACTGATTTTAGCCCACTGAGAATTGTGTTGGGGAAATGAAACTTGTGTGTGCTTCAACCTTATACTTTAGCACCTCCTACTGGTAGCTGTAGGTATTGTTTTCATGCTGTATTTGGAATTTCTCTGTTTATACTTGGAACACATTTTAGCCTGCAAGCTTAAAAACATGCATTTATTTTATAAAACTAAATTAGGCATCCAAAATTAAAAAGCGCCACACTACACAGTTTCCTTCTGTTGAAGGGGAGGGTTAAACTTCATGCACTATAGCTCTCTCATGTTTTTATTCCTGTGTCACCCTATAGCAGTAGGGACAGGTTCCAAGCCCCATAGCTCTTTGGGTCACTATGCCACCCTGCAGTAAAGGGCCAGGTTCCATATCCCATAGGTCCCTCTTGTGTGCCCAGAGGCAGATTTTTTTTTTCCATTTCTGCAATGAGATTTTTTTTTCAGTGAAAAAAATTCTGTGGGTCATTTTGAAATTAAAGGGACAGTCAAGTCCAAAAAAAAACTTTTATGATTTAAATAGGGAATGTAATTTTAAACAACTTACCAATTTACTTTTATCACCAATTTTGCTTTGTTCTCTTTGTATTCTTAGTTGAAAGCTAATTCTAGGAGGTTCATATGCTTATTTCTTAGACCTTGAAGACTGCCTCTAATCTGAATGCATTTTGACCAATAGAGATCATTAGTTCATGTGTTTCATACAGATAACATTGAGCTCATGCACGTGAAGTTACCCTGGAGTGAGCACTGATTGGCTAAAATGCAAGTCTGTCAAAAGAACTGAAATAAGGGGGCAGTTTGCAGAGGCATAGATACAAGTTAATCGCAGAGGTAAAAAGTGTATTAATTTAACAGTGTTGGTTATGCAAAACTGGGGAATGGGTAATAAAAGGATTATCTTTCTTTTTAAACAACAAAAATTCTGGTGTTGACTGCCCCTTTAAATGAAATTGAATTATCTTCAAACAGTGCTTCGCTCTGGTTGTACTGTTAAGGAAGACTTACACAGTGCAACTAGAGCACAGCACTGTTTGAAGAGAAAAGCCTGATGTGGAGCAGCGCTGCAATGAGAACGAACTAGCAGTTCCTGCATGTGGCCTGTTCTGTCATGCTGCATTTTCTGCAATGACATGTCACATCACAGCATGTTCTGCCTTGGGGCCAGTGTGTATCACCATGTGACCCTGCACGGGCAGGTACAGACTTCATATCCTATAGCGCTCGCTTGTCAGTGTCCCTTATGTGTGTCAATGTGTCACTCTGCAGGGGAAGGGACAGATTAGACATCCCATATCTCCCTTGTATGTGTGTGACCATATAACCCTGTGCCATATCCCCCTCCTGTCTTTATTACTGTGTCATCTTGCTTATTGAAACAATAATGTTATTTCATTTATTTCCAGGTCATGATATTAATATACTTACGTCAAAGGCTGGAACCGTACAGATGTCCCATTTATAGCAGTGGGCATAAGAATGGGCTTGATTTTAGGTCCAGCAGTGGTCGATATATTGCTCATGGGTTCCTTGGGGTTTGGAACGGGTGTGATGCTGGTGGAAGGAGGAGCCATTAAGCTAACAGTAGAATGAGGTACCGTTTCATATATTATGGTGAAGTTCTTTGTTTTTCCACCAAGTAGGGGAGATGAAGTTGTTACGTTAATTGAATTCTCCAGCGGTTGAACTGTTGTAGATACAAATGTTGTTCTCCTCTCACAACGTGGCCCCTCAAAGCCTTTTTTACAGATGCAGACCTGCGGTTTGCGGCATACGCCACCATATTTGCATCTTGGGTTGCATGCAGCTGGGGGGGAAAAGAGTAAACTCATCAGCAACTTGGAATTTATGTGTCTCAACCCCTTTTCTAGTAAAGGAAAAAAGAAATTTAAAGGGACTTTCCGGTCAAAATTGGAATCCAATGTATTAGCGAAAATGCTTCTAATAAAAGCTATAGATGTTTCAAATGTGTATTTAAGTATGCAACGTGCACCAGCATTATAAACACAGTACTTGCTCAGAGAGTCTAAGGTGTTTGTACCATCTGGTAATGACACAATTTGTTAATTGCTGACATTATACAAGCCCTACTGGGGCTCTGAGCAGCTGCAGTATTTAAAATGCTGGTGCACTGAGAATATCTAGCTATGCTTCACATGCACGTGCAAAGGAAAATGCTAACACTAAAGCAGTGATAACCTTTACTAGAAAGCATTTTTGCCAATACATCTATTTTTTTTAATATATTTATTTTTCAAATACATGATGGCAATGTTCATAATCAAATAATTCATAATAATGTGTTATATAACGGATAGAAAGAAACAGATAAATAATAAATACAGAGTCTTAAAGTGAATGTCAACTTTCAAGAATGAGTGCCCAGTTTTTAAAAATCTTATTAAAAACAGGGACACTTTCATTCATAAAAGTTTACATTTCACCCGTATTGTTAAAATACATTCCTTACCTTTTCTTCTTGAAGCTGTACCAGCGCTTCACCAGCCCATCGCAAGCCTTTTCATACATCAGCAATGACGAATCCGGCTTCCTCCAATCACGCAATTATTCCCCTGGGGGGGTAAGCCGTTATTGGAGGATGCCATATTGGTCATTGCTGACGTATGAAGTGACGAGCGGCAGGAGGGGGAATCGCTTCTCCATCTTCAAGAATAAAAGGTAAATATGTTTACAAAATGGGTGAAATGTAAACGTTCCTGAATGAAAGTGCCCCTGTTTTTAATAGTATTTTTAAAAACCGGACACTCATTCTTGAAAGTTAACATTCACTTTAACATGGGAGGAAAAACTTGTATTAGTTTGTAGCGACTCATTATTGTTGGGATTTTCCCACTAAAACATAAAAAGAACAGACCAACAAAACGAAAAACAAAACAAAAAAACAAAAACACAAAAAATAAAATAAAAAACACCCTCAATAAAAAACTTGTCGCCATAGTAGAGGATAGGATTCTGATTGAATCAATTCTAGGAATGTGGGGGAGTGCCAAAATTTATAAAGGAGTTGGATTTGACTTTCTGGAGGTAGAGACATAATTACTCCATCCCAATTAGAAAAAAATGCACACATCTTGTTCTCTGAGTATATCAAGGGATCGTGTTGGTCTATAATCATTTGGTAATGCATATTTTAAATAAAGGCCCTTAACTCAGGTTATTCTTTATTCTTCCAGGTGTTTAATATCATGTATCTTCCTACGAAAACTGCGGTATTAATTAGCTGCTTGTTATGAAACATCTTGTGATCAACTAGGAAGAAAACAGAGGTGCGTAATTTAACTTTAGGGTCTATGAATTTATTTAGCCAAAATTCAATTCGGGACCAGAATTTTTGAATTTTAGGACAGAGCCAGAAATTATGCAGCACATTTGAATTGAAAGCATGGCATCTATATTTAGGTTCAGCTAGATTACATTTAGCCATTTTAATAGGGGTAATATAGGCTCTATTAATCAGCTTAACATGCGATTCTCTCGCGGATATAGATTCCAAATCGCCAGCGTCCCATTTATTAAGTTGTGTAAATTTCTGGGATGTAACAAAATGTCGGATTTGGAGATATGCATTTCTAGATTAAGTAAGATTAGCATAGGTTAAAAAATTTTTGATCTGTGGATCAAATAATTGAATCACATTTGTTAGGCCTTTTTGGGGAATGCCGCTAGCAGGGGGTGTCAATCAACCCGATCGTATTGGATCGGGTTGATTTCCGGCGATGTCTGCCCGCCGCCTCAGAGCAGGCGGACAGGTTATGGAGCAGCAGTCTTTATCGGATCTTGATAATTCGGTCCTTTGTGTTTCCCCCAGAGAAACTTAGAACATTGAGAATTAAAAGCTTAATTATCTTTACTGAGTACAAAGACCGGTATGTTTTGTAATAGAAATAATATCTTAGGAAATAATACAATTTTTTATCAGGGTGATCTTAGCAGAGAGTGTCAAAGGGAGTTTGGCCCAGTTTTTAAGAGTCATATTACATTTCTGCCATATAGGAAAAAAGTTACTTTGGTACCATTCGTGTGGATTTTTAGCTAAAATAATCCCTAAATATTTGATCTTATTTTCAGCATAAATGAAGGGATTATTTAGACAACTATCTTTTTGTTTGTTAATCCACAAAATCACAGATTTTTTAAGATTTATTCTATAACCAGAGAAGGCTCTATACTCAGATATTAAACTAAGAAGGAGTGGGATATTTCTCTTAGTATTAGTTAAATAAAAGAGAATATCATCTGTGTAAAGAGAAAGTATAAATCGTCTTTTGCCGATTTAAACCCTTCCAGTTCCTTTCTACATATCACAGCGAAAGGTTCAAGTGCTATATTGAATAATATGAGGGAAAGAGGGCACCCCTGCCTTGTTCCTTTGTGTAAAGTTATGCTAGGAGATAAAGTTCCATTGATACTCAAAAAGGAGATGGGGTCTGAATAAATAGTTTTGATAAACTTATGAAATTGGCCTGAGAATCCAAACTTATATAGAGAGTTAAATAAATGGTCCCAAGAGATGGAGTCAAAGGCCTTCTTGGTGTCTATGGTAATGACAGCAAGATCTTTAGTTAGTTTAGAAGAGTGTTTAGACTGAGAATGAAGGTGTTCAATTAATAACATAGCTGTTCTAATGTTTTTTGTAGCCATTCTCCCTTGCATAAAGCCGGTGCTCTGTTCGAGAACTCCAATTCCTCGAAATCTCCAATCTGACGTCACTTCCAATGACTTTTCCATTTTCACTATCTGTTTTGCCTGTCTTGGGGGGCGCACCGCCGATCCTCTGGCATACACCCCAAGTAAACCTTGGGGAATGAGGTTTACAAGGGGGACTTTGCCCCCCTTGAACCCCCCAGGCAGAGGCAAAATAGATAGTGAAGATAGGCGATCACCGTGCCCATCTGATTGGTTGTAAATCCTTTCACTCACTAAGACTCAAACCAATCAGATGTATGGAATCACCGGAAGTGACGTCAGATTGGAGTTTTTGATGAATTGGAGTTCTCAATAGAACACCGGATTGATCAGGGTGTATAATATCTCCTATTTGCCAATACATGTATACTGCAAATATGTTTCTATTCAAAGATGTAATTCGTCTATGTGCATTTAAAATTTGTCCAAAATGTCCCTTTAAAGTGTTAGTGAAATAAAATGTAACCCTTTAATGTTTGTTTTTTTAAAGTAATAATAGAACATTGTTAGCCTGATTAGACATCACTCATGAGTGTTCACAAAAACAAAGTTATGCTCCTCTGCCACTCTAGATGAGGATACAGCTGGTGAACAAATGAGAAGAAAGCATACATGGATATGCTCCAATCACTGCTTATGTGCTCAACTGGAGTATAATGGGGGTGTTGCTTTTAAAGCCAATAAAGGCTCATGAAACCCATTTTTTTTATTTTGTGATTCAAACCGAACTTATTTGAATATCAAATTTGTTTCCTTCTCATGGTATTCTTTGTTGAAGAGCATACCTAAGTAAGTAGTGTGCACGTGTCTGGACCACAACATAATGGCAAGAACTGGTGCTCTTGAAAATGTACAACACTGATAAAAGTATTCTTGCAAAACTGCTGCCATATGGTGCTTCAGAACACGTGCTCTCTCCTAAACCTACCTACCTATTTTATAACAAAGGATATCAAGAAAACAAAGTAAATCTGATAACATAAGTATACTGGAAAGTTGTTTTTTTTGTTTGATTTTTCAAATTGTATTCTTTTCTGAATCATGAAAGAAACATTTTGGGTTCCATGTCCCTTTAAAGGGATGGTAAGCTCAACATTTTTCTCATTCTGATTCTACAGGATTGCTTATAAAAAAATATTGCTCACCTATATGCTGCACTTAGGCTAGATTTATCATAGCTGAGGTGTACAGGGGCACGTATACGCGCCCCTGTATGCCTCAGCTCGCCTGTGGGGGTGCGAAATTACCCGTAGGTAATTAACATTGCACACGAGCGCAATTTTGCGCTCGCGTGCAATCCCGCCCCCCACGCGCGGGCAGGAGCTTGAATTTCGCCAGTTTAGAGGTGGCGAAGAGTTTAGGGAAGCAGCGGTCTGGTGACCGCTGCTTGTTAAATCGTGGCGAGCAAGTTCTTGTGAGAACTTGCTGCCGTAAGGGCTTAATAAATCTAGCCCTTATTGTACAGGTCGCTTGCTATTCCGGCTCAAAAGTGGGTGGATATCCAAACCCACTGTGAGGCTTATTTGCATTAGCCAATCATGGTGGGCAACCTGCATTCTCCCTTCCCTGCAGTTCCAGGTACTTCTGAACAGCCCACACATGCGCCGTGTTATCAGAAAACACATGCACATTGCTAAACGGAGTTCCCTAGTCGACGTCACTGCTTTAGCGATCACGTGACTGCATTTAGTCCCATGTCAGAGCCGGAGCCGTAGGCAAAAGTCTTCATGTATTGCTTTGCCCATGCGTAAGTATTGCAATGCTAATGCGCATGCGTAGGTGGGAGTAAATATATGCAAATATATTATAAATCATTAGGCATTTTAGAGACTTATCCGGACAGCTCTTTCTGGTGGGCTGACAACTGAGACGTCACAACGAAAAATGAAGTAAAGTTTTTAACTATCTTAGAAGCTTCATTTTGATATTCATGTATTTCTTGTTACATGAAAACTGCAGTAAAGGGTGGGAGATAGGGATATTCTGTAAGGCTGGCCAGGCAGACCTGCTAGAAGGAAATAGCGTTGCCATCTAGTCCTCTTGCAAATGGATAACATTCTTGCAAAATTGCTGCCAAATAGTGCTCAGAAATGGCCTGGCTCTCTGCTTTTCAACAAAAGATACCAAAAGAACAAAGAAAAACTGATAATGGAAGTAAATAAGTTGATTACAATTGCATGCTCTATCTCACTGGTTTTCAAACCTGTCTTCAGGCCTCCCCAACAGGTCAGGTTTTCAGGATTACCTTAGATGAGAGCAGGTAAAATAACCATGGTTACTAATCAGCTGATTGTTTCACCTGTGCTCCAGTTCAGATGTCCTCAAAATGTTAGAGAAGCCTGAGGACAGGTTTAAAAAACAGTGCTTTATCTGAATTATGACATTTTGGGTTTCATATCCCTTTAAATATTAATTATCCAATGTTGATGTTTAATTTTCATCTGCCATATATATGGCTTGATGGTGTTCTAATAATATTCAGCAGTCCAGAGTAAACTGCCAGTAAATTCTGTACTTAAAGAGACACTGAACCCAATTTTTTTCTTTTGTGATTCAGATAGATCATGCAATTTTAAAGGGCCACTGTAAGTAAATATTTTCTATGCCTGTTACTAACTAACTACCCCAAATACGCTTTTTATCAATAGCATTTCATTAACATATCTCTACCGTATATCAGAAATCTTGTCTGCAAATTTAATTGTTTTCCAAACCCACTCCGTGGGTATCCTTTGCTCTGTACCAATCCGTTTACAATACCTAGGTTTCAAAATGGCGCTTTAAACACAAAGTTATTGGTTTAAGTATTTTGAACATGCAGTGCTGAAAATAGTGGGCAGGATAACGTGACATCATCGGCGAATAAAAGATATAACTTTTAGAACGTTATGAAACTTTGTTTTAGAGAAAATATAGGTCAGTAGGTTTTAATTAATGTTTATTAACTTTAATATGTTAGTTGTTTATCTTAAAAATTATAACAGAAAGTAATCATTTAAGCAACTTTCTAATTTACTCCTATTATCAATTTTTCTTCATTCTCTTGGTATCTTTATTTTAAATGCAAGGATGTAAGTTTAGATGCTGGCCCATTTTTAGTGAACAACCTGGGTTGTTGTTGCTGATTTGTGGATAAATTGACCCACCAATAAACAAGTGCTGTCCAGTGTTCTGAACCAAAAAATAGCTTAGATGCCTTCTTTTTCAAATAAAGGTAGCAAGAGAACGTAGAAAAATTGATAATAGGAGTAAATTAGAAAGTTGCTTAAAATTGCATGCGCTATCTGAATCACAAAAGAAACAATTTGGGTTCAGTGTCCCTTTAAAGGAAGTGCAGTGTACAATCTATGTCTCCTGAAAGCTTGCAGCCTTCCTTTAACAAGTTGTCCTGTTAGACCTGCACCGCACCATTCTGCCACTCTACAAGGCTTCCTGCACTGTGGGACGGGCCAACTGTATAGTTTATGGCACAAGCTAGTTCCCATCCAGATAAATGACCTTGCATACCTCCGAACATTTCAAAATTCCAAAAAAGGAACCCCCTCCCCCCCACTGAGCAAAAGTGTGATATGTGGTAGGCAGAAGCAGTTATGGGGTCTGGGCTTAACAAGTGGCAGAACATAACACACATGAAGTTGTTTTTTTTAGTATAAAGTACTCTGATAACTGACTTTTGTTACTAGGGGGGGCGCTTTCTGGTTACCTAGGTAACCACACCAAGCCTCCTCCCCCAGTCTGCTTACCTGATAATTTAATTTCCATCGTAGGGAGGAGAGTCTACGGCTTCATTCATTACTTGTGGGAAATAAGGACCTGGCCACCAGGAGGAGGCAAAGACACCCCAGCGAAAGGCTTAAATACCGCCCCCACTCCCCTCATCCCCCAGTCATTCTGCCGAGGGAACAAGGAACAGTAGGAGAAACATCAGGGTATAAATGGTGCCAGAAGATAAATTAACTTAGATCCGCCTACCGGAGTTACGGGCAGGAGCCGTGGACTCTCCTCCCCACGATGGAAATGAAATTATCAGGTAAGCATAATTTATGTTTTCCATTTAAAGGGGAGGAGAGTCCACGGCTTCATTCATTACTTGTGGGAAACAAATACCCAAGCTCTAGAGGACACTGAATGAAAACAGGAGGGCAAAAGAAGGCAAACCCTAATCTGAGGGCACCACAGCCTGCAACACCTTTCTCCCAAAAACTGCTTCCGCCAATGCAAAAACGTCAAATTTGTAAGTGTGTAAGGAGGACCAGGTAGCTGCCTTACAAATCTGCTCCATAGAGGCCTCATTCTTAAAGGCCCAAGAAGAAGCCATAGCTCTAGTGTAATGAGCAGTGATCCTCTGAGGAAACTTATGTCCCGCTGTCTCATAGGCCAAGCGAATCAAGCTCCTCAACCAAAAGGACAAAGAAGAAGAGGCTCTCTGCCCTTTGCGCTTCCCAGAATACACCACAAAAAGAGATGAAGTCTGTCTGAAATCCTTTGTAGCTTGAAGATAGAACTTCAAGGCACGAACCACATCCAAGTTATGAAGTAACTTCTCCTTCAAAGAGGAAGGGTTAGGACACAAAGAAGGAACAACTATTTCCTGATTGATGTTACGATTAGACACCACCTTGGGAAGAAACCCCAAACCGGTGCGAAGAACAGCCTTATCAGCATGAAATACCAGATAAGGAGGCTCAAATTGCAAGGCAGCCAGTTCAGAGACTCTGCGTGCCGATGCAATAGCCAATAGGAAGAGGACCTTCCAGGACAGAATCCTAATGTCAATAGCATGCATAGGCTCAAACGGAACCCTCTGCAACACCTTGAGGACCAAGTTTAAGCTCCATGGGGGAGCGGAGTGTCTAAAAACAGGACTGATTCTAGACAGAGCCTGAACAAAAGACTGGATATTAGGAAGACCAGATGAGCCTCCTAGGCAACAAGACTGATAACGCCGAAATCAGTCCCTATAAGGAACTAGCGGCAAGACCCTTCTCCAACCCATCCAGGAGGAAGGACAAAATCCTGGATACCTTCACCTTGTGCCAAGGATACCCATGCTTCTCACACCAGGACAAGTAAGTCCTCAACACCTTATGATAGATGCGACGAGTAACCGACTTCCTGGCCTGAACTAGAGTATCAATCACACCTTCAGAAAATCCTCTCTTGGCTAAGACTAGACGTTCAATCTCCACGCAGTCAGCCTCAGAGAACCTATAATTTTGGTGATGAAAGGGACCCTGTTCCAGCAGATCGCTGCGACAGGGTAACCTCCATGGCGGAGAGGATGATATCCCCACCAGATCCGCAAACCACGTCTTAGAATAGCCAAGGCTTGCTCCTGTTTGATACAGGTCACTACACGAGGTAGAAGTGGTAACGAGGCATCTATCAGCTCTGCCTGGGAATCCCTTAACCTCGACCCATATCTAGGTAGCTTGCAATTGAGTCTGGATGCCATGAGATCTATTTCCGGCGTTCTCCCATCTGAGACAAATCTTTGCAAACACTTTGGGGTGGAGAGACCATTTCCCCGGATGGAGGGATTGCCTGCTGAGAAAGTCCGCTTCCCAGTTGTCAACACCTGGAATGTGGATCGCTAAGAACGAGCAGTTGTGGGACTCCGCCCACTCCAAAATCTGAGACACCTCTCTCATAGCTAGGGAGCTTCTTGTACCTCCCTGATGGGGTTGATGTAAGCCACAGAGGTAATGTTGACAGTCTGGAATCTGATGAAGTTGAACGACCCCAGGGGAGGCCACGCCTTCAGAGCATTGAAGATTGCTCGCAGCTGGCACCCCAAACAGCTCCCCATCCTGACAAACTCACGTCCATGGTCACAATCTCCCAGGACGGTCTCAGGAAGGAGGTCCCCAGGGACAGTTTTTCCGGACGGACCCACCAAGAGAGGTATCTCCGAATCTGAATGTCCAGGGATATCTGTTGTGATAGATCTAAATGGTCGTCGTTACACTGCCTCAACATGCACAGCTGAAGAGATCTGAGATGGAACCTGGCGAATGGAATGGCATCTATGCTGGATACTATGATCCCGATCATCTCCATACATTGAGTCACCGAGGGCCTTGATGAGGACTGAAGGGCAAGACAGGTGGACGCAATCTTACTGCATCGCTGATCTGTGAGAAAAATCTTCATGGATCTCGAGTCTATTATCATGCCCAGGAACTCTACCCTGTTGCTGGGAACCATGAAACTCTTTCCTGAGTTGATCTTCCAACCGTGAGTCCTGAACAACGGCACCTGGACTAAGATAACATCCAGGTAGGGCGCCACAGCAATGCCTCTGGATCTGGCAACTGCAAGTAGCGCCCCCAGAACCTTCATGAAGACTCTCGGGGTCGTAACCAGACTGAAAGGAAGGGCCACAAACTGGAAGTGTTGTTCCAGAATGCAAATCTCAGGAACTTGAAGTGGTCCCTGAGAATTGGAACATGAAGGTAAGCATCCTTCAAGTCTATTGTCATCATGAACTGCCCCTCTTGAACTAGGGGCAGAATAGATCTGATTGTTTTCATTCTGAACAATGGAACAGCCAGAAACTAGATTAAACACTTTAGGTCCATAATCGGACGGAACGTGCCCTCTTTCTTTGGAACCACAAAAAGATTTGAATAGTACCCTAGACCCTTTTCTGCTTGGGGTACTGGTACGATAACACCTAGAGAGGAGAGATCCCTCAAACATTCTAGAAAGGCCTCTCTCTTTTCCGGTCTTGAAGACAGGTTTGACAGGAGGAATCTGCCCCCCTGGGCGGATGGGACCTGAATCCTATCCTGTAACCCTGTGCGACAACCTCCATAACCCAAGGGTCCTGAATGTCGGAGAAGAGAGACAATCTGCCCCCTACTTGGTCCGGAGACCGGTTGGGGGCCGCCCCTTCATGCTGATTTTGTCTCGACGGACTTCTTGTTCTGCTTGGACTGATCTGATTTTGCAGCGGGCTGCTGGTGCTGGGCCTTGTCCGTACGAAAGGGACAAAAAGTAGATCCTTTAGGCTTAGCCTTCTTATCCTGTGGTAGTAAAGCTCCCTTGCCTCCCATAACGGTGGATATGATCGAATCCAATCCTGGACTGAACAGAATCTTTCCTTGAAAAGGCAGGGACAACAGCCTCGACCTAGAGGTCATGTCCGCAGACCAAGACTTTAGCCACAGAGCCCTGCGAGCTAAAACAGAAAATCCTGAAACCTTTGCGTTAAGGCGAATAATTTGCATATTGTCATTGCAAATGAAAGAATTGGCGACCTTCAAGGACTTAATCTTCTTCTGTATCTCGTCAATGGAAGTCTCACCCTCGACCATATCACACAGGGATTTACATTAATATCTTGCAGCTTCTGCAACCGCGGCTACAGCCGCTGACGGCTGAACAACAAACCCTGTGTGCTGAAACATCTTCCTTAACATGTTTTCCAACTTTTTATTCATGGGCTCTTTAAACGACGAACTATCCTCGAGAGGAATAGTTGTCCACTTCGCGAGCATGGAGATAGCACCATCCACTTTAGGGACAATCCCCCACAGCTCAACCTGAGAGTCCGGAGCGGGGAACAGTTTCTTAAAGGAAGAAGAAGGGGAAAAGGAAGAACCTAATCATTCCCATTCATTCTTAATAATATTAGCCATCTTAACAGGAACCGGGAAGGTCGGAGGTACTACCCTGTCCTCGTATACCTTATCAAGCTTAGGAATCGAAGGTTCCTCCAGAAGCTTAGGTTCCAGAACCTCCAGAGTAGCAAGCACCTGCCTCAGCAAAAAGAGCAAATTATCTGTCCTAAACCTAAAATCAGACTCCTCCGCGGCCGGAGGTTTAGATGACACGGACTCTGACCCAGAAGGAGCCTCCTCTGAAGAGTCGGAGTGGGCCTCGTCATTGTATAAGGCCTCTGCTATTTCCATAGGCGTAGACAACCCCTGGGCCGGGTCGCCATGATACGCCCTATGCTTGTGCTTAGCAGAACGTGGTAAGGCATGGATCACTTCCGATACCACCATTTGCAGTTGGTCAGCAAAGTCTGACGGCCAACAAATCTCTCCCGAAGGAGTAACGGTTGGACCCTGGGGCTCTGCATGTGCAATCAGAGATGAAAGCAGGGAACATGGAACCCTCAGAGGTGGATGGCTCAGTAGTACTAGACATCCTTTTACTCTTAGATGTCGCAACTTTATCAAGGCATGTGGAACATAGTTGAGCAGGCTGATCTACAAAAACCTCCTCACAATAAACACAGGAATGAGACTTTGTTAAAGAGGGAGAACCCTCTAACGCGTCAAGAGTCCTCCATTGCTTGTGCCTTTATTATGGACTAGAATAGCTTAATAAACAGGCACCTTTATACCACCAATGGCCGGGGCACTCACCACCTCCTATGACCTGGACTACAGAAACCGTTTCGTGTCCTGCACCGCTGATCAACCTAGGAAGTGGAGACAGCTACACCCGGTCACATTGGATGCCTCGCAGGACCGCCCCTGCACTAAGGAGAAATCACGCCAAAATTGGCCGCGCAATACTCCCGGAAGACAACCTGAAGTTCTACATATTGCCATAGCCACATCGCGCACATAACGCAGCAATAACACAATAAACAATATCATGTATAAACCCCCCTGTTCAATAATCCCCTTACTATGAATATTAACCCTTTGATTCTATAAAGATAAAAGGCCCCACACTGTGACCCTGTCTTCAGTGTTATCATTATGAAGTTAAAAATGAAACAATCTTACCAGAATCTATGCTGTGGAACAGGAACACAGCCCTTCAAGAATGACAGGCAGTAGCATCGCTCCTGACATGGACCTGAGTGCAGAAAGCAGGTAGTGAAACTCGTCAACGCTAATTGCATGTGGAGCTGTTAATACGAGTCGGGATGTTTTCGCAGAAAGATCCTCCCTGCATCGCCGGACTCTAACTTTCATCCAGGCTCTCACTGAGAGGCTGACAGGGCTACTTAAAACTCCAGTCCCATTCCGAAGAGTACTACCCTCCATAAGAGACTACTCCGAATCTTCCGGCACTTCTCTGCCATCCTCCTGTGATGAAAGGCAAAGAATGACTGGGGGATGAGGGGAGTGGGGGAAATATTTAAGCCTTTGGCTGGGGTGTCTTTACCTCCTCCTGGTGGCCAGGTTCTTATTTCCCACAAGTAATGAATGAAGCCATGGACTCTCCTCCCCTTTAGATGGAAAAAGGCATTTGGAGCAGTATATAAATCCCACAAAAACTTTAGCCCTGTATAGAACTTTCAAATAATTTACTTATGCTGCCGAACGGTTCAGAGACCACTACAGATCATTCTGCAAAAAATTAAACAATTTAACTGAGCAGACACATTGCCCTGGCTGCTGCTGTTGTGGCAGCACCCTCCCCACCCCCGCACCGCTCCACCCCTCCCTGCAACACACCCTCCTGCACTGATGCTCCCCCCCCCCCCCGCTACATACAGTGATCTGACTTTTTATACTTTTAGTTGTAGCAACAGTTTGCAAGTAGTAAGACTGCCTCTCTAACATGCAGGATTAGAAGCAATGCTGCTTTATATGACATAATAATGGAGACTGGATGTGGTCACTCCTCACACTGCAGGGATAGGGCTTGGAGTATGTTGCAAAACCCATTGTACAACTGTAAAGCAATAAATTGGGATTAAAAGGGGGGATAAATCTCTAGTGATGCAGATGATCTGACTCTGAGTCTGAACTTCTCTCAGATTTTACCCGTGGCCCGAGTAGTCCTGACTGCCGTCCTCAGAGACTCACAGAACACTGCCACACTCCACTAGTAAGTAGACACAGTGAGGCTCCTGAGGTGACTAGTCAGAACTTCCAAGTTAGTCCTTGAGACAACACTGCAGCAATTTTGCTGCCTTCTCATGCCTGAGCTCAAAGACGAGTTAACACAGCACTTGCAGTCACATGTGCCAAAAAACACTGTATTGGTAGCATGTGGTCACGTGATAACCATGTATGGGCCTAACATTTTATTTAATGCACAGGGCAATGAGGGACAGACGTCAGTGGCTGTATGTGAGGCCTCTGAACTGCCTAAACACCAATTTAAAAGTTTAGTGGTTGAGTAATGGGTTGGTAATTTCCATAAAGGTCTCATTAGTCTCAAATTATGTACACTAGACATAGACACACTCAAACAGACACCCACAGAAACATTCACACAGGCACCCTCAGAAACATTAACACAAACTCACACAGACACCCACAGAAATAACACACTCACACAGACACCCACAGAAAACACTCACTCACACCCACCCATAAAACACACACACACTCACACCCACAGAAAACAGACTCACACAGACAGCCACATAAAACACACACACAAACACACACTCACACAGACACCCACAGAAAGACACAAACATACAAACACCCACAAAAAACATACAAAGACACACACTAACACAGACACCCACAGAACACACACTCAGACACCCACAGAAAAAGACACAAAACACATACAAACACCCCAAAAAAACACCAAGATACATACACTCACACAAATACCCACAGGAACACACAAAGGCACACACTCCCAGACTAAAACCATATAGTTATAAATTATAAATGAGAATTGTTAATGATAAGATTAAATAGCATCACATGAACACTGGAAAGAAAAAGACACTAACATACAAACACCCACAAAAACATACAAAGACACATACTCACACAGACACCCACAGAAAACACAAACACACAAAGACACACACACACACTCACATAGACACCCACAGAAAATGACACAAAACACAAACACCCAAAAAACATACAAAGACACACTCATACAAACACATACACAAAGAAACAAAAAAAAACAGGCTAAAACCATATAAATTATAAATAAATAATTGTTAATGATAAGCTTAAATAGTATCACATGAAAGCTAAAAATAAAAAACATAATTTATGTAAGAACTTACATGATAAATTCATTTCTTTCATATTAGCAAGAGTCCATGAGCTAGTGACGTATGGGATATACATTCCTACCAGGAGGGGCAAAGTTTCCAAACCTCAAAATGCCTATAAATACACCCCTCACCACACCCACAAATCAGTTTAACGAATAGCCAAGAAGTGGGGTGATAAGAAAAAAGTGCGAAAGCATAAAAAATAAGGAATTGGAATAATTGTGCTTTATACAAAAAAATCATAACCACCACAAAAAGGGTGGGCCTCATGGACTCTTGCTAATATGAAAGAAATGAATTTATCAGGTAAGTTCTTACATAAATTATGTTTTCTTTCATGTAATTAGCAAGAGTCCATGAGCTAGTGATGTATGGGATAATGACTACCCAAGATGTGGATCTTCCACGCAAGAGTCACTAGAGAGGGAGGGATAAAATAAAGACAGCCAATTCCGCTGAAAATAATCCACACCCAAAATAAAGTTTAAATTGATAATGAAAAAAACTGAAATTATAAGCAGAAGAATCAAACTGAAACAGCTTCAGAAGAAGAAAACACATCAAAATGGTAGAATTTAGTAAAAGTATGCAAAGAAGACCAAGGAAGTAGAAACTGACCTAGTAGAATGAGCTGTAATCCTTTGAGGCGGAGTTTTACCCGACTCGACATAAGCATGATGAATTAAAGATTTCAACCAAGATGCCAAAGAAATGGCAGAGGCCTTCTGACCTTTCCTAGAACCGGAAAAAATAACGAATAGACTAGAAGTCTTTCGGAAATTCTTAGTAGCTTCAACATAATATTTCAAAGCTCTAACTACATCCAAAGAATGCAATGATCTCTCCTTAGAATTCTTAGGATTAGGACACAATGAAGGAACCACAATTTCTCTACTAATGTTGTTAGAATTCACAACCTTAGGCAAAAATTTAAAAGAAGTTCGCAACACCGCCTTATCCTGATGAAAAATCAGAAAAGGAGACTCACAAGAAAGAGCAGATAATTCAGAAACTCTTCTAGCAGAAGAGATGGCCAAAAGAAACAAAACTTTCCAAGAAAGTAATTTAATGTCCAGTGAATGCATCGGTTCAAACGGAGGAGCTTGAAGAGCCCCCAGAACCAAATTCAAACTCCAAGGAGGAGAAATTGACTTAATAACAGGTTTTATACGAACCAAAGCTTGTATAAAATAATGAATATCAGGAAGATTAGCAATCTTTCTGTGAAAAAGAACAGAAAGAGCAGAGATTTGTCCTTTCAAGGAACTTGCAGACAAACCTTTATCCAAACCATCCTGAAGAAACTGTAAAATTCTCGGAATTCTAAAAGAATGCCAGGAAAAATGATGAGAAAGACACCAAGAAATGTAAGTCTTCCAGACTCAATAATATATCTTCCTAGATACAGATTTACGAGCCTGTAACATAGTATTAATCACAGAGTCAGAGAAACCTCTTTAACTAAGAATCAAGCGTTCAATCTCCATACCTTCAAATTTAAGGATTTGAGATCCTGATGAAAAAAAGGACCTTGCGACAGAAGGTCTGGTCTTAACGGAAGAGTCCACGGTTGGCAAGAGGCCATCCGGACAAGATCCGCATACCAAAACCTGTGAGGCCATGCTGGAGCCACCAGCAGAACAAACGAGCATTCCTTCAGAATCCTGGAGATTACTCTTGGAAGAAGAACTAGAGGCGGAAAGATATAGGCAGGATGATACTTCCAAGGAAGAGACAATGCATCCACTGCTTCCGCCTGAGGATCCCTGGATCTGGACAGATACCTGGGAAGTTTCTTGTTTAGATGAGAAGCCATCAGATCTATTTCTGGAAGTCCCCACATTTGAACAATCTGAAGAAATACCTCTGGGTGAAGAGACCATTCGCCCGGATGTAACGTTTGGCGACTGAGATAATCCGCTTCCCAATTGTCTATACCTGGGATATGAACCGCAGAAATTAGACAGGAGCTGGATTCCGCCCAAACCAGTATTCGAGATACTTCTTTCATAGCCAGAGGACTTTGAGTTCCTCCTTGATGATTGATATATGCCACAGTTATGACATTGTCTGTCTGAAAACAAATGAACGATTCTCTCTTTAGAAGAGGCCATGACTGAAGAGCTCTGAAAATTGCACGGAGTTCCAAAATATTGATTGGTAATCTCACCTCCTGAGATTCCCAAACCCCTTGTGCTGTCAGAGACCCCCAAACAGCTCCCCAACCTGTCAGACTTGCATCTGTTGAAATCACAGTCCAGGTTGGAAGAACAAAAGAAGCCCCCTGAACTAAACGATGGTGATCTGTCCACCACGTCAGAGAGTGTCGTACAATCGGTTTTAAAGATATCAATTGATATATCTTTGTGTAATCCCTGCACCACTGGTTCAGCATACAGAGCTGAAGAGGTCGCATGTGAAAACGAGCAAAGGGGATCGCGTCCGATGCAGCAGTCATAAGACCTAAAATTTCCATGCATAAGGCTACCGAAGGGAATGATTGAGACTGAAGGTTTCGACAAGCTGAAATCAATTTTAGACGTCTCTTGTCTGTCAGAGACAGAGTCATGGACACTGAATCTATCTGGAAACCTAAAAAGGTTACCCTTGTCTGAGGAATCAATGAACTTTTCTGTAAATTGATCCTCCAACCATGATCTCGAAGAAACAATACAAGTCGATTCGTATGAGATTCTGCTAAATGTGAAGACTGAGCAAGTACCAAGATATCGTCCAAATAAGGAAATACCATAATACCCTGTTCTCTGATTACAGACAGAAGGGCACCGAGAACCTTTGTAAAAATCCTTGGAGCTGTTGTTAGGCCAAACGGCAGAGCCACAAACTGGTAATGCTTGTCTAGGAAAGAGAATCTCAGAAACTGATAGTGATCTGGATGAATCGGAATATGCAGATATGCATCCTGTAAATCTATTGTGGACATATAATGCCCTTGCTGAACAAAACGCAGGATAGTCCTTATAGTTACCATTTTGAATGTTGGTATCCTTACTTAACGATTCAATATTTTTAGATCCAGAACTGGTCTGAAGGAATTCTCCTTCTTTGGTACAATGAAGAGATTTGAATAAAGCCCCAACCCCTGTTCCAGAACTGGAACTGGCATAATTACTCCAGCCAACTCTAGATCTAAAACACATTTCAGAAATGCTTGAGCCTTCGCTGGATTTACTGGGACACGGGAAAGAAAAATTCTCTTTGCAGGAGGCCTTATCTTGAAGACAATTCTGTACCCGTCTGAAACAATGTTCTGAATCCAAAGATTGTGAATTGAATTGATCCAAATTTCTTTGAAAAAACGTAATCTGCCCCCTACCAGCTGGGCTGGAATGAGGGCCGCACCTTCATGTGGACTTGGGAGCTGGCTTTGGTTTTCTAAAAGGCTTGGATTTATTCCAGACTGGAAATGGTTTCCAAACTGATACCGCTCCTGTGGGTGAAGGATCAGGCTTTTGTTCCTTATTGTGACGAAAGGAACGAAAACGATTATTAGACCTAAATTTACCTTTCGATTTTTTATCCTGTGGTAAAAAAGTTCCTTTCCCTCCAGTAACAGTTGAAATAATAGAATACAACTGAGAACCAAATAATTTATTACCCTGGAAAGAAAGGGAAAGCAAAGTTGACTTAGAAGACATATCAGCATTCCAAGTCTTAAGCCATAAAGCTCTTCTAGCTAAAATAGCTAGAGACATATACCTGACATCAACCCTAATGATATCAAAGATAACAATGCTATGAGAATTATGATCTGTTACTTGTTGCGCTAAAGCTTCTAACCAAAAAGTTGAAGCTGCAGCAACATCCGTTAAAGATATAGCAGGTCTAAGAAGATTACCTGAACATAAGTAAGCTTTTCTTAGAAAAGATTCAATCTTCCTATCCAAAGGATCCTTAAAGGAAGTACTATCTGCCGTAGGAATAGTAGTACGTTTAGCAAGAGTAGAGACAGCCCCATCAACCTTAGGGATTTTGTCCCAAAACTCTAATCTGTCAGATGGCACAGGATATAATTGCTTAAAACGTTTAGAAGGAGTAAATGAATTACCCAAATTATTCCATTCCCTGGAGATTACTTCAGAAATAGCATCAGGGACAGGAAAAACTTCTGGAATAACTACAGGAGATTTAAAAACCTTATTTAAACGTTTAGATTTAGTATCAAGAGGACCAGAATCCTCTATTTCTAATGCAATTAAGACTTCTTTAAGTAAAGAACGAATAAATTCTATTTTGAATAAATATGAAGATTTATCAGCATCAACCTCTGAAACAGAATCCTCTGAACCAGAAGAATCATTATCAGAATCAGAATGATGATGTTCATTTAAAAATTCATCTGAAAAATGAGAAGTTTTAAAAGACCTTTTACGTTTACTAGAAGGAGGAATAACAGACATAGCCTTCTTAATGGATTTAGAAACAAAATCTCTTATGTTAACAGGAACACTCTGAGTATTAGATGTTGATGG
This sequence comes from Bombina bombina, assembly GCF_027579735.1. Lineage (NCBI taxonomy): Eukaryota > Metazoa > Chordata > Amphibia > Anura > Bombinatoridae > Bombina > Bombina bombina. The sequence continues at coordinate 520,572,097 of NC_069505.1, read as the reverse complement.
AACAACAACAGGTAATGTAACATTACTAAAGTAAATATTATCTGCATTAACAAGTTCGTCATGACATTCATTACAAACAACAGCTGGAGGAACAGATACCACAAGTTTACAGCAGATACACTTAACTTTGGTAGATCCAGCACCAGGCAGCGATTTTCCAGAAGTATCTTCTGACTCAAGGTCAATCTGGGACATCTTGCAATATGTAATAGAAAAAACAACATATAAAGCAAAATTGATCAAATTCCTTAAATGACAGTTTCAGGAATGGGAAAAAATGCCAGTGAACAAGCTTCTAGCAACCAGAAGCAATAAACAATGAGACTTAAATAATGTGGAGACAATAGTGACGCCCATATTTTTTAGCGCCAAAAAAGACGCCCACTTTATTTGGCGCCTAAATGCTTTTGGCGCCAAAAATGACGCCACATCCGGAACGCCGACACTTTTGGCGCAAAAAAACGTCAAAAATGACGCAAATTCCGGCGACACGTATGACGCCGGAAACGAGAAAAAAAAAATTTTGCGCCAAAAAAGTCTGCGCCAAGAATGACGCAATAAAATGAAGCATTTTCAGCCCCCGCGAGCCTAACAGCCCACAGGGAAAAAAGTCAAATTTTAAGGTAAGAAAAAAATTGATTTATTCATATGCATTATCCCAAATATGAAACTGACTGTCTGAAATAAGGAACGTTGAACATCCTGAGTCAAGGCAAATAAATGTTTGAACACATATATTTAGAACTTTATATAAAAGTGCCCAACCATAGCTTAGAGTGTCACAGAAAATAAGACTTACTTACCCCAGGACACTCATCTACATGTAGTAGAAAGCCAAACCAGTACTGAAACGAGAATCAGTAGAGGTAATGGTATATATAAGAGTATATCGTTGATCTGAAAAGGGAGGTAAGAGATGAATCTCTACGACAGATAACAGAGAACCTATGAAATAGACCCCGTAGAAGGAGATCATTGAATTCAAATAGGCAATACTCTCCTCACATCCCTCTGACATTCACTGCACGCTGAGAGGAAAACCGGGCTCCAACCTGCTGCGGAGCGCATATCAACGTAAAATCTAGCACAAACTTACTTCACCACCTCCATAGGAGGCAAAGTTTGTAAAAACTGATTTGTGGGTGTGGTGAGGGGTGTATTTATAGGCATTTTGAGGTTTGGGAAACTTTGCCCCTCCTGGTAGGAATGTATATCCCATACGTCACTAGCTCATGGACTCTTGCTAATTACATGAAAGAAAAGTTGTTTTATTGTTGTTGCTATGGCAGTAAATTCACCTTTCAAATAGCCATGTGTCTTGTATATCTGCCTGCATAAAGAATAAGATCAGCTGCATTTTTTTAAACTAATTATTTATGACTATCAACATAAAAAAAAAAAAAAAATTATAATGTTACTTTATCTCCAGATTTTGGTTAAGGCAACTCAGAGATGATATAGCCAACTTTAAATTACCAAAATTAGATTTATGGACCAAATGAAACATTGAGATGCTAGGAGAAAAATACAGAGTTTGGCGGTAGCCGTGAAAACCAGCGTAAGAGGCTCCTAACGCTGGTTTTAGGCTACCGCCGGTATTTGGAGTCACTCAAAATAGGGTCTAACGCTCACTTTTCAGCCGCGACTTTTCCATACCGCAGATCCCCTTACGTCAATTGCGTATCCTATCTTTTCAATGGGATCTTCCTAACTCCGGTATTTAGAGTCGTTTCTGAAGTGAGCGTTAGAGCTCTAACGACAAAACTCCAGCCGCAGAAAAAAAGCAGGAGTTAAGAGCTTTCTGGGCTAACGCCGGTTCATAAAGCTCTTAACTACTGTACCCTAAAGTACACTAACACCCATAAACTACCTATGTACCCCTAAACCGAGGTCCCCCCACATCGCCGCCACTCGATTACATTTTTTTAACCCCTAATCTGCCAACCGCCACCTACGTTATACTTATGTACCCCTAATCTGCTGCCCCTAACACCGCCGACCCCTATATTATATTTATTAACCCCTAATCTGCCCCCCTCAACGTCGCCGACACCTGCCTACACTTATTAACCCCTAATCTGCCGAGCGGACCTGAGCACTACTATAATAAAGTTATTAACCCCTAATCCGCCTCACTAACCCTATCATAAATAGTATTAACCCCTAATCTGCCCTCCCTAACATCGCCGACACCTAACTTCAATTATTAACCCCTAATCTGCCGACCGGAGCTCACCGCTATTCTAATAAATGTATTAACCCCTAAAGCTAAGTCTAACCCTAACACCCCCCTAACTTAAATATAATTTACATCTAACGAAATTAATTAACTCTTATTAAATAAATTATTCCTATTTAAAGCTAAATACTTACCTGTAAAATAAACCCTAATATAGCTACAATATAAATTATAATTACATTGTAGCTATTTTAGGATTAATATTTATTTTACAGGCAACTTTGTAATTATTTTAACCAGGTACAATAGCTATTAAATAGATAAGAACTATTTAATAGTTACCTAGTTAAAATAATAACAAAATTACCTGTAAAATAAATCCTAACCTAAGTTATAATTAAACCTAACACTACCCTATCAATAAATTAATTAAATAAAATACCTACAATTACCTACAATTAACCTAACACTACACTATCAATAAATTAATTAAATACAATTCCTACAAATAACTACAATTACATAAACTAACTAAAGTACAAAAAATAAAAAAGAACTAAGTTACAAAAAATAAAAAAATATTTACAAACATAAGAAAAATATTACAACAATTTTAAACTAATTACACCTACTCTAAGCCCCCTAATAAAATAACAAAGACCCCCAAAATAAAAAAATGCCCTACCCTATTCTAAATTAATAAAGTTAAAAGCTCTTTTACCTTACCAGCCCTGAACAGGGCCCTTTGCGGGGCATGCCCCAAGAAAATCAGCTCTTTTGCCTGTAAAAAAAAACATACAATACCCCCCCCCAACATTACAACCCACCACCCACATACCCCTAATCTAACCCAAACCCCCCTTAAATAAACCTAACACTAAGCCCCTGAAGATCTTCCTACCTTATCTTCACCTCACCGGGTATCACCGATCGGTCCTGGCATCCGGTGCTGAAGAGGTCCAGAAGAGGCTCCAAAGTCTTCCTCCTATCCGGCAAGAAGAGGACATCCGGACCGGCAAACATCTTCATCCAAGCGGCATCTTCGATCTTTTTCCATCCGGTGCGGAGCGGGTCCATGTTGAAGCAGCCGACGCGGATCCATCCTCTTCTTTCTGCGTCTCCCGACGAATGACGGTTCCTTTAAATGACGTCATCCAAGATGGTGTCCCTCGAATTCCGATTGGCTGATAGGATTCTATCAGCCAATCGGAATTAAGGTAGGAATATTCTGATTGGCTGATGGAATCAGCCAATCAGAATCAAGTTCAATCCGATTGGCTGATCCAATCAGCCAATCAGATTGAGCTCGCATTCTATTGGCTGTTCCGATCAGCCAATAGAATGCGAGCTCAATCTGATTGGCTGATTGGATCAGCCAATCGGATTGATCTTGATTCTGATTGGCTGATTCCATCAGCCAATCAGAATATTCCTACCTTAATTCCGATTGGCTGATAGAATCCTATCAGCCAATCGGAATTCGAGGGACGCCATCTTGGATGACGTCATTTAAAGGAACCGTCATTCGTCGGGAGACGCAGAAAGAAGAGGATGGATCCGCGTCGGCTGCTTCAACATGGACCCGCTCCGCACCGGATGGAAGAAGATCGAAGATGCCGCTTGGATGAAGATGTTTGCCGGTCCGGATGTCCTCTTCTTGCCGGATAGGAGGAAGACTTTGGAGCCTCTTCTGGACCTCTTCAGCACCGGATGCCAGGACCGATCGGTGATACCCGGTGAGGTGAAGATAAGGTAGGAAGATCTTCAGGGGCTTAGTGTTAGGTTTATTTAAGGGGGGTTTGGGTTAGATTAGGGGTATGTGGGTGGTGGGTTGTAATGTTGGGGGGGGGTATTGTACGTTTTTTTTTACAGGCAAAAGAGCTGATTTTCTTGGGGCATGCCCCGCAAAGGGCCCTGTTCAGGGCTGGTAAGGTAAAAGAGCTTTTAACTTTATTAATTTAGAATAGGGTAGGGCATTTTTTTTATTTTGGGGGTCTTTGTTATTTTATTAGGGGGCTTAAAGTAGGTGTAATTAGTTTAAAATTGTTGTAATATTTTTCTTATGTTTGTAAATATTTTTTTATTTTTTGTAACTTAGTTCTTTTTTATTTTTTGTACTTTAGTTAGTTTATGTAATTGTAGTTATTTGTAGGAATTGTATTTAATTAATTTATTGATAGTGTAGTGTTAGGTTAATTGTAGGTAATTGTAGGTATTTTATTTAATTAATTTATTGATAGGGTAGTGTTAGGTTTAATTATAACTTAGGTTAGGATTTATTTTACAGGTAATTTTGTTATTATTTTAACTAGGTAACTATTAAATAGTTCTTAACTATTTAATAGCTATTGTACCTGGTTAAAATAATTACAAAGTTGCCTGTAAAATAAATATTAATCCTAAAATAGCTACAATGTAATTATAATTTATATTGTAGCTATATTAGGATTTATTTTACAGGTAAGTATTTAGCTTTAAATAGGAATAATTTATTTAATAAGAGTTAATTAATTTCGTTAGATGTAAATTATATTTAAGTTAGGGGGGTGTTAGTGTTAGGGTTAGACTTAGCTTTAGGGGTTAATACATTTATTAGAATAGCGGTGAGCTCCGGTCAGCAGATTAGGGGTTAATAATTGAAGTTAGGTGTCGGCGATGTTAGGGAGGGCAGATTAGGGGTTAATACTATTTATGATAGGGTTAGTGAGGCGGATTAGGGGTTAATAACTTTATTATAGTAGCGCTCAGGTCCGCTCGGCAGATTAGGGGTTAATAAGTGTAGGCAGGTGTCGGCGACGTTGTGGGGGGCAGGTTAGGGGTTAATAAATATAATACAGGGGTCGGCGGTGTTAGGGGCAGCAGATTAGGGGTACATAGGGATAATGTAAGTTGCGGCGGTTTACGGAGCGGAAGATTAGGGGTTAATAATATAATGCAGGGGTCAGCGATAGCGGGGGCGGCAGAATAGGGGTTAATAAGTGTAAGGCTAGGGGTGTTTAGACTCGGGGTACATGTTAGGGTGTTAGGTGCAGACGTAGGAAGTGTTTCCCCATAGGAAACAATGGGGCTGCGTTAGGAGCTGAACGCTGCTTTTTTGCAGGTGTTAGGTTTTTTTTCAGCTCAAACAGCCCCATTGTTTCCTATGGGAGAATCGTGCACGAGCACGTTTTTGAGGCTGACCGCGTCCGTAAGCAACTCTGGTATCGAGAGTTGCATTTGCGGTAAAAATGCTCTACGCTCCTTTTTTGGAGCCTAACGCAGCATTTTTTTGGACTCTCGATACCAGAGTTAATTTTATGGTGCGGCCAGAGAAAAGCCTGCGTAGCGTTAACAACCCATCTACCGCCAAACTCCAAATCTAGGCCACAGTAAGTTGTGTGCTGAAAAAACAATCTTTAGTTTTTTTTCTTTAAACTAAACCTTTACATTTTCTGCAGCAGGCATCCCTTCTCCTCTGATCCAGTGTGCGACCACCGACCGTTAATTCCATCATGCCCTTAATTATAAGGCCAGTCACTTCCCAGGTACTATTTTGTCCCGCCCACCTTCCCACCCTCTTACCAATCAAAATTTAGCTTCCAATTTTACAGTTTCTACTGCATCAAAGTAAAAAACAAACTTTGGCTGAGTCTGGCTTGCAGGAGTAGGAGGTTTCAATGTTTAATAGGCAAAAAGGTAATGCTAAGGAATGCAGGCAGCCGCACGCTGCTCTGTAAGTCAGTCAGGGCTCCAGCGGACCCTCCTGGCCCACCGGACCCCTAACTGTTGTCACCCCTGTCAACCCCTGATGGTGGCCCTGCTGTCAATCACCCCACACAAACCACCCCCAGTTCTTAAAGGACCACTAAATACAATAAATGCACAGCTGTAACCCTAATAGCAGCACTTTTGCAAGAATGCTTTTAACAATGTTATACATTGTGCTAAAACTGCTTGATTGTCACAGGTTGGGAGTTCTTGCCTGCTACCTGCTAGTTCACCCACAAACACACCACTTGACTTATTTGGAGGAGCCAGTCTGGGCTTTTTACTGGAGTAGTCAAGACAACTGAAAATGTTGTTTTGTGGTATCTTATCAGCTCTGATTAGGCAAATCAAGGACAAATATGTGGCAGTGTTAGCATTGTGAAGTCGGCAGAGTGCACTTCCAATTGTCAGAATTGGAAAACCCACATTTTCATACTTCCATCGCAGGAAAAAGGAATCATAAATAATGAACGTATAATTGAAAAAGGGTTGTTGTTTTTTAATTACGCATAAGTATACATTTTATATTATAATCTCAATGTGTTTCCAGTTCCTTTACTTAAACTTGTAGTTAAAGATTAAAAGTGTGTGTGTGGAGGGGGGGGGGCTAGGGTTGCCAGCTGTGCGTCGTAAAAATACAGGACGAGGGGGGCGGAGCCTACAGCTGTGGCGGCAGGACGTGTCTTGTGGGAGCTCCTGGTTCTATCATAGGGTTTTATGCAATATTTTATTGTTTTCTATGAAGAAAGTATATCATTCTGTGACTAGAGACCAGTAGACTGCTATAGGATTCAAGAAATTGATAATCCTGGGGGAAATTATTAGGATTCACGTCTCTGCCTATGCTCTGCAGTTAGGCCACGCGGCTGCTGCATTCATCTGGTGTCTGGCAGTTCGTGGAGCCGGGGCTACCGCATATTCCCCCCCTAGGTGACTGGGGTTACGAGCAGTACTAATTACTGCTACTACTGCAAACTGTTCCTACAATTACACAGTAATATGAGGACGCCTAGAGATGCCATTACTGCACAGGACGTGCAACGCATACTGCGGGAACATTTTTTGAGCCTATCTAAAAGTATAAATAATGCCTGGAACAACACTCCTGCATACCAGAGGTCAGACACAGCTCCCACGGACAAACTGTGTGTCGGCAGCAGTGTGTAGGTGTGTCCCTGCTTCAGCACAATTTTTTTTAAATTTATTTAATAAAATATTTTTTTTTTTGGTTTCTGACTTTCCGCCTGCTTGCTACGCATATCACATGGTTGACACGTGATTGATACCTAGTGGGTCACAGATCATCTTAACCTATTGGCACAGCTCAATGGGAACTGAAACTATTCCAATTGACGGCTCTGACGGCACATTGGCTCCTGACTGCACGTGTAGTCTCCTTAATTGGCTCATGACTGCATGTGAAGTCAGTGAGTGGGACAGCAGTGTGTTTGCAGTGCGGGCAGTAGTCAATCAGACTCACCGAGGGCGGCAGCTTAAACGCTGAGCAGAAGTCAGTGGGGGCTTTTTGCAGCTAGCTCCCAGTAGTGCATTGCTGCTCCTGCTCTTGATATATGGATAGGAAGGGGAAGCGTAAAAGTACTTGATGATGTAATGCGAGTGTCTTTATCTAATATTCCACCAAATATTCAGAAATTGTGTTCATCCCATCAACCTCATACAGCCCATTAAAATAGCAAGTAGAATTTTTTTTAATTCTTGCACATACTTACATACTGTTACTTGTAAATACATTTCGTTATTATATATAATTTATGTATGTGTCCGTATCTCTTAAAACAAGTTAGTTTAACCTCCTGTTTACTAGTACAACTGAATTACTGTGTAGCTAAATTATGTAGGTCTAAAAAGTGTGTCGCCAACATGAAAAGTTTGGAAAGCTCTGCCATAGAGAGTACTGCAGGGAACATGCTGGAAAAGGCTCTGACCACTAAAGTAAACACAGCACCCGAGAACCCGCTGGAGACTAGGCGGATAACTGCAGTGCCGAAACAAGCAGAAAGCTCTGCCGCACCCCCAGGGGTCGGAGTGACGAGACGGCCTGTTTCTGTGAAGATGGCTGATCTGTTAGAGGAGACTAACCAAATGCCCGCAGATGCACCGGTAACTGGCGTAAGACGGCTCGATAAGCAACTCCAGCCCGGCATGGCAGCAGGAACAGGGAAGGGCCTAACTACAACACTGCCTAGCAAAATGAATAATGCACCTCAATCGGAGAAACTTCCCTCTTCTATCCCAAGGCGTCTGTTTGCTGATTATAAAGAAAGTTCCTTTAACTGAACGATTCATTCTTCCTACGAGAGCCCTCAGAGACTGGCGACAAGGTATTGGGTAGGCTGCTCTTTCCATGGAAGACCAGATAATAGCCGAACCTGGGTTACACATATCTTGCTCAGATGGCTACATGGCAGGTACTAGCCCTTACGGTGACTTTATAAAAAAAACAAAAAACTTTATTTGAATCCACATTGGGACCTATTTCACTTTGTCTTCACATAACATTACCCTTCGAGAATAGTTCTCTGTCCCCAGAGAGTTACTCTCTATTAATGATGGCGCTTTAACCTGATTTTTTGGGGAAACCTATTCTCCCTTCCTTGCTATATACGCTTGTTCATTTCTAGGTCTGTTCAACTGGTTCATAGTTTATAAGTATGCGTGTTGAAGTATCATTTAGAACTTCCAGCTGTGCTAGGTCTTGCTTTTATATAGTTTGTTATAAGAGATTGTTTGTATCCTTATTTTTATATACCATGTTTACAGGACCATATCTGCCTGAATAGCCCAGGGTTCAGTCACTTAAACCATGCTAGGCCTAGCCTCTGTATATTTTTGTATATTTTACTATTGGAGATCACATGTGAAGTTATTTGTGCATGTTATGTTTAGAGTATTCTATATGTATGAGCAGCCCAAGGTCTTGATGCTCATACCCTCCTAGGTATTGCCTTTATATATCTTGCTGTTATTGTTTAACTTGAAGATGCCCCTGTACCATGGTATTTATTTATATCAATTTGATGATTCCACAATATATATGTGGACACCGGTATATATTTCTGCATAAATTACCTTTGGCCCCCTATAGCCCACATGCCATTCTTACCCCTTCTACGCCTTTATGCTACTTGGACACTAGAGTTGTGCTCAAAATGGTGGCTTAGGAGTGTTCCTGTTGCTTCTAAAAATGGATTTTACCCATGCCCACAACATTAGGTGCCTGACCTATTTTCACTTTTTGTAACACTTAAATGTAAACACTTACTAACTTTTTGGTCCATAAGCGACCACTCTACATATCAAATTTTAATCACCAAGTGCTAAGGTCCAAAAGTGACCGTATCTATCATTAGGGTCCCCCTTATTGAGTTACTCATGTTTACATGGGCCCATAAGTGGCCTTTTAAGGTTTTGGGGGCGCACATACAGTATATTCGTTAAAACCATAAAATGAGGTCCATTACTAGCGTTCAGTAGCTTTCTGTGTGATGACGTTGGGTTGCCTTCTATTTATTATAGTAATCCTTTGTTTGTATTTGCAAGTCATAATCGTGCAACCCAATGTATATGTTGTTTTTGCTATTGAACATCTAATTGGAGCTGTATCTTTGAACAACCTCAATAAAAACTTTATAAAAAAAAAAAAAATACAGGACGATCTATAGGTGACTGGACACGGGACGTAGCTGGGTTCACAAAATGTCCCCACAAAAGCTCAACCTTAGGCCCCACCCTTGAAACCACCATATATATTTTTCACCCCTTGGTTGCCAGTAACACATGTACGTAGTGGTGATGTAACCCCCTTGGCTGCCTGAAGTAAACTCCCAGCAATGATTGAACACCCCCATGTTTGCCTGTAACACATATAATAGAAAATGCACAGTGTAACTTCTTTTTGAACCATATTTCTAATGCATAAATGGCTAAAAGGCCCTTTACATTTAGCTGACAGGGGTCTTTGAGTGTCCAGTATTTTTGCACAGATTGTACTAGACAGCCTGCTAAAATACTGGACACCCTATTTGTATGGTTTTGATCAACTATAATTTAAGGGACAGTCAACACAAAAATTGTTATTGTTTAAAAAGCTAGATAATTCCTTTACTACCCATTTCCCAGCTTTGCATAACCTTTAAACCTCTAAATTTCTGTCTGTTTCTAAGTCACTAAAGACAGCCCCATGATCACATGCTTTTGTATTTGCTTTTCACAAGAGGTAAAAAGTGTATTAATATAACTGTGTTTTCTATGCAAAACTGGGGAATGGCTAATAACACAATTTATGCTTACCTGATAAATTTATTTCTCTTGTGGTGTATCCAGTCCACAGATCATCCATTACTTGTGGGATATTCTCATTCCCAACAGGAAGTTGCAAGAGGACACCCACAGCAGAGCTGTAATATAGCTCCTCCCCTAACTGTCATAGCCAGTCATTCGACCGAAAACAAGCCGAGAAAGGAGGAACCATAGGGTGCAGTGGTTACTGTAGTTTAAATTTAAAAATTACCTGCCTTAAAATGACAGGGCGGGCCGTGGACTGGATACACCACAAGAGAAATAAATTTATCAGGTAAGCATAAATTGTGTTTTCTCTTGTAAGGTGTATCCAGTCCACGGATCATCCATTACTTGTGGGATACCAATACCAAAGCTAAAGTACACGGATGAAGGGAGGGACAAGGCAGGAACTTAAATGGAAGGAACCACTGCCCGTAAAACCTTTCTCCCAAATATAGCCTCCGAAGAAGCAAAAGTATCAAATTTGTAAAACTTTGAAAAAATATAAAGCGAAGACCAAGTCGTCGCCTTGCAAATCTGATCAAAAGAAGCCTCATTTTTAAAGGCCCAAGTGGAAGCCACAGCTCTAGTGGAATGAGCTGTAATCCTTTCAGGAGGTTGCTGTCCAGCAGTCTCATAGGCTAAGCGGATTAAGCTTCTTAGTCAAAAAGAAAAAGAGGTTGCCGAAGCCTTTTGACCTCTCCTCTGTCCAGAGTAGACAACAAACAAAGCAGATGTTTGACGAAAATCTTTAGTAGTTTGTAAGTAAAACTTTAAAGCACGGACCACGTCCAAATTGTGTAACACAAGGATGGAACAACAATCTCTTGATTGATATTCTTGTTAGATACCAACTTAGGTAAGAACCCAGGTTTGGTACGCAGGACTACCTTATCCGTATGAAAAATCAGATAAGGAGAATCACATTGTAAGGCAGATAGCTCAGAGACTCTACGAGCCGAGGAAATAGCTACCAAAAAAAGAACTTTCCAAGATAAAAGCTTGAAATCTATGGAATGAAGAGGTTCAAACGGAACTCCTTGAAGAACCTTAAGAACCAAGTTTAAGCTCCATGGTGGAGCAACAGGTTTAAACACAGGCTTGATTCTAACTAAAGCCTGACAAAATGCCTGAACGTCTGGAACATCTGCCAGACGCTTAACTAGCTGACAATCCTTTTTCCAAACCTTCTTGGAGAAAAGATAATATCCTAGCAATCCTGACCTTACTCCATGAGTAACCCTTGGATTCACACCAATAAAGATATCTACGCCATACCTTATGGTAAATTTTCCTGATGACAGGCTTTCGTGCCTGTCTTAAGGTATCAATAACTGACTCCGAGAAGCCACGCTTTGATAAAATCAAGCGTTCAATCTCCAGGCAGTCAGCCTCAGAGAAATTAGATTTGGATGGTTGAAAGGACCCTGAAGTAGAAGGTCCTGTTTCAGAGGCAGAGACCATGGTGGAAAGGATGACATGTCCACTAGATCTGCATACCAGGTCCTGCGTGGCCACGCAGGTGCTATCAGAATCACCGATGCTCTCTCCTGCTTGATCTTGGCAATCACTCGAGGGAGCAGAGGAAACGGTGGAAACACATAAGCCAGGTTGAAAGACCAGGGCGCTGCTAGAGCATCTATCAGTGTCGCCTTGGGATCCCTGGACCTGGATCCGTAACACGGAAGCTTGGCGTTCTGGCGAGATGCCATGAGATCCAGTTCTGGTTTGCCCCAACGATGAATCAGTTGTGCAAATGCCTCAGGATGGAGTTCCCACTCTCCCGGATGAAAAGTCTGACGACTTAGAAAATCCGCCTCCCAGTGCTCTACACCTGGGATATGGATAGCTGATAGGTGGCAAGAGTGAATCTCTGCCCAGCAAATTATTTTTGAAACTTCTAACATCTCTAGGGAACTTCTCGTTCCCCCTTGATGGTTGATGTAAGCTACAGTCGTGATGTTGTCCGACTGAAATCTGATGTACCTCAGAGTTGCTAACTGAGGCCAAGCCTGAAGAGCCTTGAATATCACTCTTAGTTCCAGAATATTTAATGGAAGGAGAGACTCCTCCTGAGTCCACGATCCCTGAGCCTTCAGGGAGTTCCAGACTGCACCCCAACCTAGAAGGCTGGAATCTGTCGTAACAATTGTCCAATCTGGCCTGCGAAAGGTCATACCTTTGGACAGATGGACCCGAGATAGCAACCAGAGAAGAGAATCCTGGGTCTCTTGGTCCAGATTCAGTTGAGGGGACAAATCTGTGTAATCCCCGCTCCACTGACTGAGCATGCATAGTTGCAGTGGTCTGAGATGTAAGCGTGCAAACGGCACTATGTCCATTGCCGCTACCATTAAGCCAATTACTTCCATACACTGAACCACCGAAGGGAGCGGAATGGAATGAAGAACCCGGCAGGAATTTAGAAGCTTTGATAACCTGGACTCCGTCAGGTGAATTTTCATTTCTACAGAATCTATCAGAGTCCCTAGAAAGGAAACTCTTGTGAGTGGGGATAGAGAACTCTTTTCCTCGTTCACTTTCCACCCATGCGACCACAGAAATGCCAGTACTACGTCCGTATGAGACTTGGCAATTTGGAAGTTTGACGCCTGTATCAGGATGTTGTCTAAATAAGGGGCTACTGCTATGCCCCGCGGCCTTAGGACTGCCATAAGTGACCCTAGAACCTTTGTAAAGATTCTTGGGGCTGTAGCTAATCCCAAGGGAAGAGCTACAACTGGTAATGTCTGTCTTAAAACGCAAACCTGAGAAACCGATGATGATCTTTGTGTATCGGAATGTGAAGATAAGCATCCTTTAGATCCACTGTAGTCGTATATTGACCTTCCTGGATCAGTGGTAGGATGGTACGAATAGTTTCCATCTTGAACGACGGAACTTTGAGGAATTTGTTTAAGATCTTTAGATCCAAAATTGGTCTGAAGGTTCCCTCTTTTTTGGGAACCACAAACAGATTTGAGTAAAAACCCTGTCCCTGTTCCTCCTTTGGAACTGGATGGATCACTCCCATAACTAGGAGGACTCGTACACAGTGTAAGAATGCCTCTCTCTTTATCTGGTGTGCAGATAATTGTGAAAGGTGAAATCTCCCTTTTGGGGGGGAAGCTTTGAAGTCCAGAAGATATCCCTGGGATATAATTTCCATCGCCCAGGGATCCTGAACATCTCTTGCCGACGCCTGGGCAAAGAGTGAAAGTCTGCCCCCTACTAGATCCGTTCCCGGATAGGGGGCCGTTCCTTCATGCTGTCTTAGAGGCAGCAGCAGGCTTTTTTACCTGCTTACCTTTTTTCCATGTCAGGTTTGGTCTCCAGACCATCTTGGATTGAGCAAAAGTTCCCTCTTGTTTATTATTAGAGGAAGTTGATGCTGCACCTGCCTTGAAGTTTTGAAAGGCACGAAAATTAGACTGTTTGACCCTAGATTTGGACCTGTCCTGAGGAAGGGCATGACCTTTTCCTCCAGTGATATCAGCAATAATCTCCTTCAACCAGGCCCGAATAGGGTCTGCCCCTTGAAGGGAATGTTAAGTAGCTTAGATTTTGAAGTCACGTCAGCTGACCATGATCTAAGCCATAGCGCTCTGCGCGCCTGTATAGCAAAACCAGAATTCTTAGCCGTTAGTTTAGTCAAATGAACAATGGCATCAGAATAAAAGAATTGGCTAGCTTAAGTGCTCTAAGTTTGCCAAGTATGTCATCCAATGGAGTCGCTACCTGTAAAGCCTCTTCCAGAGACTCAAACCAGTACGCTGCAGCAGCAGTGACAGGGGCAATGCATGCAAGGGGCTGTAGGATAAAATCTTGTTGAATAAATATTTTCTTAAGGTAACCTCTAATTTTTTATCCATTGGATCTAAAAAAAAAACCACAACTGTCCTCGACAGGGATAGTAGTACGCTTTACTAGAGTAGAAACTGCTCCCTCCACCTTAGGGACTGTCTGCCATAAGTCCCATGTGGTGGCGTCTATTGGAAACATTTTTCTAAAAATAGGAGGGAAAGAGAACGGCACACCTGGTCTACCCCATTCCTTATTAATAATATCTGTAAACCTTTTAGGTATTTGGAAAAACATCAGTACACACCGGCACTGCAAAGTATTTATCCAGTCTACACAATTTCTCTGGCACTGCAATGGTATCACAGTCATTCAGAGCAGCTAAAACCTCCCTAAGCAACACGCGGAGGTGTTCAAGCTTAAATTTAAATGTAGAAATATTAGAATCAGGTATCTTTCCTGAGTCATTAACATCACCCACTGACTGAAGCTCTCTTTCCTCAGCTTCTGCATATTGTGAGGCAGTATCAGACATGGTTCTTAAAGCGTCAGTATGCTCTGCATTTTGTCTCACCCCAGAGCTATCTCGCTTACCTCTAAGTTCAGGTAGTCTGGCTAATACCACTGACAGTGTATTATCCATGACTGCCGCCATGTCTTGTAAAGTAAACGCTATGGGCGCCCTAGATGTACTTGGCGCTATTTGAGCGTGAGTCCCTTAAGCGGGAGTCAAAGGGTCTGACACGTGGGGAAAGTTAGTCGGCATAACTTCCCCCTCGTCAGATTCCTCTGGTGATACATTTTTTAAAGACAGAAAATGATCTTTATTGCATAAAATGAAATCAGTACATTTGGTACACATTCTAAGAGGGGGTTCCACCATGGCTTTTAAACATAATAAACAAGGAGTTTCTTCTATGTCAGACATGTTTATACAGAATAGCAATGAGACTAGCAAGCTTGGAAAACACTTTAAATCAAGTTAACAAGCAAATATAAAAAAAACGGTACTGTGCCTTTAAGAGAAACAAATTTTGTCAGAATTTGAAAAACAGTGAAAAAATTCAGTAAATCAAACGAAATTTTTACAGTGTGTATAATAGGCTAACAGAGCATTGCACCCACTTGCAAATGGATGATTAACCACTTAGTTCAAAAAACGGATCAAAAAAACGAAATAGACGTTTTTTAACAGTCACAACCAACTGCCACAGCACGCTGTGGCCCTACCTTCCCCAATAAACGACTTTGGAAAGCCTTTGGGCCCTTTAGAGATGTCCTATAGCATTCAGAGGGCCTTTGAGGGAAGCTGGATGTCACAGTTTGTAATTTTAACTGCACCAACTGTAACTTTTATACTACAACAGTGGAAATTGTTTCTAGTCAAAATTTAAGCCAGCCATGTGGAAAAAACTAGGCCCCAATAAAGTTTTATCACCAAAGCATATATAAAAACGATTAAACATGCCAGCAAACGTTTTATATTGTAAATATCATAAGGGTATTACCCCTGGGAGTAAGCATGATACCAGTCGTTATTAAATCGCTGTATTCAGGCTTAACTTACATTAATCCGGTATCAGCAGCATTTTCTAGTGTTTTCCATCTCTAGAAAAAATTATAACTGCACATACCTGATAGCAGAATAAACTGCACGCCATTCTCTCGCTGAAGTTACCTCATCTGTGTAATCCCCTCAGACATATGTGAGAATAGCAATGGATCTTAGTTACAACCTGCTAAGATCATAGAAACCTCAGGCAGATTCTTCTTCTATTTACTGCCTGAGATAAAATAGCACAACTCCGGTACTATTTAAAAATAACAAACTTTTGATTGAAGAAAATAAACTAGCTATATTTAACCACTCTCTCCTACAACGTCCTTGCTTGTTGAGAGTTGCAAGAGAATGACTGGCTATGACAGTTAGGGGAGGAGCTATATTACAGCTCTGCTGTGGGTGTCCTCTTGCAACTTCCTGTTGGGAATGAGAATATCCCACAAGTAATGGATGATCCGTGGACTGGATACACCTTACAAGAGAAAAAGGGATTATTTATCTTTTAAAACATAAATCATTTTTGAGTTGACTGTCCCTTTAATAAAAAATTGATACAGACATAAAGGCTTCAACATGTGGGGAATCTACTAATGACAGACATAGCACCTGTACAGCGAGATGACAAGTTTTGTGTTACGGTGTGGTACGGCTATACCGCTGAAAAATTGGCCATTGCGCATGGAATGGCAGGTCTTCCGTATTACAAGTCGCGGTGGTATAGCTATACCACAAGCATTTTAGCCTGTGACGCAACGTCCATTCCGCACTCAAAAAATGACGTTTGAGTGCAGGATTTTCAATTGCGCCGTATTACAAGTTGTTCGGGCAGGCTATAACGCTAGCGTTATAGTCTATACCGCCGCAATCCATTCCTGATCGGAGACCAGTAGTTATGGATTTTGTGAACCAAAAATGTTTCACAAAACTCATAACTAAAATGTTACAAATTAAACTAACACCCATAAACTACCTATTAACCTCTAAACTGTCCCCTCCCGAATCGCAAATACTATAATAAACCTATTTACCCCTAAACCGCCGGCTCCCCACATCGGTACTATTATACTAAACCTATTTACCTCTAAACCGCCGGTCCCCCACATCAGTAGTAATAAACTAAACCTATTAACCCCTAAACAACCGCCCCCCCCCCCACATCGGTACTAATAAATTAAACCTATTAACCCCTAAATCGCCGGCCCCCCACATCGCAACACACTAAATAAACTATTAACCCCTAAACCTTACACCCCCCCTAACTTTAAATTAAACTTACAATATAACTATCTTTAAATAAATAAAAACTTACCTGTGAAATTAAAAAAACTAATTTTAAACTATAAATTTAGAATATGTTTCGTGTCTTTTAGATAACTCTTCAAAGACACCACAAAAGGTCTCAATATAGCATCAAGCCATTGTGATAAATGTTCCAATAAGGAACCAATCCCACTCACTATTGGGCGACCTCTCACCTCCTCTAAGGATTTATGGACCTTAGGGAGGTGATGAAATATTGGAACGACAGGATTTAAGACATATAGATAATCAGCTGTCTCTTTATCAATGAAGCCCTTATCAAGGGCCTCATCTATCAAATGGGATAGTTTCTTTTGAAAGAGCTTTGTGGGGTCTGAAGGCAAGACTCTATAGTTTTGTGTGTTTTCTAATTGGCGTTTGGCTTCCTGGATGTAGCTGTCTCTGTCTAGCACCACCACCGCACCACCCTTATCAGAAGATTTGATCACTATATCTTTACAACTTTTGAGTTGGTCTAAAGCTTTCCTCTCCTGAAAAGATAAATTAGAAATTCTAGCTATACTTGAGGTCTGTGTGTGCAACAATTTTAAGTCTCTCTCTACCCTCTGGTAAAAAGTCTCAATCACTGTACCCCTGCTCTGTATGGGGTGAAAAGAAGATGGATTTTTAAAACCACAGAAACTGTTTCTGGTACCTACATTCTCATTGGTTACAGAATGGTTCCATGAGATACTGTCAAGTGAGGTAGCATCTATTGCTTGTTCAAAAGTGCAATCCAAGCTATCTCCAATAGGGCCCTCCTGAACCAAAGAGGATTGTACATCTGTAGAGAAAAAATGTTTACGTAAAGTGACATTTCTGACAAGCCTATTTACATCGATGATAGTCTCAAACAGATTAAAGTTATTAGTTGGTACAAAATTTAATCCATAACCCAAAACCTTGAACTGTACAGGGGAGAGATGAAATTTAGACAGATTAATTACATTGTAGACTTGTACTTTATCTGAGGCCTGTTGCCTCTCAATTGGTATCTGTTCTGTAGGTTCGGTGTCGGGCCCCCCCCTGTTGGTTGGAGCTGGGCCAAGGGAAAAACCTGTTCGATCTGTCTGCTCTCTTCTACAGAGGGGGCAGATAGTGTACTAGACAAAGCCTGTGGAAACTGTGATTGTGAACTCTGATACATATTTAGTGAATTTCTGTCTACTAATTCATGGTAGCGTGACTGATGTTGGAAGTCTGGAGCTCCTGTGTTCACTTGTGAAGGACTATAGGGAATATGATCTCCCCATCAGATCTGCCCCCTGTGTCAGATACACAGAGCTCATGGTTAACCCATGTGGGAATGTATAAGTGTGGCAGAAACAAGTGTAAACCATGTGATTATGCTACACTCTCTAAAACCTTTAAATCAGAAATTACACAAGAAAGCTTTGACATCAAATACTGTCTTAACTGCAATTCTTCCTATGTTGTCTATCTTATTACGTGCGTCATGTGTAGACGACAGTATGTAGGACAAACCACGAGAGATGTAGGGTCGCGTATCAGAGAGCACTTCTCCACGATCACAATAGGTAAATCTTCTACTCCACTTGTCCAGCATTTTGCCCTCTGCCATGATAAAAGTATTGATACATTTAGATGGCAGGTAATTGACAAGGTCAAACTTCCCAAGAGAGGAGGGGATAAAAACAAGATTCTTAGCAGGATTGAAATGTATTGGATCTTTAGACTTGAAACCAGGGTGCCTAAGGGCTTCAACTCTGAATATGATTTGATAAATCACTGGCAAGTCTAATACTTTTCTGTCCTACATCACTAGATCCATCTAGATTATATATACATACGATCTATAAGCCCAGGGTTTTATAACTCTAGATTTTTGTATCCTCACTACTCTAAAGGTAGCCTCTTTAATTTTATATTACATACAATGGTTAATCACAGCATCACAGCAAAATGTGGGATAACTATACTGCAGGGATATTCAATATTTTACCACGAGGTGTCATATTGCAGTAGGAGTAAATAATGTACACTTCTGCATTTAGTTCACTATCACTTCAACATTTATGTTTATATATGCATCCCTGCTCTGATTTTAGAAATATATCATCATTCAATGTTTATCATCATTATATTAATCAGGTTGATTACACTAGGCCCATAGTATCTGTATAGAGATAGTCTAGTGGTTAGCATCTATACCCCTAGACTAGGGGTTAGTGAGTTCGATTCTAATATAATGTTTTATTTGTATTTAATCATTTCATAATTATGATGCAGTAGAGTATTATTGGTTTCCAATACACATAAATTTAGGTATGTTACCTTTTTCCTAATGTAATTAATCCTTTCAAATCAACAACATTTGTTAAGGTCTATCCTATTCACTATGGTTATCTTTGTTCTAAGGACATAGTAATACACAACTACATTTATTTACATCTTAATCTCTAGATTATATACATCTTTCAGTGTAGCGTAGGGGTAGCCCAGTGGTTAGAGCTTCAGCTTTCAGCCTAAATGGTTGGGAGTTTGATTCCATACATTTTCACTGTACATGTAATTTGAGATTTATACTGTGTATTTAATACTTTGTCGGTATATTATAAATTGGGTTCAATTTTGCGATTATATCCGTTATGTTAGGATATACATTTTTCAAATGGTTATATATATTCTATCCCCATTGATAATATTGACAAAGTATTCTCTATTCTAGAATCAGAAGTGTACGCTATTAAACTACTATACAGCCAAATATAATGTTATACTAAATGTTTCAATACTTTATTATGTAATTGTATGGTTATGTTGATATTAATATGATGTCTGTATACTAGATCAGATATGAGGATGTCTGTTGTTACTAACAGAGACAAGGGTTAATACTTTCAACATATAATTAAGTTAATACAGCTGATTTTTTAATTCTGTTTTAACCAATGGCTGTGTTCTGTGGGGCATTTAATATCAAACCCCCTTGAGATTAGTTAGGCTATGACTACGGCTTCTGCTGAAACGCGTATGCTTTAACACAGCTGTATTCTAACTTTTTGAATTGTTTCTATGTGGTGGAGTGATTATGGAGTGTTTTAACTATACCCACAAGGGTGGAATAAATGTTAAGTTTTACTAAAGGACTTGCTCAGCTCTCTTTTTCAATTCACTATTAGATTAGGTGTCATTTTTATTATTTTGGATTTTTTATTCTTCGTCATTTTAGCAGGGTTTTTTGTAATGTTTTTTTAAATTTTTCATAGTATTATATTTATTTAATATTTTTTGTGCTGACAATGCTACAACATATTTATTTATTGCATGACAGATAAGGGTTTTTTTTAAATAAAGATTTTTATTGAGGGTTAAAGAAACAAATACATATGTATCTTCAAAGAAAAAGTAAATAGTCATTACACTCTATGACCATAGTGACATATAATAATTGGAGCTAATACAAGATAGTGAGGAATATATTAATACAGCCCACTACATAAGTAGTACCTTTAGTATAAAACAGAATACATCAAATTCCAACCTTCATTTTCTTTTCTTTTTCTAACCTCCTTGAAGCAGGTGAGGCCACTTTTGGACCTTCAGCATAGTAAGCAGGATGGATATTAAGAGGATTATAATTATATAAGGCCACTTATGGACCTTCAGAAATTATATCAGCTATGGATGTAACATATTCACATGAGTATAACTTATACAGTATATATAAACACATCACAATTTGTACCTTATAATTAGTGTATAATTAAACGTTCCTTGTACCTTTTATGGACCAAGAAAAGTTAAAGAGCTAATAAAATAGTAAGTGTATATGCTCTCTATAAGGAGGCTGCTGAGCACATTAAGAAGGCTCTTATGCAAAATGAAGTTCCTGTTAGCATATATACATTTTCAGAGGTATATTAAAATTAACAGTAGCGCTTCATATATTGTACATTTAATGTATGGCCACTTTTGGACCTAGTGAACACTATTAAAACACATCAACTTATATTATAGTATATATAGTAATTAGCTGTCCCCAATAGGTAACTGTTATAAAGAAATACCAAAGGGAGAGTCCCCGCATATGGTAAATAGGGGTCACTCTGAACAAGATAGCAAGGGACTGGCAGGGGAAATAGATGAAGCAGCAATATTGGGTCAATCATATGTCTTAGCGAAATTACACCTGAATATAGATGAGGATAGCAGTAATAGATGTCTGTAGGGACGCAGAGATGGATTTATTAAGTCAACCCCTCCACTAACTAGCATGAATCAAATATAATTTTTGCAGATCAGACTAGAAGCAACCAATCATAGTGTAATACTATAATATAACACTATGGCGAAAGGGTAGATATTGAGCGAGATTGCCGGGATTATAAAGGTGGATCTCCACTCTGCCTGGGTGCATCATCTACTATAAAGTGGACTCTAACAAACAAACAAAGGTCACACCTGCGTGTATTTGATGTTGTTAAACACAGTGCATAGTTCAGATGTATTCCAGGAATTATGGCACATCTAGTAAATAAACATTGTATATGTGAGCTCATCAGAAATGATAAAAAAAAGTCCTGTTACTGGAACCTAAATAGTGTTTTATATGTGCTCTTTGCCTCATTCCAGCCGTTAGAAGGCCTCTGCTGCGTATCTCCTCGTTAGTGGTCTGCAGGCTGAAGATATGAATATTTGGTGTCATAATCAGTTGCTCAGGTATTTACCCTCACTAATCCTGTAAAACTAAACTCGGATTGGCACTTAGGGAAGCAATAAACAGCAGATTTATTGACTTCAGTGTTTTAGCCGTTTTAGAAAAGGCAGCCATCATAGTCAGTGGTTAGACACGCCCCCCCCAGTTTAGTTTATTTTATTAGAATAGTTATGTTAGGTTAATTTATAGTTTAATCTTAGTTTTTTTTATTTCACAGGTAAGTTTTTTATTTATTTTAAGATAGTTATATTGTAACTTTTAATTTAAAGTTAGGGGGGTGTTAGGTTTAGGGGTTAATAGTTTAATTTAGTGTTTTGCGATGTGGGGGGGTTAATAGATTTAGTTGATTGGTTGCAAAGTGGGGGGCTTGCGGTTTAGGGTTAATACTTTATTATAGTGTCGGCGATGTGGGGGGCTGGCAGTTTGGGGGTTAATTGGTTTATTATAATAGTAGTGATGTGAGTGGGTGGCGGATTAGGGGTTAATAGGTTTATTTATTAGTTGCAATTTGGGGGGCCGGCGGTTTGGCAGTTAATAGGTTTATTTAGAGTCAGCGATGTCGGGGAGCAGATGATTAGTGGTTAATAACTTTATTTAGTGTTGGCGATGTCGGGGAGCAGCGGATTAGGGGTTAATCATTTTATTTAGTGTCGGCCATGTCGGGGGCGGCGGATTAGGGGTGTTTAGACTAGGGGTTTATGTTACGTAACTTTATTTCCCCATAGACATTATTGAGGTTGCGTTACGGCGATCTCCATTCCGCGATCGCAGTTGTTCGTTTTTTTCTAACACTCTCTCCCCATTGATGTCTATGGGGGAAAGCGTTCACGAACACGTAAACTCAGCCCTTGGCTTTTGTGCGGTATGGAGCTTAACGCACCATAACGTACAGCACAAGGAGGTTTTTCAGTAACTCGTAATGGCTAATTTTTTTTCCTTCTTTACGCACCCGGTATAGCGCAAAACTCGTAATCTTGACCGTAGTTTCCTAGCTACACTGCACAATTACATATGCTAATTATGGACAGTAGACACCTTGTTATTACTAGACATTTCTGTTACCATCCTACAGAATAACATATCAGCCAAGTGTAAACATTTGTTTAACAAAATAAAATCCTCTTTGGGGGGCGGAGCCAGCTAGCAGCAGAGGCAGACGTGCTGGTCTGCAGCTCTCTGCACAAATTGATCAAAAAACCTAATTTCCGTCGAAGATACTGCTCAAATATGTACTAAAAAGGGAGCTTTAGACCTTTGGACTTGCTGCCAACGGACATGAGACTGTCAGAGGGCAGGAAGAATTTTAAGGAGTATAACATTGGAGTGAAGTGGATGCGGTACTCAGATTGATCGGCGCCATATTGTCTGGCTACTTGACAAATACATCTCAACATTTAAGGCGTCCTGTTAGAGTCTGCAACACAGAGAGATAAGCACTTTTATTGAAATTGGGCTTCAACGAACCACTCTGCTAAGTTACTTGCATTTGGGCCCCATTACGGCGCAAGATGTCACTTGTTTCTACAGTCAACATGGCGGCTACTGCCAGATGGAAGGATACAATCCTGCATTCCTTAGAGCAGGTTTTTCAGCGAGCCGAACTGCAACTGATCGGAGCCATCTCAGAAGCGGCGCACTGCCTACGCACTAACGCTCAGGGGGGCTCTAGATGCGCAGGAACCTATGAGACGGTGAGAGATTGGGGCAATTGGGAGATTACAGAAATGTCTGGAAGTGCAGTAGGAGAAGGTGCTACTGAGAAGGTGATACCCACTGAGACTGAAGCTGCGACGGCAGACACTCCGGAGGGGGTGGTGACAGATAGATCTTATAATGGAGTGGATTTACTCCCAAAACAAGCTGAAAGGCAGCTGATTTCGAAGCTTGGCGGCCATGCTGGCTTCTACATATTGTTACCAGAACTTCCTTTACAGTCAGCGTGTGCTCTCCAGCACTGTTCCAGCTCCATGAGCCAGAAACTCACTGCGCTCCCTAAGTATACACAACCTGACGCTAAGCTTCACAGTGTTTTTTTTACTGACTTCTCCCTTCTGCATATTGTAAGAAGAAGGGGAATAGGTTAAGCACTTTTATGTTCAATGGACTGCGACTTCAGACTCCTTGTTATGTGTAAAGTTTAGATTACAAGATGGTTCTTCTTGCACTGTATTCACCCAGTTTTATCTAGGGTTAAATGTTTAAACTAATTTTCATATAATTTACTATAGGTTCAAACAGTTGCTATTTATTCTGAGACTCGTTTGGCTCTTTCACTTTAGATTCACTGCCAGTTGCATATTTTCTGCTGTGAGCTCACTCTATATGCTGAATACACGGACCTGTAACTATTTCTGGGACAATTCAAGACCCCGATTCCTATGAAAGACACTCTGGTTAATACTTTGTATAATTACTGTTTCAGTGTTCTGTTTACAACAGTTATTTTGCATTTAATTGTTTGCATACAAAGCAGCACAGTTATTGGATGTAATACCGATGGCTAGTTATAGCTGGATAGAAATGATATACTGTTTATTGTTTAGCTTTCTCATTTTAGCTGTATCACACAGAGACTTACTTGGTATATGTGAATGTACTAGATAAGATAATTTATAACAATCCAGGTAGTTTAGCTCTACTTTTACATGCTTTTATGCCCACATGTTGAATGAGCATCTACACTGGGCATACTTATATAATAGACTACTGCCTTACCCCTATCAGGGTATAGTATACATAGTACTGATAAGACTTGCGAACATTTAAATTTATATTTTTTGCTAGAACAGTCTGATAAGATATTAATGTAGGAAACATAGGTTTTCTGGAAAGTCCCTTGTTGACCATAAGTATTGTGGACTTGTAATCATCAGCAATTATGTTAACACTGAATCTATTGAAGGCCTATATCGTAGCGTTAATTACATCATTGAACTTATTTAAGCACTGCCAGGCTTCTAATTTTAGTGTAGTAGGTATTACTGTATCTATGTTACATCACTACTTGCCATGTGGGCTGGTGTGCTGCCTGCGGCCGAGACAGCATATTTTAGCCCGTGGGCTTATTACAGGCAAAATTAGCTTTAAATACATGTGGTTAATGCCCCCTGTAATGGTAATGCTAATGTTCTGATAGTTTAAGTTTCAGTGTTATAGTTTTCTTATTTAGTCTAATATGTAATTCATGGCTTTTCAATAAGCTGTCTTTTTCTTTATTTGAAGTGCTCAGCAATACCCCTAGTGTGCTCTAATCTAATAATATAAAGTGTCTTCAGCTTAGCAGAATTGAGAATAACTAAATTATATTCTCTTCCCAGACATGAAAATTGCCAGACCATATAGATAATTTAGATTTAGGTAAAACAACAATGATGACCCTTGGCTGCTTATATTTGGCAAGTTATTATCCATGTTACAGAGTGTAGGTATATGTGGTCTACCTTTATAGCCTCAACTATCTAGCTATATATTATAAACTGGTTGGTTATGATTCCCCCCCTAGGGCTCCCGCCTTAGTATATGTTTACTTAGTAAACCAAGGAACATAGATTCCCTTGAATTTTTCTTATATCTAACACAAGACTGGTACAAGGTAGCGGCTAGTAATATCTTTATTCAAGTGTTACATAATAATAGTCTTGATAATCCCCTTTCTTATTGTATATTTTCTAATGATTTCACTAGTCTAAGGAGATTCATACTTGTATGGGCTTATATATGGCCCTATAGGCTATATATTTGAATTCTTTTCATAACTTTTGGCAATTACAGTCATAAGGGCTCCAAAAGGGCCCCATATTTTTATTTGGAAATCTGAGGTTAGTCCTTTTTACTTTTATTAACCACATAGGTAGCACTTCTTTACTAGTGTTTGGTTCAGTTTTTAGTTTTTGTTTTCTATACAAGTAGAAGTGCAAGACTTTGTTTATGTTTATAGTTTTGTGGAGATGTATGCTATATGTACAGTACTGTATACCTTATTATATATCCTCACGGGTTGAGGGTTTTGCTAAATGATTGCTATGTACTGTTATATTCTTTACCTCAATAAAAAATATTTAAAAACAAAAATAAAAAATAAAATCCTGTTTACTGCAATTGGTTTTCAATAGAAAAACTGCACCCAAAACTCGCCATATTTGGAGGAGTCAAATAAGTTTGAGTCGGCAGACAACAAGGCTAATCATAGCTATTAAGATAGTATAAAGTGAATTGTTCTTCAGTTGTTATCAATTAAAGCCATTTAGGAAAAGATTTGATGCAGAGTTAGCTCTGAAACGTCAGCAGGATGTAGATTCAACTCAATGTACAATTTTCAGAGTATATTACAAAAGTTATGAAGAAAGCATAAAACAGAGGGGCGATCTTTTGGATTAGTAATCTTGGGACTATGTACCTCAAAGGGATGAACAGAGAACTAGATTTATCTCTATGTCTGTAATATAAATGCATGATGAATTGTATACATTGTATGATCTTTTCTTACTTGGGGTTATGTTAAAGAAGCCTACCTCTTTGTTCAGCCATAACAATATTGACTGTGTCTTGTTATATATTTTTATGATGCTATATGTTAGGTGCAGGTCTACTAGGTGACAGCACCATAGGTAAAACAGGTAAATGAGGTGTTGTTGGGGGTGTGGTTTATAGGGTTTTTAAGGCATGTTAACTCCACGTGTAACCATACATGACTAAGGACTAGCTCCAAAACGTTGTATGTTTTGTGGTCTGGCTGTTTAAGCTGCATTAGCTTTAATAAATCTGTTGAAGAGATGTGTGGTGCTGCTCATCTTTGTTGGTGATTTACTGCTGGGGGGTATTGTGCATCACATTCTGAGCTAGCACACTGTCACTGCCCCTAGGTGCAGTTTATTACACAGCTAGCACATTACAGTAGAGCTAGTGCTTTACAACCACAGCCCTGAATATGTGCTGGTATGAAGAATAGTGACTACCTCCAATACAATGCAAATGGAATCCGTTGGGAGCTGCAGGTATGAACACCAATTACTACAGGTAGTGTTACCCTGATCTCCCCAATAATACTGATAAATGACAGAAGTAATAGCTTAAACGTTGTAGCTTCCTATTGGCACCGGTACTCTGAGACAAAACATAGCATTAAAAACCGTACATAATAATGATCAATATTATCTTCACATCTTTATTTAAAAATACATAAAATTTATTAAATATTTTAATTTTTAAAATTATTTTTTTAAAACGTATTATAGCATTAAAAGTATTATAACTGTAGGACACACCAATGACTTACAGCTTGCAGTAAAGGCTTTAAACCAGCTTTAAGGATGGTAAGAATTACTGCATTATTAGCATGCAAATGCTCTAAAGCAAGGACTTCTAGTAAAGGCCTAGAATATAAACCCCACGACATGGGTCTGCAATTTATACACAGCAAACTCACTGGTGCTGGGCCTCTCATTAAACACTGTACTGTAAGGCGCAGCATTTGATGCAGCTGTTTTTTCTGCTTGACCCGGATGAAGAAAAGGCAACTGGCAATCTGAAATAAATTCAGATTAGACTGATGCGCATCTGGCCAGCAGTATATGCGTTGATGGCCGATGTCCTCACACTGCAAACTCACTGGTGGTGGGACCCTCATTAAACACAGTACTGTAAGGTACAGCATTTGATAAAGCTGTTTTTTCTGCTTGACCCGGATGAAAAAAAAGCAACTGGTGATCTGAAATATATTCAGATCAGACTGATGCGCATCTGGCCAGCAGTATACGCGCTGATGGCAGATGTCCTTCAAGGATTTTTATATTACTAAACTAAACTGGCGTCCCTTAGATTCCAACTGGCTGATAGAATTCTATCAGCCAATCGGAATAAAGGTAGAAAAAATCATATTGGCTGATGCAATCAGCCAATAGGATTGAAGTTCAATCCTATTGGTTGATCCAATCAGCCAATAGGATTGAGCTTGCATTCTATTGGCTGATTGAAACAGCCAATAGAATGCCAGCTCAATCCTATTGGCTGATTGCATCAGCCAATAGGATTTTTTCTACCTCTTGGATGACGTCACTTAAAGGAACCGTCATTCAGTAAGAAGACTCCGGATGAGAAGGATGCTCCGTATCGGATGTCTTGAAGATGGAGCCGTTCCGCGTCGGATGGATGAAGATAGAAGATGCCGTCTGGATGAAGACTTCTGCCCATCTGAAGGACCACTTCGCTCGGCTTGGATGAAGACTTCGGCCCGGTTAGATGAAGACTTCTGCCGCTTCCTTGAGGATGGATGTCCGGTCTTCAGAACAGTAAGTCGATCTTCAGGGGGTTAGTGTTAGGTTTTTTTTAAGGGTGTATTGGGTGGGTTTTATTTTTTAGATTAGGATTTGGGCCGCAAAAGAGCTAACTGCCCTTTTAAGGGCAATGCCCATCCAAATGCCCTTTTCAGGGCAATGGGGAACTTAGTTTTTTTTTAGATAGTATTTTATTTGGGGGGTTGGTTGTGTGGGTGATGGATTTTACTGTTGGGGGGGGGGGTTTGTATTTTTTTTTACAGGTAAAAGAGCTGATTACTTTGGGGCAATGCCCTGCAAAAGGCCATTTTAAGGGCTATTGATAGTTTAGTTTAGGCTAGGTTTTTTTTTTTTTTTGGGGGGGGCATTTTTTTATTTTGATAGGGCTCTTAGATTAGGTGTAATTAGTTTAAATATCTTGTAATTTGTTTTTTATTTTCTGTAATTTAGTGTTTGTTTGTTTTTGTGATTTATCTCATTTAATTTAATTAATTTAATTGTTTTTAATTTAGTTAATTTATTTAATTGTAGGGTAGTGTTAGGTGTTAGTGTAACTTAGGTTAGGTTTTATTTTACAGGTAAATTTGTATTTATTTTAGCTAGGTAGTTAGTAAATAGTTAAAAACTATTTAGTAACTATTCTACCTAGTTAAAATAAATACAAACTTGCCTGTAAAATAAAAATAAAACCTAAGCTAGCTACACTGTAACTATTAGTTATATTGTAGCTAGCTAAGGGTTTATTTTATAGGTAAGTATTTAGTTTTAAATAGGAATTATTTAGTTAATGATAGGAATTTTATTTAGATTTATTTAAATTATATTTAAGTTAGGGGGTGTTGGGGTTAGATATAGGTTTAGGGGTTAATAAATTTAGAATAGTGGCGGCGACGTTGGGGGCGGTAGATTAGGGGTTAATAATTGTAGGTAGGTGGCGACGATGTCGGGGGCAGCAGATTGGGGTTAATAAAAATAATGTAGGTGTTGGCGATGTTGGGGGCAGCAGATTAGGGGTTATTAAGTATAATGTAGGTGGTGGCGATGTCTGGAGCGGCAGATTAGGGGTTAATAATATTTAACTAGTGTTTGCGAGGCGGGAGTGCGGCGGTTTAGGGGTTAATATGTTTATTCTAGTGGCGGCATTATCCGGAGCGGAAGATTAGGGGTTAAAAAATTTATTTTAGTGTTTGTGATGCAGGAGGGTGTTTATGGGTGTTAGTGTACTTTTTAGCACTTTAGTTATGAGTTTTATGCTACCGCGTTGTAGTATAAAACTCATATCTACTGACTTTAAAATGCGGTAGGAATCTTGACAGGATAGGGTGTACCGCTCACGTTTTGGTATCCAAGGACAGACTCGTAATACCGGCGATATGAAAGTCCCATAGAAAAAAGCCTTTACAAAGTTTACGTAAGTCGTTTTGCGGTAAGGCCAAAAAAGTGTGCGGTGACCAGAAACCTGCAAGACTCGTAATACCAGCAGTAGTAAAAAAGCAGCGTTAGCACCTGTTAACGCTGCTTTTTAGCTTACCGCAAAACTCGTAATCTAGCCGTTTAGCTTTAATTTGGTTCTGTATGTGTAAAGCTTTCTGTACCTTTCAAGGATTATTGATATGAGATATACAAATCATCTCTGTGATACTAGAACTTGAATAATAAATCCAACAATGAAGCATAATTAGACTTACACTGCTATAACTTTAATAAACTGATTATAAATACAATTGAGCTCTCACTGCACATATCTGTATAATGTAATAATGTTAAGGATCTTGGTGAAGAGAATACAATGATAAGATTAAGATGTTTGCACTTATATCCTAAATGCCTTGACATAGGGACACCAGTAACACTACTAAGTTATAAGCACCTTGCAGCTGGTTTACAATTTTATCTGAGAATTGCAGCACAATGGAACAATGACTACCATGTCTGTGACACTAAACTTGAATGTCTACAGTCACCATGGGACAAGTACTACTGTTGGATTTTTGAAACAGAAAGTCCTAGTGCAGCACAAGATTTGATATGTCATGGGATGGTCCTGTATTGTATACCTCATATGAGAAACTGAAAAAAATACTGCATTATAAGATAAAGTGTGTCATGCCCCTATCTTATTACAAGATGTTCATAGACTGATTCTTATCTGGCAAGCAGTATAAGGAAGACTGGAATACTCTATGGCAGTGGCAAGAAGTTTAAAATTTTCAGAGGGACTAGTGTTATGTCACATACTGAGTGCAGTCAGGGATTTCTCTAATTTCTCTTCACTATAAGTAGCCAGAGGTAAATACAATATTGTAAACTCTTTGAGCAAAGCACTGAAACACTAGATTGTAAGCTCCTTGGAACAGGGTCTGCACTTACACCCATGGGAATCCTTTAGAGCAGGGACTCCCATTGAAACAAATACATATATTGCTGTTAATAGAGTGAGATAAACCTTCCATTTAATTAGTACAGCAAGGAATAAATATACAATGGATAGAATATATAAATGATCCCACAGACTGTTTCATTAATTAAAAATGCATTTTTAATATGGCACACCTTATGCTCCTGTCAGTTTAAACCAGTAGTGTAGCAAACTGTGAAATACATGAGGCTTAAATAACACTGCATCAACTATAGGCAGTCTGTTTCGCTACTTTGGAACTCTTTCTCACTTAAGTCATTATGGTTGATGCTGATGTTCTCAAGCATTCCACCCTTTGCTGTAGGGCTGCCCATTATATTGAAATGGATTTTGAATTATAAGTGTTGCAATTTTGCACAGATAAGTATACTGTATTTGTTTTTTTGCTAAGATTACTACAATGGAGAGATGAGCCCCAAACGGGCCAAACAGGCTGTCTATGGTTGGTGCTGCTGTTCTGCTCAAGCATTAATTTCACACTTTGTAAGTGTGGGTACGAAAATTAATTTAATCATCAGCATAACTGGCATATAGCCGTAAATCTAAAATCAATGCTTGCGTCTAATAACATAACACCTACATCTTACTGAAGAGCCCCAACAAGGGCAAAACAACCTTCCTATAGTGAAAAAACACTTTACATTTGTAGTATTACAATATATTATTCCCCTGCAAGACACCACTCTTTTTATACTGGGTTTGTATGTAAGCAGAACTACTATAGAATAATAAGGCTTCCATTTATCATAAGATTCAAGATTTTGCCTGATTTCCAAGTGCCCTTGACATATTAAAAGGGTTCCTACCTAAAACTATTAAATGGTCAGATGTTCTGCAAATATCTCCAATAAATATGTTTGTATATTTATATATGAGGACACACTGAATATCTGTTAATGATAGCAGCAACTGGATCACCCGAAAACCCCTAGCAGTTATGCCCATGCTTATTTCACTGCAGGCCTCCATTTCCCAAGTTGCCTACTTGCCTCATTTGTCAGTGCCATCTATAATAGGACCACTACTCAGATAAACAGACAAGACTCGGTTAGAAAAAGTAACCCACACTGCATAAATGTAAACTTCTAAATCCTCACATTTTCATATATGACGTAAAAAAACAAACTCATCATACTGTAACACATCTAGTAAAGAGGTTTAATTACAGTATACTGAAAACTTGAAAAAAGTCCTATTAATACTTAGAAATCAGCTATTTAGATATTTTAAATTGCACTTTTGATATCAAATTTTTGGTGTCAGATTAAAATAATTGCCAAAGAAAGAATACAGGGAGTGCAGAATTATTAGGCAAATGAGTATTTTGACCACATCATCCTCTTTATGCATGTTGTCTTACTCCAAGCTGTATAGGCTCGAAAGCCTACTACCAATTAAGCATATTAGGTGATGTGCATCTCTGTAATGAGAAGGGGTGTGGTCTAATGACATCAACACCGTATATCAGGTGTGCATAATTATTAGGCAACTTCCTTTCCTTTGGCAAAATGGGTCAAAAGAAGGACTTGACAGGCTCAGAAAAGTCAAAAATAGTGAGATATCTTGCAGAGGGATGCAGCACTCTTAAAATTGCAAAGCTTCTGAAGCGTGATCATCGAACAATCAAGCGTTTCATTCAAAATAGTCAACAGGGTCGCAAGAAGCGTGTCGAAAAACCAAGGAGCAAAATAACTGCCCATGAACTGAGAAAAGTCAAGCGTGCAGCTGCCAAGATGCCACTTGCCACCAGTTTGGCCATATTTCAGAGCTGCAACATCACTGGAGTGCCCAAAAGCACAAGGTGTGCAATACTCAGAGACATGGCCAAGGTAAGAAAGGCTGAAAGACTACCACCACTGAACAAGACACACAAGCTGAAACGTCAAGACTGGGCCAAGAAATATCTCAAGACTGATTTTTCTAAGGTTTTATGGACTGATGAAATGAGAGTGAGTCTTGATGGGCCAGATGGATGGGCCCGTGGCTGGATTGGTAAAGGGCAGAGAGCTCCAGACATACTCAGACGCCAGCAAGGTGGAGGTACTGGTTTGGGCTGGTATCATCAAAGATGAGCTTGTGAGGCCTTTTCGGGTTGAGGATGGAGTCAAGCTCAACTCCCAGGCCTACTGCCAGTTTCTGGAAGACACCTTCTTCAAGCAGTGGTACAGGAAGAAGTCTGCATCCTTCAAGAAAAACATGATTTTCATGCAGGACAATGCTCCATCACACGCGTCCAAGTACTCCACAGCGTGGCTGGCAAGAAAGGGTATAAAAGAAGAAAATCTAATGACATGGCCTCCTTGTTCACCTGATTTGAACCCCATTTCGAACCTGTGGTCCATCATCAAATGTGAGATTTACAAGGAGTGAAAACAGTACACCTCTCTGAACAGTGTCTGGGAGGCTGTGGTTGCTGCTGCACGCAATGTTGATGGTGAACAGATCAAAACACTGACAGAATCCATGGATGGCAGGCTTTTGAGTGTCCTTGCAAAGAAAGGTGGCTATATTGGTCACTGATTTGTTTTTGTTTTGTTTTTGAATGTCAGAAATGTATATTTGTGAATGTTGAGATGTTATATTGGTTTCACTGGTAAAAATAAATAATTTAAATGGGTATATATTTGTTTTTTGTTAAGTTGCCTAATAATTATGCACAGTAATAGTCACATGCACACACAGATATCCCCCTAAAATAGCTATAACTAAAAACAAACTAAAAACTACTTCCAAAACTATTCAGCTTTGATATTAATGAGTTTTTTGGGTTCATTGAGAACATGGTTGTTGTTCAATAATAAAATTAATCCTCAAAAATACAACTTGCCTAATAATTCTGCACTCCCTGTATAACTACATTATTTGTTTACAAACTGAATAATAAAGTATTAATTTTTGCACATCTAGTAAATTCTTTATGCCTTAATAAAAATATAATGTTCTAATTCTTGAGAGCATTTATTGTTAAATGTTTTCATGACACTACAGGTTACATCCTATGGGACCTACTAAATTCAGGATTCAGATAAAACATTACAGGCAATTTTAAAAGATTTTCCAATTTACTCCAATTATCAAATGTGCTTAATTCCCTTGATATACTTTGCTGAAGTCATAAAACACATAAACATTTAAAAGTACAGTTACACTCATAATAACACTATTACCCTGTAATCACAACACAGAGCATCCTCAAAGCCGGCTAAAAACGCTCAGTCCAGAGAGGCTCAACCGTCATCCAACATGGGCGTGGCCTAATGCATTTTGTGGGGCTCCTCCCCCCTTTGTCAGAGGCATGGCCACACCTCCTTACTCTGCTCATTTATATCGTGTAACGTCCAATCTGGCAGCACAGAGATTTAAGGAAAGGTATTCCTAAATTACCCTAACCCAATTCTACATTCCTCTATCTCTGTTACATGAGAATAGACTTCAGACTGACATATTTAGCACAACCGTTTACCAGAGCCATCACCTCTTTTAAAATTAATATCAACAAAATTGATGTGATGCACATTGTTAACGCTGCATGTGCCAGTCTAAGTGTAGATGATCACATTTCTTGTGCATTATACATATAGAGGCCTATCTATCAAGCTCTGAATGGAGCTTGAAGGGCCGTGTTTCTGGCGAGTCTTCAAACTCGCCAGAAACAGCAGTTATAAAGCATCGGTCTAAAGACCGCTGCTCCATAACCCTGTCCGCCTGCTCTGATGAGGCGGACAGGAATCGCCACAATTCAACACGATCAAGTACAATCGGGTTGATTGACTCCTCCCTGCTGGCGGCCCATTGGCCGCAAGTCTGCAGGGGGCGGCGTTGCACCAGCAGCTCTTGTGAGCTGCTGGTGCAATGCTGAATATGGAGAACGTATTGCTCTCCGCATTCAGCGAGGTCTTGCTGAGGAGGAGTCATTAAAAGCTTCATTAACATACAGACCAAAGGCGCAACAATACATTTACAGATACATATATACAATATACAAGAAATATATATTTACAGTATATATATATATGTAAAACAAAATATTTGTTTCTTTGTATCCACACCTTAAAACAAAAGGGTCAATGCATATATGCACATAATAAAGGAAGATTTCTATCATATACCACAAATATACATACATACATACACATATACAGTACATATATATACAGTATATATATATATATATATATATATATATATATATATATATATATATATATATATATATATGTGTGTGTGTGTGTGTGTAGTGCACAACCCGTAGTGTATACTAGTAAAATAGATTTGTGAAGATCATGTGTAAAATAGTAAATGAGTTATTAAATTAAAATATATAATAATAACATATAATACAATTCATAAAATAATTAAATGATTAATCATAAAAACCTCTAAAAATAAAATAACCTTTATGAAATAAGGAAACAAAAAAAACTCTCATCAATTTTATGTCCCTATAAATACAGCTAGATCCACTTCTCTATTCATAGCTCTCGGCTCCAAAGTCCTGAAGGTATGCATCCAGTATGTCTCTCTCTTTCTATGGTTTTAAATTGAAATATATTATTTTATTAAACATTTTAACAATATACAATACATTTCATTCTGCAAAGAAATTAGCAAAATCTGCATATTGGAACACTGACTAAATTAACATATATGTTCTCTCTTTTCACAGATACAATCCTTCAATCATATAGAAGCAATTGATATAGTTCAGAGTTGGGTCTCCAGTGCGTTTAAGAAGGATGTCCAGATAAGGATTCTGTTTGATGAATTCACATTGTTTGGTCTTCTCCGACTTCTTTCTAAAGGGACAGTTCCTAATTATGAGCTCTGTCCTGATGTCCTTCTAAAACAGTAAAATGTCCCTATTTGCAGAATTGCCGTTATACCCGCCGATAGACCGCCCAAATACATCCACAAACTGCCCATACATGCCCACTAATCGTTAGACATGCCCATAATACCACCCACTATCCGACAAAATGAAGATGCCCCCCCCCCAACCTTTTGAGTCCCTAATACGTAGCCACAAATATTTGGAGGTATATCAGCCCCGACTTCTGCCAAAACTAGTGAACGTTAGCTAAGATCGGGGGAAATGTGCACTGCTTAGAGTCTATGAGGTGGTCTGTATGGTCTTTGACTGTGCTGCCTGCTGTAACGTAAAAAAGCTCAATTCAAGGGTCAACCAGGGGAAGAAATTGGAATATGTTTTTTTTTTTTTAAATCTAAATTTTGCAATGAATTGTTCAAACGTTTGTAGTTTAGTGTCCATTTACAGGTATAGAGAGGTCAAACTCGAAATATGCATGGGTTCATACTAGGGCTGTGCGATTTTGTGGGGAAATAAAATTGCGGTTTTCAACCCAAAAAAACACAGTTTGCGATTCAACTTGCGATTTTATTAAAAATGACTAAAACACCTTAACAATTTATTTAACACTACAGAATCTTAATGCACATTTTTCTCAATGGCCAATACACTCTGGGAGCATAAAAATACAAACCATAAAATAGTTAAAATCAAATTAGCTGCCTGTGCTGTGGTTACAACTAAACACTAGCCAGTTCTTAGGTCTTCTGACACATAACATTGTCATTTTTTCTTGGGCAGTCAGTCTAGTTGTGGCATGATTAACATATGAAGCAGTGTAAGCATGGAGAAACCTAAAACGTGCTGACTTTACAGCAGTATGATTTGTGTATAAGTACAGTAAGTAAACGTAGTACAATGCACACACTGCTGCATGTGATATTCATTTAGATGAGTGACTGTCCAGGTAAACATGGGGGATGTGGCACTGACAAGGTCATTCCTGACATTGCTCATACTATGATGATTGATAATCACTCAACTCAATTGTTAGGGAATGCAATGGAATCAAATATGTTATGTGTCACAGAAGTTGATTAAAAAAAAACACTTTAAACTTTAAAGTTTTTGGACACTACTACTACTCACTTAATTGCTCATACTATGATGATTGATGATCACTCAACTCAATTATCAGGGAATTCAATGGAATCAAATATGTTATGCGTCACAGAAGTTAATAAAAAAAAAGGCAGCGGAACTTTAAATATACTACTCACTTTAGAGTCAAAACTTTGAGCGCATGTCCCACCGCCACACCACCGCTTGACCACCATCACACTCCCAGATAAAGGGCTGTTGCCACTGCTCCCACATACTCTGCAAAAAAAATGGCTGTTTTGCGGGCTTCTCAGGTCCGCCCACGGGTCCGCCTCTCATCCTCCCTCATACAATGGAAGTCTGGAGGACTCCTCCGTTTTCATGACGATCAGAGTAAATAGTTTTTCCCAAAAAAACATGGACTTTTGCGTTTTTTAAATCGCGGCGGTTAATCGTGGTTTAAAACCGCATCCGCGGTATATCACACAGTCCTAGTGCATACACACATATGCTCTGAGTGCTCGTGTACCAGAATTCAGACACTACACCTTCTCAGAGAGCCAGCAATAGCTTGTATGACACAAATCAAGTCTTCACAGGCAGATTACAGACCACCGCCAGCTCTCTGAGCTTAAACACAGGCCTTCATAGCATATATGCGTATATCACTGAGTAACAGTAATAACATTTACTAGAAGCATTTTTGCTAATGAAAGTATATTGCAATAATGCTTCTATTAAAAATTGAAGTACACTCATGCTCATTTAAAGTTTTACTTTCCTATCACTTTAAAGGGACATAATACCTATATGTAAAATCACCTGAAAGTGATGCAGCATAGATTTAAAAAGCTGACAAGAAAATATCACATGAACATCCCTATGTAAAAAAGGAAGATATTTTACCTCAACATTTCCTCATCATCTCACAAACAAGCAAGTGCTCACTGAATATTTATACTTCAGCTACTGTCTGCTGCATGTTGAAAAAAACAACAACAGCCAATCAGCTTCATCAGTGCTGAAGTCACACTTTGCTTCACTGTAATCTCATGAGAATCCACATAAATCATACGAGATTTGATAGTAAACTTCCTTAAACCGAGGAGGGAAATAAAAGGACTGTTCCTTCACATGCCAGATGCACGCTCCCTTGCAAGTCCTGGGACTAGTATCCTGATTGGCTGCTTAAAGGGACAGTCTATTCTTTGTTGAAAGCTAAACCTAGGTAGGCTCATAAACTGATTTCTAAGCCATTAAAGGCCGCCACTTATCTCAGTGCATTTTGACAGTTTTTCTCAGTTAGACACTGCTAGTTCATGTTAGTTCTTGTGTGTCATATAGATAACATGCTCACTCCCGTGGAGTTATTTATGAGTCAGCACTAATTGGTTAAAAGGCAAGTCTGTCAAAATAACTGAGATAAGGGGCAGTCTGCAGAGGCTTAGATACAAGGTAATCACAGAGGTAAAAAGTATATTAATATAACAGTGTTGGTTATGCAAAACTGGGGAATGGGCAATAAAGGGATTATCGATCTTTTTAAACAGTGACATTTTTCAAGTAGACTGTCCCTTTAAAATCCCTTTAGAATGGGATGTGGCTACTGAGGAACTTCTGAGGTAAAATATCTTCCTTTTCTACATACAGAGAGATGTTCAGATGATATTTTCTAGTCAGCTTTTTTACAGCTATTCTGCTTCACTTTCAAATGTTTCAACATTTGGGTATCCCTTTAAGCTTGCTGTGTTATCACTGAGAAAACTGTGTAACTGTGTTCTGCAAATTCCAGGAGGAAAAAAAAAGTGTAAATGTTTTATATCCAGATATTTCTCACCTTTCGTGCATGTGCCTTTCCTTGGTGCAATGTTCCATCCAGGACAACATATGCTACCACACTGGTTTGGTCTGGAAAACAAAATATGGAAATAAATTCATGAAAAACAAATGTAAGGATTTATACACAGTGAAGGAAATTGAAATGCGTGTTGAAGACAGATATAAGGTTATGTTAGGATATAGGAAGAAAGACAATCATTAATATTTATGTTCTATCCAGACTGTCCTCAGTTGTCTTGGATCTGGAATGTTCCTGGAAATTGTCTGTGGACAAATCCTAGATTCTATTGTCATTCTATTGTGGGTGTGAGACAAAGTCTGTTGCTTTTTCTACAGCCCAGTCGCTCAGGGGTTAAAGAGCCCAAAAAAGCTTGCAATTCACTTTCTTTATTTTATTCTACCCTATTTTAAAGGGACACACCACCCACAAATGTTTCTTTCATGATTTAGATAGAGCAGGCAATTTTCAGCAAGTTTCTAATTTATGCCTATTATCAATTTTTCTTTGTTCTCTTGCTATCTTTATTAGAAAAAAGGTTTTTGGTTCAGAAAATGGTTAGCGCTTACATTTAGCCACCAATCAGCAAGTGCTACCCAGTATACTGAACCAAAAATAGTCCGGCTCTTAAGCTTACATTCCAGCTTTTCAAACAAAGATAACAAGAGAACTAAGAAAAATTATAATATTAATAATGTGGAGCAAACTCTGTGCAGCATCCCCTTTAAAAAGTACCCTTTTTAGGGCATTTTTTTAGCTGCCTTGATGTGTTTTACTGTACCCGCAATACCCGACCTCTACCTTTCCGGGCTATGCTACCTTGTGAGCTTCCAAGTAAATACAAAATGGGATGTAGCCCCCCGTACAATGTAACCGAAATGCACCAAACGTTCACCAAGTGGGTGCCTGAACGAGAGCTGTCAAATCACTTAAGGGTACTCTAGAAGCCGGGTGCTTCACTGTTAAAGTTACCGGACAAAGGGAGGCGGGGCTAATAGTTATACCAGGGAAAGCGTATCTCCCAGCGGAGAACGGGTTACAAGGGAGGAGAGCAGGGCACAGTATGTAAATAGCTTTTGCTCGTTTACATTTTGCACCTTGTACTGTCTTGACCATTAAATTGAGTTCCTCTCTACTGCACTAAGCCTTGTCTGGTGTCAGTATGGGAGGGAAAGAGCTTCTTTCACAAAGGGACAGTTTACCCAAAAACTTTCTCTCCTTTAATTTGTTCCCAATGATCCATTTTTACCTGCTGGAGTGAATTAAATTGTTTACAAATAGCTCCTTAGCCTTTACATTGGCATTAGAAATAGTTGATTTAGCCTGTAGTATCCCTACCTATACTGAAAGTTTCTATGTCTAAGTATATGCTATTGAGAAACTATCGGCTAGATTACGAGTCTTGCGTTAGGCTTAAAAAGCAGCGTTGGCCGGTCCCAACGCTGCTTTTTAACGCCCGCTGGTATTACGAGTCTTGAAGGTACAGGTGTACCGCTTACTTTTTTGGCCAGGATGTGCATAATGTGTACAATCCTAATTCAGGGGAGCCTTTTATTATCTATCTATCTATCTATCTATCTATGTATCTTAAAAATCATTATACAGAGCAGCATGTATA
Source organism: Bombina bombina (assembly GCF_027579735.1). Classification (NCBI taxonomy): domain Eukaryota; kingdom Metazoa; phylum Chordata; class Amphibia; order Anura; family Bombinatoridae; genus Bombina; species Bombina bombina. The sequence continues at coordinate 520,532,473 of NC_069505.1, read as the reverse complement.
TTATTACTATTGCTTACTAATGAGTTACCTTTTAGGGGGCCCATAAACAATTTTGCACCAGGGCCCTTTGTTGTGTAGGTCAGTTACTGCCTAATGGGACAAAGAATTTCCTATGCAGGAGTCTCATGAAAGTCTAATAGGAAAAAAAACTGCAGTGCTGGATTCAATGAACAACGTATGAGAGTATTTCTGGTTTGAAACTGGTGTAGTTTGATCAATAATTGTAACATGAGAAGCTCTTTCTTAGATAGATTTCCTTATCTTAAAGCGCTTAAAGGGACACTCAATCAAAATTAAACTTTTATGATTCAGATAGAGCAGCCATTTTAACAACTTTCCAATTTACTTCCATTAACTAAATGTGCACAGTCTTTTTATATTTACACTTTTGGAGTCACCAGCTCCTACTGAGCATGTGCAAGAATAAGTGTGTATGCATTTGTGAATGGCTGATGGCTGTCACATGGTACGTGTATGCATTTGTGATTGGCTGATGGCTGTCACATGGTACAGGGGGAGTGGAAAGACATAACTTTTAAAATTGTCAGAAAAAAAATCTACTACTCATTTGAAGTTCAGACTAAGTGCTATTGCATTGTCTTGTTATACTGCATTTGTTGATTATGCAAATCTACTGTGTTGACTGGTCCCCAGTAGATACATTAGATTTGAATAACCAACAAATGTATAATAATAAGACAATGCAGTAGCACAGTCTAAATGTCAACTGAGTAGTAGATCATTTTCTGACAAATTTCAAAGTTATGTCTTTTAATATAACCCCTGTATAATGTGACAGCCATCAGCCAATCACAAATGCATATACGTATATTCTGTGAATTCTTGCACATGCTCAGTAGGAGCTGGTGACTCAAAAAGTGTAAATATAAAAAGACTGTGCACATTTTGTTAATGGAAGTAATTTGGAAAGTTGTTTAAAATTCCTGCTCTATCTGAATCAATAAAGTTTAATTTGGACTTAAGTGTCCCTTTAATTGTTACACGACAACTCTCAAGCTCCTTCTTCGATAGATTTCCTTATGATAAAGCACTTAAGACCTTGAAAAGAGATTACGAAGTTCATCATACACTCGTTTTTCACCTCACACATCCAAGCTAAGACAGATGACACATATAGGATTTCATTTATGGACCTTCTTTATCTCCATCTTGTCTAACCTTGTCAGCTGTCAATGAACCAGTAGGACAGACAAAAATATAAAACTCTTTAAATGAGATGTTAAATGCTTTCTGTCAAAAGAAGAAAATGTTTCTCTTTATCATCTATCTGCATAATCTATCCATCTTCCCACACCAGCCTCAGAAGACTTATAAAAGCTTTTCTGCGTTTAGAAGGTTCCCCAAACAACCAGACATCCTTATCCCTACTTCATACCACTTCAGAAGAAAGATATTTATTGGTTGTTAATGTCTTGGAACACTGGTGCTCTCTAACAGTTTGATAACATTAGAACTTGGGAAATCCATTAGCTATATTTTTGGAGGACACATATCTAGAATTTGTTTTTAGATCTTTGTCCCCTGCAATGGACGCTACTGCCTGGTTCACCAATTTCATAAGCATTTGCTGCATGACATGCAAATGCCTCTTGTAATTGGCTTACTGGACGGGCTCATCTAGGTCTTAGTAGTGCATTACTGCTCTGTTTGGGGTCAATCCAGGACTACCCTCAGCATTTGCGGGGCCCTGGGGAAGACAAATCAGTAGCTCACCACTCATTGGGACTTCTTTGAAAACTGAGCGAGGTTTGCCCATGCAAAATTCAGTGTGATCATCTTATCATAAACAGCAAATTTTGGGGCCCTCTAGTTATTAGTTTTGCCTGTTCGTCCTGTGATTTAACTTTGATTTTTTTTAAATTTCCACTGACCCAAAAGAGGTTGGAGTGCAGAAGGATTGAGAATCATGACCCTGAAACATACAACACAATGATTGCTTTATCATAACAGGAGACTATTTTATATGTATACCTAATTTGCCACAGCAGAAAGGATAACATTAACATGCTCAATAAGCAATTCTAGCCTATTGCCCCTGGACTGCAAAAAAAATAAAACATTTGCAAACAAAATGGAAGCTTTAAAGCCTTTTTAAATGTATTTTGTACACAATCCTGTTGCAATGCAGTGATTAAAGGAACACTAAAGTCACAATTAAACATTTATTGTTCAGATAGTGTAATTTTAAACCACTTTCCAATTTACTTCTTTTATCTAATTTGTTTTAATTGCACACTTTCGGACGAACCAGCTGCTATTGAATCTGTGCAAAAGTTCACAGTATATAAGTATATCAGTTTGTGATTGACTGGTCACATGGTACAGGGGTCTGGCTAATTACAGCAAATTTTTAAATTTGTCAGAAAAAAAATCTACTGCTTGTTTAAAATTAAAATTTTGACTTTACTGTCCCATTAAATCTTCATATATAAATGAATAAATAGTGGATGCTTTTTTTCTGTTCAGAAAATGAAATGAATGGAAAACCAATTATAATCTATCAAAGCTGAATTCAAGCTGTAAGGTCATAAAAGCTGGGGGGGGGGGAGTATATGAATCGTATTCTGTTGTCGGAAATAACTTGCTCAAAATATAAAAAATCTGTAAGTTGAACATTTGTATAAATGCTTGAAACAGTTTAATTTAAAGGGACATGAAACGCAAATTTTTTCTTTCATGATTTGAGTAGAGCATATCATTTTAAACAACTTTCCAATTTACTTCTATTATCAATTTGGATTCATTCTCTTGCTAACCACCTATTGCTCCATATAACCTCTTCCTATAACTCCTCCTGTTACGCCATATAACCATCCCTATAGCTCGCCCTACTGCTCCTATAAACCCTCTTATTACTCCATATAACCCTCCCTATAACTCCTATTATTCCATATAACCCTCCCTATAAACCCTCCTATTACTCAATATAACCCTCCATATAACTCCTCATATTGCTCTATTTAACCTATCCCTAAAACTCCTCCTATTATTCCACATAACGCTACCTATAACTCCTCCTTTCACTCCATATAACCTTTCCCTATAACTCCTCCTATTTCTCTATATAACCCTCCCTATAAACACTATAAACACCTTCCCTATAGCTCTCCCTACTGCTCAATATAACCTATCACTAAAACTCCTCCTATTATTCCACACACCCCTCCCTATAACTCCTCCTGTTACTCCATATAACCTCTCAATATAAACCCTCCTATTACTCCATATAACCCTCCCTATAAACCCTCCTATTACTCCATGTCACCCTATCTATAACTCCTCCTATTACTCCATGTCACAATCTGGGATGTACAGGGTTCACCAACTACTCACCAGTTTGGCACAGAAAGGGTTAACTGACCCTTTCCACCTTAACCAGTTTTTCACAGTCTAACCACTCCAGACAAGCCTGTGACTTAGTTCAATGGGTGCAAGGGTTAAAAAACACTTTCTAGTCTGTACTAGACCGAGAAAAATGCCCAAACTCCCCTATAATGCTACCCACACTAAACTATCTCTGCTGCCACCACCTAAGATTATTATATGGAAAATTCTAAATAAAAACTCAGACTACTGATTAAAAGTCCCAAATTTTTTTTAGCAAAAATCAATCTAAAAAACACTGTGTTGTTATTACCAGTCTCTTTAGTAATGTAGTACAAATATTAGACAAAGGCAAAAACTTAATAGGAACATTTATTATGAACACAAAAAAGTCACAGTGCATTTATATAAAAATAGAGTCAAACACTATTACACACAGAAGCAAAACCATTTTAAAATAAAATAGGAATAAAAACAGAACCTAATACTGTACTAGCTTAGATATCTGCCACATAGTTTAGCAAGGACAAATGGTCACTTACACTGTAATACACAGCTAACTATGTATAATAACAATCTTATGTTGCTGAAATATTTTTTTTCCTGAGGTCAGGTTTCTGACCAGGCCCCTTCTTTCTATTGCTCCATATCACCCACCATATTGCTCTATATAACCCACTCTATAACCGCTCATATTGCTCCATATAACCCTCCATATTGCTCTATATAACCCACACTATAACTACTCATATTACTCCATATAACCCTCCCTATAGCTCTTCCTATTGATCCATATAACCTCTCTCTATAACTGCTCCTACTGCTTCATATAACCCTCCTTATAACTCCTCCTATTGCTCAATATAACCTTCCCTATAACTCCTCCTATTGTTCCATATAACTCTCCCTTTAACTCCTACTATTGCTGTATATAACCCTCCCTATAACTCCTCATATTGCTCCATATAACCCTCCATATAGCTCCTCCTATTGCTCCATATAAACTCCTTATAGCTCCATAAAAACTGTTAGCTCCATAAAAAATATAACTGTTCCTACTGCTTCATTTAACCCTCCCTTATAACTATTGCTCTATAAAACCTTACCTATAACTCATCCTACTGCTCCATATAACCATCTCTATAACTCCTCCTATTGCTCCTTAAAACCCTACCTATAACGCTCTATAACTCCTACTATTGCTCCATATAACTCTCCCAATGGCTTCTCCTATTGCTCCATATAACCCTCCATATAACTCCTCCTATTGCTCCATATAACCCCCCCTATTGCTCCGTATAATTATCCCTATAACTGCTCCTATTGCTCTATATAACCTCTCCCTATAACTCCTCCTATTGCTCCATATAAACCTCCTTATAACTCCTCATTTTGCTCTATATAACCCCCCCTATAACTCCTACCATAACCCTCCCTATAACTCCTCAAATTGCTCCATATAACCCTCCATATAGCTCCTCCTATTGCTTTATATAACCCTCCCTATAACTCCTCATATTGCTCTATATAACCCCCCTATAACTCCTACCATAACCCTCCCTATAACTCCTCCTATTGCTCCATAAAACCTCTCCCTAAAACTGTTCCTACTGCTCCATATAACCCTCTCTATAATTCCTCCCATTGCTCCATAAAACCCTACCTTTAACTCCTCCTACTGCTCCATATAACCTACCCCTATAACTCCTCCTATTGCTTCATATAACCCTTCCTATAACTCCTCCTAATGATCCATAAAACCCTACCTATAACTCCTCATACTGCTCCATATAACCCTTCCTATAACTCCTCTTATTGCTCCATATAAAACTCCCTATAACTCCTCCTATTGCTCTATTTAACTTTTACTATAACTCCTCCTATTATTCTAAATCACCTATCCCTATAACTCCATCTATTGCTCCATATAAACCCCTAATGAAACATTAAAGGGCTGAAATAATTCCCTGACCAGGCCAGTCAAGCTAGACATAACGTGTCTATAATCATATTATGCGCCTCAAGTCTTTCTAGCTTTAAGAGGATTAAGAAGCCCTGAGCCTAAGTTACAAGTCACTTCCACTGCCAGGAAGCTAATGCTCCCTTAAACCCTGCTAATGAAGCCTTGTGTCAGTTTATCTAACTGATCTTGTGGAGAAAAGTGAAGAACACTATAGCGTTCGTGTTGATGTAACACCAGCTACATACTTTTTCAGATGATCAATTTTAGCCCAAAGTTTAATAAATGGAAATAGAGCCTTGTTTTGTTTCTTTTTTATTTACCTATCAAAACTATATACAGTTGTATGCAAAAGTTTAGGCACCCCTGACAATTTCCATGATTTTCATTTATAAATAATTGGGTGTTTGGATCAGCAATATCAATATTTAGTAGAGCCTCTTTTAGAAGAAATAACAGCCTCTAGACGCTTCCTATAGCCTGTAATGAGTGTCTGGATTCTGGATGAAGGTATTATGGACCATTCCTCCTTGCAAAACATCTCCAGTTCAGTTAGGTTTGATGGTTGCCAAGCATGGACAGCCCGCTTTAAATAACCCCACAGATTTTCAATGATATTCAGGTTTGGGGACTAGGATGGCCATTCCAGAACATTGTACTTGTTCCTCTGCATAAATGCCAAAGAAGATTTTGAGCAGTGTTTTGGGTCGTTGTCTTGTTGAAATATCCAGCCCCGGCGTAACTTCAACTTTGTGACTGATTCCTCAACATTATTTTCAAGTATCTGCTGATATTGAGTGGAATCCATGCAACCCTGAACTTTAACAAGATTCCCAGTACCGGCACTGGCCACACAGCCCCACAGAATGATGAAACATCCACCAAATTTTACTGTGGGTAGCAAGTGTTTGTCTTGGAACGCTGTCCTCTTTTGCCGCCATGCATAACGCCCCTTGTTATGACCAAATAACTCAATCTTTGTTTCAAAAGTCCACAGCACCTTCTTCCAAAATGAAGCTGGCATTTCCAAATGTGCGTTTGCATACCTCAAGCGACTCTGTGGCGTGTGTGCAGAAAAGGCTTCTTCCGATTCACTCTCCCATACAGCTTCTCCTTGTGCAAAGTGCGTTGAATTTTTGAACGATGCACAGTGACACCATCTGCAGCAAGATGATGTTGTAGGTCTTTGGAGGTGGTCTGTGGGCTGTTTTTGACTGTTCTCACCATACTTTGCCTTTGCCTCTCCGAAATTTTACTTGGCCTGCCACTTCTGGCCTTAACAAGAACTGTGCCTGTGGTCTTCCATTTCCTTACTATGTTCCTCACAGTGGACACTGACAGCTTAAATCTCTGTGATAGCTTTTTGTAGCCTTCCCCTAAACTATAATGTTGAACAATCTTTGTATTCAGGCCATTTGAGAGTGTTTTTGAGGCCCCCATGTTGCCACTCTTCAGAGGAGAGTCAAATAGAACAACAACTTGCAATTGGCCACCTTAAATACCTTTTCTCATGATTGGATGCCTATGAAGTTCAAGGCTTAATGGGCTCACCAAACCAATTGTGTGTTCCAATTAATCAGTGCTAGGTAGTTACAGGTATTCAAATCAACAAAATGACAAGGGTGCCCAAATTTATGCACCTGTCTAATATCGTTTTGATGCATATTGCACATTTTCTGTTAATCCAATAAACCTCATTTCACTACTGAAATATTACTGTCATTCAGTTATTTGATAGATCAAAATAAAATTGCTGATCCAAACACTTAATTATTTATAAATGAAAATCATGGAAATTGTCAGGGGTGCCTAAACTTTTGGATATAACTGTATATTTTTTTTTTTTAGTAGACAACCAAGGTATTGATCTAGGTCATGTCACTGCAAAATGCGATCATTTAAAAAAATTAACTTTTTCACAAATTTTGGGTTTCTCACTGATATTATTTACATACTGCTTGTGCAGTCATAACACAAATGGTTGTAAAAGCTTATCTGGGATCACCTTTGTTTAGAAATGGCAGACATGCATGGCTTTGCCATTGCTTTTAATAATTGCTAATTGCAGCTGCTCACACTTCTGAAATTCATAAGGGGTTAATCAGGTAGTTTATAAGTTTAGCTGTAGTGTAGAGATTACCCGCCCACCCCCTGATCCCTACCTTATCTTTCCTAAACAGCTCTCTTCCCTCCCTAAACCCCCACTAGTCACCACCATCTTAGGTACTGGCAGACATTTTTGTTTCATATTCGTTTGCATAAAAAACCCCAGAGCACAAACGATTAGCACCTTGTTGGTTTCTGAGATAGTTCTTGTTCTATCCAGCAAGACTACTTTACTCTTTTAAAACAGACATGCAAATATTTTACAGTCACAATAATTTACAAAACCCATTTTACCAGCAATTCCTAAGAGATACAGCTGTAACATAGCAACATAGTAGATGAGGTTAAAAAAAAAGACCGAAGTCCATCGAGTTCAACCTATACAAATCTAATATACTTACAAAAAATATCCAGTTGAGCTTAAATTAATCCAATTAAAAGGTGACCCATTTAACACAAGCAATCAAATCCATCAATTCTGTTTCTAGCCATAAATGTATCCAAACCATTTTTAAATGTATCTAATGTATTCACTACTTCCTTTGGTAATGAGTTACACAATTTTATTGCTTTTCCTCCTTGCTAGCGATTCGTTTGCTGTGCAAAATATCATGTCCTCCCAGCTGTCCCTATTTGAAAGGGACAGTCCATATTTCCCTATATGCAGAATCTCAGTTAGACACACCTATAGACCGCTCAGATACACCCACAAACGCACCCACTGACCATACATACAAGCCCAAAATCCTACCCACTATCCACCTGTGACCTTGCCCCTTCTGATATGGCCCCACCAACAAAACGGTGACAGAACTCCTCAACTTCCGAAATCTATAATACCTAGTGACAAATGTTGGGAGGTACAGTATATATATTGAGGCAATTAAAACAACAATATACACTAATGCAGGGCTCGACAAGCCCAGAAGCCATGTAGCCACTGGCTCCTAGAATGTTACCTCTGACTCCTAACTTTTTGGGTTATTCTCCATATTTCTATGTACAATTACCACGGTCTGGCTCCTAAAAGTATGACTGGCTCCTAAATATTCTTACTGACTCCTAAATTTTAAACAAAATTGTGAACCCCAGCACTAATGGCGGTAACACCCACTTATGAAAAGCAAAAAAAAGATAGGTAAAACAAGCTTCAAATGAATTTCGAATATGATCTTGTCTGAAATACGAGTCCCATCAACAGCATAATTCGTGTCCATGACAATAGCTCAATAACTCAACTTCCAGACTAGGTGACTCAGTAAAGCAACGGTGCACATTTACAGATTATGGGGCCAATTTATCAATGTCTGGTGGATGATACGCTGTAGCGTATCATGTCTGCCAGACATCGCTGAATGCCAACAGCATACGCTGTTGGCATTTATCATTGCACAGGCAGTTTTGGTGAACTGCTTGTGCAATGCCGCCCCCTGCAGATTCGGGGCCAATCGGTGGCTAGCAGGGGGTGTCAATCAACCCGATCGTATGCGATTGGGCAGATTGATGTCCGCAACCTCAGAGGTGGCGGATGAGTTACGGAGCAGCGGTCTTAAGACTGTTGCTTCTTAACTCCTGTTTCCGGCAAGCCTAAAGGCTCGCATGGAAACGGGTATTTGGCCCCATTCGGGCCATGATAAATCGGCCCCATTGTCTCTTCCCTGCGATTTGTGTTAGGTATTTTTGTAAAACTCCGGTACAGAAAGAGTTAGTTCCGGGCGCAGAACTTTCTCTGTAATTTTAACAAATTCATTTTACAAGCTGTTACTGCAAATGGGTCTTATACTGTCAAAGCCAATGTATACAGACACTCCGTAGCTGGATGGCAGATGTTGTACAGATATTGTAACTTGAGATTTTGCAATCAAATAGATTTGGAAGAATAGCAAAAAAAAAAAAAAACTCATTCAATCACTACACTCTGTTCTCTGAAGATAATCCTATCACATTCATCATCAAAAGGACTTGTAGCTAAGGGGAGAGAAAGCATGGCGGTATATGATCCTAACATTCCCCAGACTTTAAAGGGACATGAAACCCAAATTTTTTCTTTCATGATTCAGACAGAACATACATACAATATACATACAATGTAGTAAGGCAGCAGGTTCACGATTTACAGTTAATTAATGATAATATCCAGTAAAAGAAAGATATTATAAGTCCTTTGCATAGAAACTTGTAGTCATCATCGTGTTTTCAGTTCACGTCAAAATGGAAACGGTGCTTTAACAATAGCATTAAATATTGTCAACAACAATATTTGTCAAAGATAAAAACTGACCAAATAGCAAGAGAAAAATGGTGTACAGTCCTAAGAGACACTTAAACAAGATTGTGCATTTGTTACTGGGTTTTTATAGAAGACACTAGCTCGTTCACAAGAGCGCCTTTCAAAGTGCTTGCGCCTACATTATTGAACTCACTGTCACGAATGCTTGTTTTAGTTTACAAGTTCAATAATGTAGGTGTAGAAAGGGACACTGAACCCAATTTTTTTTTTCTTTCAGATAGAGCAAGCAATTTTAAGCAACTTTCAAATTTACTCCTATTATCACATTTTCTTCATTCTCTTGGTATCTTTATTTGAAAAGCAAGAATGTAAGTTTAGATGCCGGCCCATTTTTGGTGAACAACCTGGGTTGTTCTTGCTGATTGGTGGACAATCAACAAGTGCTGTCCAGGTTTCTCAACAAAAAATAGCTTAGATGCCTTCTTTTTCAAATAAAGATAGCAAGAGAACAAAGAAACATTGAAAATAGGAGTAAATTAGAAAGTTGCTTAACATTGCATGCTCTATCTGAATCACTACAGAAAAAATTTGGGTTCAGTGTCCCTTTAATGATCATGGAGGCATGTGCATGGAGGAGTGACCCAAATAAAAACCCGTTGACAAAGGTGTAATCTCTTTTAAAGGGACATGAAACCCAACATTTTTCTTTCATGATTTAGGTAGAACATACAATTTTAAACAACTTTCCAGCTTACTTCTATAATTAAATTTGCTTCATTCTCTTATTATAATTTGTTGAAGGAGCAGCAATGCACTACTGGTTTGTAACTGAACACATGGGTGAGCCAATGACAGTTGGTATATATATGCAGCCACCAATCAGCAGCTTTGCTGCTCCTGAACTTTCCTAGATAAACCTTTCAGCAAATGATAACAAGAGAAGGAAGCAAATTAATAAATAGAAGTAAACTGGAAAGTTGTTTAAAATTGTATGGTCTGTCTAAACCAGGAATGTCTAAGTATGACTTTACTGTCCCTTTAAGGGTCTCCTATGCAGATACAATGTAGCAAGTTTACAATTTACAATTTAAAGGGACAGTAAACACCAGAATTTTTGTTGTTTGAAAAGGTAGATAATCCCTTTATTACCCATTCCCCAATTTTGCATAACCAACACAGTTATAATATACTTTTTACCTCTGTGATTACCTTGTGTCTACGCCTCTGCAAACTGCCCCCTTATTTCAGTTCTTTTGATAGACTTGCATTTTTAGCCAATCAGTGCTGACTCCTAGGAGCTTTACATGCCTGAGCTCAATGTTATCTATATAAAACACATGAACTAACGCCCTCTAGTGGTGAAAAACTGTCAAAATGCTTTCAGATTAGAGTCAGTCTTCAAGGTCTAATAAATTAGCATATGAACCTCCTAGGTTTAGCTTTCAACTAAGAATACCAAGAGAACAAAGCAAAATTGGTAATAAAAGTAAATTGTAAAGTTGTTTAAAATTACATGTTCTATTTAAATCATGAAAGTTTTTTTTTTTACTTTACTGTCCCTTTAAGAAAGGAGAAGATCCAGTATAAGAAGATATTATAAATCCATTACATAGAAACCCATTGTCGCCATCTTGTTTTAAACGGTGCTTTAGCAAACAAAAAGGGTGTAAATATTGTCAAAAACAATAAAGTATAACTTACAGCCAAATATTAAAATAAAAAACACTCCATTTGTAGATTTTGGGCCCTGATGTGATATTTCCTGCAAATCCCCTTTACTGAAAATGATATCTCATACTCATGGCCATAGTTGCCAACATTTGACAAAAAATCCCAGGGACACTTTGCAGCAGAGCCACACCCATTTACGGTTTGCATAGCTCCGCCCACTCAGACCGCCAAGAAAAGCTCATTAAATACTGGTAGTATAATTTAGCCATACGGATTGGTTCAAGTGATAGGAGAGTCAAATTGAATCTTTAATGATTCAGATAGAGCATGACATTTTTAAATTCATTTCTACTATGAAATTTAGTTTGTTCACTTTGTTGAAAAGAATATGTACATATCCTCAGCAAACAGCAATGCATCACTGATGATTGGTGGCTACACACATTTGTCTTTTGTCATTGGCTCACCAGATGTGCTCAGCTAGCTCTCAGTAGTGCAGTGCTGTACTGGAGATGACTTTAACTATGTGTTTAATCCCTTTGCAGAAGTTAAACAGATGGTTATATGAAAGCAAAAAATAAAATTGTTCCTATATATTAGAGCATGCTCTTTTTGTACTGTTATAGCATTTAACCCTTTCAGGTCCTATGTCGGAATATATCCGACAAAGGGTTTTACCGCTTGCGATCCAATGTAGGATATATTCTCACATGTTCCCTCTAAGGTGCCGAAGTACCTTACACTGCTGTCATTTTAGTATGTAAGCCCTGCCCTTCGGCATGTTTAACAGAGAGCTGTTGTATATATAATCTGAGCTTTTTTGCATCGCCCTGACATCTTGTTTTGAAATATAGTGCTGCAAATAAAACACACCCTTCCCGTTCCTCTTTAGTGCAGTGCATTGATCCGAGTCCCGTCCGCAAGTCGTCCCAGACACACCCCCTTCCATAAGCTAAAGATGAGTGAAGCTGCAGACCACCTGACTATCGTCATTGGTTTAGGGGCGGGCTTAGAAGACCGTGAGTGCTGGGGTGGAAGGGAGGCAAGCAGCAGAAGCCGCAGTAGGGTTTCAAAAGAAAGTGTCCCAGACCAGGATGCCGTTGACACTATCAGTGTGTGATGCACAACGAGCAGTCCTGAATTCCACATCAAATAAATAAGACCTGGTGGCACACTTATTCAAAATGTATATAGAACCGGACAGAGGCGCAACTAGAAGCCACAGGGCCCAGGTGCAAGAATCTAAGAAGGGCCCCCCCAACCCCCCCCCCCCCAAAAAAAAAGTGAATTTGATACATATCCTTTTTTTTTTTTTTTTACATTTAACACAGAAAAAAAAAGTAAATCAGATTACATGTCTGCAAAAGGAGGTAAATTTACCAGAAAAAAACACAATCAGCATTTAGAGTAAAAACCTGAACTTTAATCTTTTTGCTGTAAAATCCTCATGGCATAAAAACATTAAAAGCATGGCACAGGCAGATATTAGACTAGTCTAACATGTTTCGGCCCTGACTGGCCTTAATCATAGACACTAATAGTCATTATCAGCTGTGTGGCTTTATACCACTCCCTGATACCTGATTGGCTGTCTGTGCTTCTTAGTAATCCAATATTGCTACTAGAGTCATGAAAACTGTGAACCCTCCTTATGTCTCCTTATCATATGTTATTGTGCTCTAACACTCAGAATTGTGTCAACCTTGCCCTAGATATCTAATTATGAATATACATACTTTGAAAACAACTATCTATATATAACATACAGTCATTGCATGTACTTTTATCCATTATGCTAATTTTTTATATATATATGCATACATATCCATAGTTACTCCTGTATATTATAACCTATAAATTTGCATTTAGTACAAGCAATAAGAATGTAATAGTTGGTCACAAAAATATGTCAGATGTTTTTTTCCTTTTCCTTATTTCTGCTATAGTGCTAAGATCCTATGTATAGATATGAGGGACAATGGTGAAAAGCACTCTGATAATTGTCATTTAACCATATAGGAGTATATAAAGGACAATAGTAAAAAGCACTCTGCTAATTATCAGTTGATCATATAAGAATATCCTGAAATTACTTAACTGACCTTTTAGTTAATTTTTCTTATTATCAAAACCTGATACTTGAAGTTAATCCCTTGTATATCTGCATATTTAAATTATTAATATCAGATATACAATTCTACCTACATATTAATGGGGATATGTATAGGAAACCACTTATATTAAGGAGGAGGCCAAGCGTTGGTAAAAACTCCAACACATATTCATAAAATAGGCCACACTCCTAAGTAATTACATATCATATCTCCATAAATTTTATTTTATTGTATATATCTAGATACATTGAGAGCAGGAGGATTTGTTAAAGGATAAAAGTATTCATTTGGTTTGGGTTATATTTGAGATGTATTGTATGAAGCTAAATTACTGCCAATAATTGATAAGATCTCCCTCAATATTCATGCCATTTGGCCTCCGTGTATGTAACTTGAAGATCGAAAATGCCTCTCTTTTATGTAGCTCCATTACTCTATTCCCTCCCCTTGGCTTAATTTTGATCAGATCTATGATCATCCAAGTGAATGTCCTAACACTACCATCATGTTCACGGATGAAGTGTTTTGACGCTCCTGTAGCTCCCTCTCTCTATATCATTTAGATGCTCACGGATCCTCTCGCGGGTCTCACGGGTCGTGCACCCTACGTATTGTTTTTCACAGGCGGTGCAGGTTATAACATACACTGCAAAATCTGAGCGACAGTTAGTACAGTAGTTACAGTCAAAAACCCGTTGAGTGTAATTCGACTGAAACACCTTACTGCTAATGGTGTGACTGCATGCTGTACAGCTATGCAACCCACACTTAAAATGGCCTTTGCAACACAACCAACTACTCTTGCTCTAAGGATTTTTAAGGGCACTTGGTGAGACAAGGTTCCCAATGGTAACATTCCTCCTGGAAATGAAATTACATCCTTTGTCCACCACATTCTTGAGTGCTTCATCAGCTTTCAAGATTGGCAGATTCCTCCAGACAATTTCACAAACCTCCCTAAACTGGTTAGAGTAAGTGGTGACAAATGAAATCTCACTATTCCCCCTTTTATCATTCTGTGTCTTTGTTTTTAATAAATCTGCTCTGGGAATGTTCTGAACCTCAAGATAAGCTTTTCGTATTGGCCCATCCGGGTAGCCTCGTGCTTTTAGCTTTTTCCACAAAACTCTGCTCTCTGCCTTAAACTGTTCTTCCTTAGAACAATTACGCTTTATTCTTATAAATTGACCTTTCGCCACACCATAATTCATGTGACGAGGGTGACAGCTTTTGGCATGGAGCAGAGCATTAGCGGAAATGGGCTTGACATACATGTTGTCCTCTCTATTGCCTTCCAGTTCTACGTCTAAATAAGACACTTTGTTACTATTGTAAAAATATGTGAACTGAAGGCCAGCCCTATTATCATAGAGATACTCCACAAATTGTTGACTCTCATTCTCAGTACCCGACCAAACCAGCAGCAAGTCATCAATGTAGCGCTTATAGGCTACAATTTAGTTCCTATATGGGTTTACATCTGCATAGACGTGGGACAGCTCCCACCAACCCATGTAAATGTTGGCAAATGCCGGGGCAAACTTTGCCCCCATGGCTGTCCCACGTCTCTGCAGATAAAACACTCCATCGAACTCAAAGTAATTATGAGTCAACAAAAGGAGGTACCCTGTGCCCACAGTCTGTGAGATGGTCTGACCCTCTATTACTGTATATAGTGACACTGTTTAACCCACCAGTACTGTATTTAGTGAGTCAGTGACACAGTCTGTAATCTGCAGGTGAGATGGCTGGCCTGACCCTACCTGCCCCAGTACTTTATAAAGTGACCACAGTAGTCTGTGACATGGTTCAGCCCCCCCGTACTGTATATAGTGGGGTGCTCTGACAAAATGCAGAAGGACATTTGGCAGAAGGACATTTGGCAGACGGACATTTGGCTGCCAGAAAGCTAAAGAATGTTCCGATTTCAGCCGAGGGCAGATACGTTCCAGAGTGCTCTGTTCTAATCAGAGCCTCGGGCGCCGCAACTGCCTCTGGGAACCTTACCATGGGTCCCAGGCCGCACGTTTTGTAATTCTCTGTCTGGGAAATTATCTATCTATCAAATCTATCTATTTATCTATCAAATCTATCTATCGTATCTATCAAATGTATCTATTGCATCTATTGATCTATCTATCTAATCTATGTATCTATCTATCAAATCTATCTATCTCGTGCCGGACTGTTATCTGACAGCCACTTGTGTTTCGGCCAAATGTCCGTCGGCCAAATGTCCGTCAGCCAAGTGTCCTTCGGCCAAGTGTCCGTCGGCTAAAAGTCCGGCCACGATATAGTGGTACTGTATAGACTGACACTGTTTATGCCCCGCCCCCCCATGCTGTAGTAACAAGGTCTGTAATTTGCTGGTTCCAAACATACACACACACACATACATGCATAAATACACACACAGTCACATACACACACACATATAAACACCAATGGGTAAAACAGAAAGACTAACCCCTGTAGTCAGAGACACTAGTGAAGCATCATGTCACACATGATATCAGTGCAGGCAGTGGCAGGTCAACGTTTTTCCTCCCCTGGGACCGGAAAGGGTTAAAGGGACACTGAACCCACATTTTTTTCTTTCATGATTCATATAGAGCATGCAATTTTAAGCAACTTTCTAATTTACTCCAATTATCAATTTTTCTTCATTCTCTTGCTTTATTTGAAAAAGAAGGCATCTAAGGCTGTCCATGGTTCTGAACCAAAAATTGGCTGGCTCCTTAGCTTAGATGCCTTCTTTTTCAAATAAAGATAGCAAGAGAATAAAGAAAAATTGATAATAGGAGTAAATTAGAAAGTTGCTTAAAATTGCATGCTCTATCTGAATCATGAAAGAAAAAAATTGGGTTTAGTGTCCCTTTTATGCAGGTTAAATCATCAAGCTCATCATCACCTCCCTTACCTTCAAGCACATAATTGGCATAGGAAGAAACCCTTTACAGCAAGTACCAAAATAGGCAAGCAAAGGTTAAATTATTAACCCTTCAGCTTCTGTATAGCAGGACACCACAAAACACCATAGTTTATATAGATAATACACAGCCTGAAATTAGACAGTGATATTACCTCAATATGTGTAACCTGCTGACTACTGAGTAGGGTTGCTGGAATGGAAAACCATATACTGTATGTAGATATACTGAGGATGTTTTTACTTTTGCTAAAACACTATTGAAAGTTTCACAAGTAAGTGGCATTTATGAGGTAAATAGAATAGTCATTTTTTATCTTTGCTAGAGCAGTGATTGTGGGTAGTAGGTTAATAGATCCAGAAATGCACCAGTAGATCTGCATTATTATTTTTTAGTATGTTCTCTGAATTCCTAGCACATGATATGTTAAGCCCCTGCTAAGCAAAAAGCCTCAACACTATTGAGATGCCTTGCTTTATCACCCCTTGTCCCCTTCCCCTCTCTGGTATAATATATCACATGGCTTCCCCTTACCTGACACCTCTCTACACACTTCAACAACACAACAGAAAATCACAGATAAAGTTTCAGAAAACTTACATACAGTAAGCAATGAGTAATAATAAAGTAAGATTGAAAGCAACAGTGACCTCTGTGGTGGGAGTACTGCACTGCACACAATATAATTAAACTAAATACAGGTGGCCCTCGGTTTACCACGGTTCAATTTGCACCGTTTCAGAATAACAACCTTTTTTCCAGTCATGTGACAGCTATTGAAAAGCATTGAGAAGCAGTGCATTTATTAAAATAGCCAGTAGGTGGAGCTGTCCGCTTGTGTTGCAGCAAAGCCAAGCAAGCTGAAATTAATCAGTTTAACCAGACCTGAGCTATCGAGCAGATTTCAAAGGAACAAGATCTTCCTGTTTATAAATCAGTTCAGATTGGAATGCATAGAAAGAACTGTTTGCAGAAAAATGCAAGTGAAGTCTGTGTTGTGTGATTATGTTATTAGGTTTATAATGCTGTTTAGCAAATGTTTTTGTTCATTTAACTTAGTTTAATTATATATTCTGTGTTTAGTGATTATTTTATTAGGTTTATAATGCTGTTTAGCATTTAAAGTCCTCATTTCAAAGCTTTAAAAATAATGTATTAGGTGTTACTTATTCCAATTTTGAGAGGGGCCTGGAACCTAATTCCCTCACTTCCCATTGACTTACATTATAAACTGGTCAATTTCACCACATTTAAAGGGACATTGTACTAAAAACAAATGTTTGCATTTGAACGAGCATCATTGACACATCAAAAAATATTTTTGACAAAAAAAAAGGTAAAAGTTTAAAAAAAGAAATTAAAAAAAAAATTCAAGCTGCAATTCATATTGCAGTATTCATTTCTTCATCCTGTTAAAAGGCCTCAAGCTTTCCTCAGCAGCCACATCCCATTGTAAAGGGACTTTAATCAGCCAATCAGGATGCTAGTCCTCTGACTTGCAAGGGAGCGTACCTATGGTATGTGCAGCCAGGTACAGTCATTTTACCCCCCTCAATTTAAGGAAGTTTACTATCAAATCCCACAAGATTTTAGTGAAATCTCATGAGATCACAGTAATGTAAAGTGTGACATCACCACTGATGAAGCTGATTGGCTGTTTTTTCAAAATGCATCTGACTAGCTGAAACATACCTGTTAACACAGCACTTACTATTGTGAGCTAAAGAAAGTTTGCAGTACATTTTTTCCTTTTTACACAGAGATGCTTAGCTGTTCAAATGGTTTTTTTCTTCTTCTTCTTTCTTCTAAGTAACATGCCCCCTTTTGCTATACTTAACATTGTTAAGAGTAAATAGAGTTGCGTGGTGACGTCACCATGCATAACATGAAGCCCCGGCGATGCCTGTCACTATGCAGGCCGGGGTAGGAGCGGGTGGGAGCCCCCAGATCTCCCTCAAGGTGGGAGAGTGCTAGCGACGGCTTTGAGCCGTGGTTAGCACCTGAGTGGGAAACTCTGCGACAGCTCAGAGCCGTCGTTAGCACTCAAGGGGTTAAAGGGACAGTCTAATTTTGATTACTTATTGTTACATACCAGAGAAGCATACTGCAATAGGTACCACATATATAAGCTTGTAAGAAGTACATGAAACTGTAAAATAATCATTGTTTGCAAGTATCTGAAAATGGCCACCAAGCTCCGCCCACCTATTGCGTGTATTATTTTGTATGTTAAGTTTTCCTACTCGCACACACTGATTTGTGCATGAGCCTTTTTTAATAACTAACTGAAAAATATTAAATGTGCACTGCTAAACTGTCATAGAAGAAAACAGCTAACTGGACAAGAAGAAAGCTGTGGGTGGGGCTTGGTGGCCATTTTTCAGTTTCTAAAAAATGATGATTATTTAAAAGTTTCATGTACTTCTTACAAGCTTATAGATGTGTAACCCATTGCAAGATGCTTGTCTGGTATGTAACAAGTAATAAATAATAAGTAATGGGTCTAGACAGTCCCTTTAAAGGGATAGGAAAGTTAAAATTAACCTTGCATGATTCAGATAGAGCAGGTCATTTTAAGACACTTTTAAATTCACTTCTATTTTCAAATGTGCATCGTTCTCTTAGTATCCCTTATTAAAAAATGAATACGCACATATCCTACACTAGTGGGAGCTGCTGCTAATTGGTGCCTGCACACATTTGTCTCTTGTGATTGGCTAAATAGATATTTTCAGCTTCCTGTCAGTAGTGCAACACTGTCCCTTCAGCAATGGATAACAAGAGAATGAAGAAAATGTGATAATAGAATTAAATTGGAAAGTTGTTTAAAATTGTATGTTCTATCTGAATCATAAAAGAACATTTTGGGGGTCACTATCCCTTTAACTTCTTTTTTCTTATCTAGTTTTGGTGACTTTTCACCAAAGAATGTTACAACAGATAAGTACCCTTACTTCAAAGGCAATGAAATCACTAAAATCTAATTAAATATATTGCTTATTTAGATACACAGCTGTTCTGTCATCTTCCTGCTTTGCTTTTAAAAGGTTTTAATATATTTTATAGAGCCTGTGATGTCATCTTCCTGTGTCACATTTAGAAAGCTGCAATACATTAAAATGTGGTCATCTTCCTGTGCCACATTTATAAAGATGCAATACATTAAAATGTGATGTCATCTTCCTGTGCCACATTTATAATGATGCAATATATTAAAATGTGATGTCATCTTCCTGTGCCACATTAATAAAGATGCAATACATTAAAATGAGATGTCATCTTCCTGTACCACATTTTCAAGTATGCAATACAGTAAAATGTGATGTTATCTTCCTGTGCCACATTTATAATGATGCAATATATTAAAATGTGATGTCATCTTCCTGTGCCAAATTTATAAGGATGCAATTACATTAAAATGCAATGTCAGCTTCCTACGTCACATTTATAAGGATGCAATACATTAAAATGATAGCTGGGGTTACACAATGCTACCCCAACAAATGACCCCACTCTTGATCCAAGTATATATATTTGTCACAATTGATCCAAGTATATATATTTGCCATTTTACCTCTTCAGCTATTGCACCACACAGTAGTTATTTGACCCCTTGTCTCTCACTTATTAATAAGCTCTATATTTGTAATGCTTTGAGGCATAGGAGCACTTTAACATTTAACTAAAAACCACTGATTTTTCAAACTCAATCTTTAAGTGTGCAGTATTTTTTTTTTTAAAATGTTACTAGACAACCTGCTAAAATAGTGGACTGTCCGATTGAATATGTTATACCTGACAAGCCTATCCTCCACCACATTTATAAGGACATAACATAAAAAGGGGCCACATTTCTAAGGATGCATTACATTAAAATGGGCCTGTGATGTCATCTTCCTGCACCACAATTATAAAAGGATGCAATATATTAAAATAGACCTGTGATGTCATCTTCCTGCACCACAATTATAAAAGAATGCAATATATTAAAATATACCTGTAATGCCATCTTCCTGCACCACATTTATAAGGAAGTAACATATAGAAATGGGCCTGTGATGTAGGATTGCGACTTAAGCCATGTAATCCTGGACAGTTATGAGTTACACATGTTACAGGGTGTGCAGGGAGGAACATGTATTGTGACTCTGGATATAGCACATTAATAGTGTAAGTGGACAGCACAAGTCATGCACCGCCCTGCACAACCTGCAGCATGTGTAACCAGGGTTGCCACAAAAATACTGGACGATCTGTCAGTAACTGGGTACCACTGACCAGTCATTGTACCCCTTGGCTGCCAGGAACATACAAATCAATCTCTCCGGTCTCGTCTGACTGGGGAGAGTGACAGCTCCTGCCCCGCGTGATTGGCTGTGTGCGGGCAGGGGGAAGCATTGCACAACAGCGCAAAATTGTGTTCTTGTGCAATGCTGAATTTCGGCAGCGGAATTCAGCCCGCCAGAGGACAGCCTGACTGTCCGGTTAAAGGGACAGTCTAGTCAAAATTAAACTTTCATGATTCAGATAGGGTTTTAAACAACTTTGCAATTTACTTTTATCATCAAATTTGCTTTGTTCTCTTGGTATTCTTTGTTGAAAGCTAAACCTAGGTAAGCTCATATGCTAATTTCTAAGCCCTTGAAGGCCGCCTCTTATCTCAGGATTTTTTTGAGTTTTTCACAGCTAGAGGGTGTTAGTTCATGTGTGCCATATAGATAACATTGTGCTCACTCACATGGAGTTACCTAGGAGTCAGCACTAATTGGCTAAAATGCAAGTCTGTCAAAAGAACTGAAATAAGGGCGCAGTCTGCAGAGGCTTAGATACAAGGCAATCACAGAGGTAAAAAGTGTATTAATATAACTGTGTTGGTTATGCAAAACTGGGGAATGGGTAATAAAGGGATTATCTATCTTTTTAAACAATAAAAATTCTGGAGTAGACTGTCCGACACCTGGCAACCCTATGTGTAACTCTTAACTATCCAGGTTAAAAAGACCAAGGTGGCAACCCCACTGCGTCACATTTATAAGAACATATTAAAATGGAAATTATGATATTGTCTTTCTGACCCACTTTATTATGACGCCTCCCCCCCCCCTTCCTGCGCTTTAGTTACAGAAAAAAAATAATATTTTTAAATGGATCTATGATCTCATTCCGGAGTCACCTCTCTGCTCCCCGTTTACTTTTACATTGTAAAATAGGCCATTGATGTCATCATCCTGCGTGACATGTATACAGTATTTCTGACTATACATGGTGCATGTCTAAAAAGCAGAGCCGCATAATCTCAATACTTGACATTGACTGTGACATTCTGGTGCTGGAAGCGAAGCTGTTAATCTGCGCAGGGGAAAGGGGGAGGCAATGAAGCAGGGGTGACTTGTTCTTGTTTGGGACCTTTTGTGGTGAAGCTTAGCACTACGGGGGAGGTGGGGGCAGGATCCCTCTTCTGTAGGCAAGGAATGTGCTTTTATCTCACACTGTGCTATACAATATCCATTGTCCTGCACTACAGAACCGAACACGGAGCAATGTGATGTATAAAGATGTGCCTTGCACAGAAACCAAAGCCCCTGTGTATAATAATATATTGTCCTAATACACAGACACACCTGCACTTGTTACATAGATATCGGGACACATATTTAACCATTTTCCTAATACACAGTCACCAGGACAGATACCTCTCACCTCCGCTAATACACAGACATCAGGACACATACCTCTCACTTCATCTATTACACACGTGCCTCTCCCTTTCCCCTAATACACATTCACCAGGACACATACCTCTTAGCTCCCCTAATACACAGACACCAGGACACATACCTCTAATCTTCCCTAATACACAAGTGCTTCTCACTTTCCCCTAATACACATTCACCAGGACACATACCTCTTAGCTCCCCTAATACACAGACACCAGGACACATACCTCTCACTTCATCTATTACACACGTGCCTCTCCCTTTCCCCTAATACACATTCACCAGGACACATACCTCTTAGCTCCCCTAATACACAGACACCAGGACACATACCTCTCACTTCATCTATTACACACGTGCCTCTCCCTTTCCCCTAATACACATTCACCAGGACACATACCTCTTAGCTCCCCTAATACACAGACACCAGGACACATACCTCTCATCTTCCCTAATACACAGACACCAGGACACATACCTCTCATCTTCCCTAATACACAGACACCAGGACACATACCTCTCATCTTCCCTAATACACAGACACCAGGACACATACCTCTTATCTTCCCTAATACACAGACACCAGGACACATACCTCTCATCTTCCCTAATACACAGACACCAGGACACATACCTCTCATCTTCCCTAATACACAAGTGCTTCTCACTTTCCCCAAATACACAGTCACCAGGACACATACCTCTCACCCCCCCCCCCCCCAGAACACAGGCACCAGGACACATACCGCTCACCTACCCCTAATACACAGGTACCAGAACACTTACCTCTCACCTCCCCCTAATACCCAGGTACCTACTATGTCACATACCTTTAACATCCTCCTAATACAGAGGAACCAGGACACATACCTCTCACCTCTCCTTAGTACACAGGCATCAGGACACATACCGCTCACCTCCCCCTAATACACAGGTACCAGGGCACATAACTCTCACCTCCCCCAAATACACTGGCACCAGGACACTTACCTCTAACCACCCCCTAATACACAGGCACCAGGACACATACCTCCCCCCCCCAATACACAGACAATAGGACACATATTTATCACCTCCCCCTAATACACAGGTACCAGGGCACATAACTCTCACCTCCCCCAAATACACTGGCACCAGGACACTTACCTCTAACCACCCCCTAATACACAGGCACCAGGACACATACCTCTCACTCCCCTAATACACAGACAACATGATACATACTTCTTACCTCTCCCTAATACACAGACACCAGGACACATACTTCTCACTTCTTCCTAATACACAGACACCAGGACACAAAACACTCACCTCCTCCTAATATACTTATGCAAAGACACATACCTCTCACCTCCAAACAGACATCAGGACACATACCTCTCACTTCCCCCTAATACACAGACACCTGGACACATAATTCTCACCTCCTCGTAATAGGCAGATACAAAGACACATACCTGTCACCTCCACAAAGACACCAGGACAGATACCTCTCACAACCCCCTAATACACAGACACCAGGGCACATACCTCTCACTTCCCCCTAATACACAGACACCGGGACACATACCTCTCACTTCCCCCTAATACACAGACACCAGGACACATAAGTCTCACCTCCTCCTAATACACAGACACCAGGACACATACCCCTCACTTCCCCCTAATACACAGACACCGGGACACATACCTCTCACCTCCCCTAATACACAGACACCAGGACACATAATTATCACCTCCTCCTAATACACAAACACCAGGACACATACCTCTCACTTCTCCCTAATACACAGACACCAGAACACATACCTCTCACTTCTCCCTAATACACAAACACCAGGACACATAGCTCTCACAACCTCCTAATACACATAAACAGAACACATACCTCTCACTTCTCCCCAATACACAAACACCAGGACACATACCTCTCACAACCCCCTAATACACAGACACCAGGACATATACCTCTCACCTCCCTCTAATACACAGACACCAGGAAACATACCCTCTCACAACCCCCTAATACACAGACACCAGGACACATACTTCTCACTTCCCCCTAATACACAGACACCAGGACACACAATTCTCACCTCCTCCTAATACACAAACACCAGGACACATACTTCTCACTTCTCCCTAATACACAGACACCAGGACACATACTTCTCACTTCCCCCTAATACACAGATACCAGGGCACATAATTCTCACTTCTTCCTAATACACAGATACAAAGACACATACCTCTCACCTCCACACAGACACCAGGACACATACCTCTCACCTCCACACAGACACCAGGACACATACCTCTCACCTCCACACAGACACCAGGGCACATACCTCTCACCTCCACATAGACACCAGGACACATACCTCTCACCTCCACACAGACACCAGAGCACATACCTCTCACCTTCCCTAATACAAAGACATCAGAACATATACAGCTCACCTTCCCTAATACACAGACACCAGAACACATACCTCTCACTTCTCCCTAATACACAAACACCAGGACACATAGCTCTCACCTCCCCCTAATACACAGACACCAGAACACATACTTCTCACATCCCCCTAATACACAGGCACCAGGACACATACCTCTCACATCCCCCTAATACACAGACACCAAGACACATACTTCTCACATCCCTATAATACACAGGCACCAGGACACATACCTCTCACATCCCCCTAATACACAGACACCAGGACACATACTTCTCACCTCCCCCTTATAAACAGACACCAGTACACATAATTCTGACCTCTTTCTAATACACAGATACAAAGACATATACTTCTTACCTTTCCCTAATACACAGGTACTAGGACACATACCTCTCAACCTCTCCTAATATGCAGGCACCAAGACACATACGTCTCACTCTTTCCTAATACACAGATACCAAGAAACATACTTCTCACCTTTCATAACATACAGGCACTCAATCATATACCTATCACCCTCCCCTAATACAAAATCACAAGGACACACACTTCTCACTGACAAATAAACAGACACAAGGACACATACCTTTTGGGTTTAGGTGACTTTTGATCAGATTCTCTTATGCCATCCACTTGTTTGGGTACAAACGTCACCTCTATAGTCTCTCTGCTGCTGTTCCTTCTTCTAGAGACTTCCCCAAGGTCTGCTCTCACATATGCAGGTATGTGTCCTTTGGTTTTGGGCACTTTTGTTTTGATTCTTTTCAGCTGGTGTGACACCGCCAGGGGATACAGGTGTATTGTCACTGTTATCAGCAAACACAATTTCGTAGAAATGGCAAAAACCATGATGTGAGCTATCTTATATAGGAGGCAACAGTGCACTTGAGGTATAAAACTGTCAGGCAGGAAAGATGGGGATGTTTAATGTATATATGGTATTTATATATATATATATATATATATATATATATATATATATATATATATAAAGAGAGAGAGAGAGAGAGAGAGAGAGGGAGAAGAGGAAGAGAGAGAGAGGAAGAGAGAGAAAAGAGTGAGAGAGAGAGTGAGAGAGAGAAGAGAGAGTGAGAGAGAGAGGAAGAGAGAGAGAGAGGAGAGAGATAAAAGAGAGAGTGAGAGAGAGAAAAGAGTGAGAGAAAGAGAGGAAATGAGAGATGGGGAGAAAGGAAAGAGAAAGAAAGAAAGAATGAGAAAGAAAGAAAAAGAATTTAAGAGGAAAAAAAATAGAAAAAAATAGAGGAAGAGAGTTAGAGAGAGACAACTAAGGAGAGTGAGAGAGGGAGAGAAAAAGTAAGGCAAGGGTAACAAAAGAGACAAATAATAAGAAAGAGAGAAGAAATTAGTAGTGAGGGATAGTTAGTGGGTGAGAGAAAGAGAGATACTATGAGTTAATTAGATGAAGAGAGAGCAGATCTGTTCCCAGGATATTGATATCAGTATTCCCATATCTCCATAAGTCCGTCTCCTTTTTCTGTACAGGTTTATCTTCAGCCCCCACCAACTCACAAGTGAAGTGTCTCCTAGTGTTTCCAACTTTATGCTTGCACACTCCCCTCCTAGGCAACGACAGGAGGAGCCCCCCTCATCCCCCCATCCCTTATTTCTCACCCTCTAAGGAGCAATTTGTGCATTACAGGTGTTTACAAGACCTTCCCAACTGTCCCCCTTTTAAGGGCAACCCGCTCTTATCCTATCTGAAGGTGTCATGAACCAAGCCTCCAGACGAAAAAGAAAAAGAAAAGGTCTGGGAGGCATTCTGCTAAGAAGGGCTGTGTGGGGATTTGAACCTGTGACTCTGTGGTTGCTATTTCTGTTTGCTTACATGTTGAGCCACAGCCAGTTCTAGCAATAGCATGGATCTTAAAAGATCTGATAAATAACTATTTGCCTTACTTGTTATTACACCTGTGCAACACACAGGTGTTCTCAATTCTGGAATTAATCAGAACCAACCCTGTGCAAAACCTCCCTATTTAAGGATGGCTTTTAGTCTGCATTTTTGTCTTCACATTGGATCTGTTTTGTCAAGTCAGAACCTGTTTCCTGTACTTCTTTGGAGAAAGATTTCCTTTGCACCTGTTTACAAGGTATTACCAGGAGAAAGCCTTTACCTTTAAACCTGTTACCAATCTTCAAGTTTGTTTCCTGCTTTATGCAAATTCCTGCACTCAGCTATTGCCAGGAGAAAGACTTCACCTTTGCACCTGTTTACAAGGTATTACCAGGAGAAAGCCTTTACCTTTAAACCTGTTACCAATCTACAAGTTTGTTTCCTGCTTTATGCAATTCCTGCACTTGGCCATTGCCAGGAGAAAGATTTCCTTTGCACCTGTTTACAAGGTATTACCAGGGCAAAGCCTTTACCTTTAAACCTGTTACCAGTTTGCAAGTTTGTTTCCTGCCTTCAGCAATTACAAGGAGAGAGACTTTACCTTTAAACCTGTTACCAGTTTGCAAGTTGTTTCCTGCATTGTGCAATTCCTGCACTCAGCAATTACAAGGAGAGACTTTACCTTTAAACCTGTTACCAGTTTGCAAGTTGTTTCCTGCATTGTGCAATTCCTGCACTCAGCAATTACAAGGAGAGAGACTTTACCTTTAAACCTGTTACCAGTTTGCAAGTTGTTTCCTGTATTGTGCAATTCCTGCACTCAGCAATTACAAGGAGAGAGACTTTACCTTTAAACCTGTTACCAGTTTGCAAGTTTGTATCCTGCCTTGTGCAAATCCTGCACTCAGCAATTAGTAGGAGAAAGACTTTCCTTTTTGAATCTGCATCTCTGCTTACTTTGTTTGTTTATTTTCACTCCTGCTGTATGTGGTCTTAACATACCTGAGTAGCATATTTAAATATCCTGCAAGTATTTGCTTAAACAAAGTATTCTGTTTAAATAAATTTGTTTTCATTTTCAATCAGTATGGCTTCTACTAATCTTCCTTTAAAGCAACTGTTCCAGACAATGAGGCTCTCACATGATATCCTGAGACAGAACATGACAGAATGTGAAGACCTTAAAAGAGAGCCCTCTGGGATTATTGCTGTATTGGAATCAGTGTTAAAGTTTATTAAGGACATACTGATTAACTTCATGGAGCTGGTGGAAATGTTATCTCTCCCAACCAAAACCTTGTCTGAAGTTACCTCCCAAACAAGGAAAGGTTTTAAAGAACCCTTAACAGAAGAGGAAAAGACTCGGCGAAGACAGCTTAACCTCTGTTTCTATTGTGGGGGAACTGGTCACCGCATCACAGGGTGTCCAGTAAGACCCCCTAGAGGATCAAGTCGAGATACAGCCAAGTTTAAAATGGACTCTGATGTTAAGGGAACAAATTATTCTTCCACTAGCAAACTTATAGATACCCCTGGAGAGGATCCAGCTACTGAGAATACATCTATTCTACAAGCAACCGTTTCTAACACGCTTCAAGAAATGGTACCTGATTTGAAACAGATGGTTGTTGGCAGTACAACTTCAACAACATCCACTACCCATGCCACTGCCTCTGTTTCTGCATCTACCACATTGGGGAACTCTGCAAAAACACCTCCTGGAAATCCTGCACATTACCTTGTTTCTGCCTTGGTTGGAGATCCATCTAACAAAAGTCACTCATCAGACATAAAAGTGACAAATCTTCCAGCTGAATCAGACCCTGACAAATCTAAAGTTCCACACCTCCCTGCACCACCTTCACCCAGCTACTCATTGACTGAGAAAGAATTGAATGAGATGGTTGAATTGGATATAAATGACACAGAAAATGAATTCCTGGACTCTGAAGGAGAGGTCATACCTTACCCGGAGGTACTCTACCCATCAGGCAGATATGACCCAGATAACAAATTCCTTGACTCTGAAGGAGAGGTCTTTTCCTACCCGGAGGTACCCTGCCCATCAGCCAGTCCATTGCAAGCTGCTGGGTATAATCAGGAACCTCTAAATCAAAACTGTCTTGGTTTTTCAGCTCTTGTTATGCCTACAGGGATATCTTCTAAGGGTCCCCAATCTCAGGCAGCTGTTCCAAGCAAAGAATCCATTCCATCTGATTGTATTAGGGCTTCAAATGGAACACTTGTTCGTAAATCCCACCTTCAGATGTTTGAACAGGCTTTGAGCGCCCAGAGTGCGCTCTTTGGAGGGGGCATCTGTCATGAACCAAGCCTCCAGACGAAAAAGAAAAAGAAAAGGTCTGGGAGGCATTCTGCTAAGAAGGGCTGTGTGGGGATTTGAACCTGTGACTCTGTGGTTGCTATTTCTGTTTGCTTACATGTTGAGCCACAGCCAGTTCTAGCAATAGCATGGATCTTAAAAGATCTGATAAATAACTATTTGCCTTACTTGTTATTACACCTGTGCAACACACAGGTGTTCTCAATTCTGGAATTAATCAGAACCAACCCTGTGCAAAACCTCCCTATTTAAGGATGGCTTTTAGTCTGCATTTTTGTCTTCACATTGGATCTGTTTTGTCAAGTCAGAACCTGTTTCCTGTACTTCTTTGGAGAAAGATTTCCTTTGCACCTGTTTACAAGGTATTACCAGGAGAAAGCCTTTACCTTTAAACCTGTTACCAATCTTCAAGTTTGTTTCCTGCTTTATGCAAATTCCTGCACTCAGCTATTGCCAGGAGAAAGACTTCACCTTTGCACCTGTTTACAAGGTATTACCAGGAGAAAGCCTTTACCTTTAAACCTGTTACCAATCTACAAGTTTGTTTCCTGCTTTATGCAATTCCTGCACTTGGCCATTGCCAGGAGAAAGATTTCCTTTGCACCTGTTTACAAGGTATTACCAGGGCAAAGCCTTTACCTTTAAACCTGTTACCAGTTTGCAAGTTTGTTTCCTGCCTTCAGCAATTACAAGGAGAGAGACTTTACCTTTAAACCTGTTACCAGTTTGCAAGTTGTTTCCTGCATTGTGCAATTCCTGCACTCAGCAATTACAAGGAGAGACTTTACCTTTAAACCTGTTACCAGTTTGCAAGTTGTTTCCTGCATTGTGCAATTCCTGCACTCAGCAATTACAAGGAGAGAGACTTTACCTTTAAACCTGTTACCAGTTTGCAAGTTGTTTCCTGCATTGTGCAATTCCTGCACTCAGCAATTACAAGGAGAGAGACTTTACCTTTAAACCTGTTACCAGTTTGCAAGTTTGTATCCTGCCTTGTGCAAATCCTGCACTCAGCAATTAGTAGGAGAAAGACTTTCCTTTTTGAATCTGCATCTCTGCTTACTTTGTTTGTTTATTTTCACTCCTGCTGTATGTGGTCTTAACATACCTGAGTAGCATATTTAAATATCCTGCAAGTATTTGCTTAAACAAAGTATTCTGTTTAAATAAATTTGTTTTCATTTTCAATCAGTATGGCTTCTACTAATCTTCCTTTAAAGCAACTGTTCCAGACAATGAGGCTCTCACATGATATCCTGAGACAGAACATGACAGAAGGGCTGAAAGTGTTTTATAGGAAATTCCACTCTCAGAAATAATGACAATACACTGGGGGAGATTCACTAACTTCCTCTCCATCGTCTCATTATTCATCAACTTAATAAATCAATAAAGCCCCAGAAAAAAAAAACACTGCAACATCGTAACTCAAAAATTGAAGCATTTAAGGAGATTTGTAACTGTTCCTTGTAATAGCCGTGATCAGCTCCTATATAGATGCGCAACAATTTTGTAAGCGTACAGAACAAGTTCCACTGTCGAGGAAGACAGAATAATGAAAAAACCTTTAGAACCTTACAAAACAAACAGTTTAAGGGCTAGTTTATGAGTATAGCGCTATTTAGTGCTCAGGCTCGTGCAATAACTCCACTTGTAGTAAACATTTTGTGCATGTCCGGTAGTGCACGTATTACAAGTTAAAAGTAATACGTTTTTGCATAAGTGCTAACCCAACGCAAGCAAAAGGCCGAACTTTAAATAGCACAACCATGTTAACGTATTCCACATAGACTTCAATAGAGCACGAAAAGTAGAAAAAAAAAAACAACCTACTCGCGCACAAACCCTATTGTATTTAAGCAAAGTGTGCTAACCGGACATTAAATATTAATATTTCACATTCCAATGTTCCTCACAGAATATGTTCTACTTATTCTTAAATACATATTTTTATTTATATATATATGATGGTTTTTTGTAAAATATATATCTATACCTCTCTCTCTCTCTCTCTCTCTCGCTCGCTATATATATATATATATATATATATATATATATATATATATATATATATATAAAAATAATATATATAAATATATGATTATATATAGGTATATATACAGATATATAGAAATATCTATTTAAAAATACTTAGAACATATTTTGCTATGTGAAGAACATTGGAATGTAAAATATTTATTAAAAATGATTAATGGATAAATATGATTTTACATGTTTTTAGCTACTTGACTGCCAAGGGTCCAATGCATATATATATATATGTGTGTGTGTGTGTGTACAAATGTATTTATGTGTTTATATGTATATATTTGTCTGTAAATACATATATATACATATAAATACATAAATACATATGTGCACATATATAGACTATGGGGCCTATCTATCAAGCTCCGTACGGAGCTTCATGCCCCGTGTTTCTGGCGAGCCTGCAGACTCGCCAGAAACAGCAGTTATGAAGCAGCGGTCACAAAGACTGCTGCTCCATAACCTGTCCGCCTGCTCTGAGCAGGTGGACAGACATCGCCGGAAATCAACCCGATCAAGTACGATCGGGTTGATTGACACCCCCCTGCTGGCGGCCCATTGGCCGCGAGTCTGCAGGGGGCGGCATTGCACCAGCAGCTCTTGTGAGCTGCTGGTGCAATGCTGAATACGGCGAGCGTATTGCTCGCCGTATTCAGCGAGGTCTGGCGGACCTGATCCGCACTGTCAGATCAGGTCTGCCAGACTTTCTTAAATAGGGGACTATGGGTAGATTTAACAAGCAGCGAATGCTGCTTTCTATGCTGATCGTTTCTGGCTCGCCAGAATCGGAAGTTAAGAAGCAGCGATTGCAAGACCGCTGCTCCTTAACTTCTCTGCCACCTTTTAGCTGGTGGACTGAAATCATCTCAATCCGATCCGATTGGGATGATTGACACCCCCTGCTAGCGGTCAATTGTCCACCGGTGAGCACTAGAAATGCTTGTGCAATGATAAATGCAGACAACGTCTGCTGTCTGCATTTATCGATGTCGAGCAGACATGATTTGCTATAGCGAATCATGTCCACTCACCATTAATAAATTGACCCCTATATATACATACAAATACATATTTAGACATGTATATGCTTGCATATTTATATTAAAGGGATACTGAACCCAATTTTTTTCTTTCGTGATTCAGATAGAGCATGCAATTTTAAGCAACTTTTTAAATTTACCAATATTATCAATTTTTCTTCGTTCTCTTGCTATCTTTATTTGAAAAAGAAAGTTCAGAACCCTGTACAGCACTTGTTTATTGGTGGATGAATTTATCCATCAATCCGCAAGAACAACCCAGGTTGTTCACCAAAAATGGGCCGGCATCTAAACTTACATTCTTGCTTTTCAAATAAAGATACCAAGAGAATGAAGAACATTTGCTAAGAGGAGTAAATTAGAAAGTTGCTTAAAATTGCATGCTCTATCTGAATCACAAAAGAAAAAAAAAATGGGTTCAGTGTCCCTTTAAAAGCCTTTTTTGTTTCCTAACACCTGACCTCATATCTTTGAGCCTTTATAACTTTTTACAGCAATTTTTTATTTTAATAATGTTTATGAGATAGTGTTATTATGAGTGTAACTATACTTTAAATACAATTTTGATGTGTTTTGTGCCACTTTTTTGTCTTGTGTAACAGTCAACCAGAGCTCTGAAGTCGCGCTATCCCAACAAGCATTAAATTCGATTCCACTCAAGCGAACGTGTTTACTTTCAACCTGTATAGGTTCCAAAGTGTAAAGAAATAGAGGCACTTCCACGGTTATGCAGTTAAAAGTCTTTTATTCAAAGAACAGCAGATGGTAAATACTGTTATTTACAGATCAAACAGCTTAGGTTGAAAGATCATGGGTGATTCCCAGGGACCCACTGACGCGTTTCGGCTCGCTGGCCGTAATCGTAGTGTGGTCATTTAGCCTACCTCGGCTCTTTTTAAATGTACAGGCTATCGCCTATTGGTTAAAACCAAAACCTGGGAATTAACCCTTGATTCTCAATGTGCTTAACTTATATTTGTTATGCTTGTCATATCTGTTATTTTGCACCTTGCAATACTTCCTATTATTTCCTTCATAGGACAAAGTTATGATACATGGTATATACATTTACATGTTTAATTTACTCAAAATATTAAACAATATTTGCTTCTATATACAGTCGTATTTACCATTAATCATGACAATTATTTAAGTTAGATTCTCGTTTATCCATTGATGGATTCCTTTTTAAAGGGACACTTTCTCAAATTAATTCACAACAATTTCCATAAATGATAAATAAATAAATGAATAATATTAACTTATATAAGACCTTTTTTCCAAGTTCATTCCTAAATTGTTAACCACTAGATGTTTAATAATATCTAATGTATAGTTTATAACTATATCAATATATACGAAATTTATTTCCTAACAACAATTTCTTTCTATGACTATAGATACTTCTCTGGGTGCACAGACCCAGGACTACTGCCAAAAATTAATTAAAACATATTCCGAATTGAGTCCTTGTGGCATCCTAGTCCTTAGCCTGTGCATCCAGAAAATCTCTCTCTTTGCTAGGATAGAATCTCTATCACCTCCTCTTGTACCTGATTTAACAGATTCAATAATGGTCCATCTCAAAGTGTTACTACTCTTATTATGGTGGTTTTTAAAATGAAGCACCAATGGCGTCGTCAATTTCCCTAACTTAATGTTAGATAAGTGCTCTCTTATTCTGTATCTTACTTCTCGTGTAGTGAGTCCAGTGTACTGTACCTCACAATCAATACACGTTAATAGATATATAGAGTACGTGGCCCTACAATTAGTGCAGCCTCTAAATTCAAAAGTTTCTCCTGTTACACTACTTATAAAACCTTGTCTCCTTTCCAATTTCTCACATGCCTTACAATGCAGGTTGCTACATCTAAAAAACCCTGTGTGTTCTAACCATGAACTTCTTCTGTTGGATTCTGATTTTAGTTGGGTGGGGGCTATTCGATTCCCTATTGATAGTCCTTTCCTGAAGGCAAACCTACAGTTTTTTGGGTTGATATCCTCTAGGCCAGTGCTTTCCAAACTGTGTGTCGGGACACACTAGTGTGTCGGCAGCAGTGTGTAGGTGTGTCCCTGCTTCAGCACAAATTTTTTAATATTTTTTTTTGGTTTCTGACTTTCCGCCTGCTTCTCATATCACATGGTTGACACTTGATTGATACCTAGGGGGTCACAGATCATCTTAACCTATTGGCGCAGCTCAGTGGGAACTGAAACTATTGCCATTAGCAGCTTTGGCAGCACATTGGCTCCTGACTGCACGTGTAGTCTCCTTAAATGGCTCGTGACTGCATGTGTAGTCAGTGAGTGGGACAGCAGTGTGTTTGCAGCGTGGGCAGTAGTCAGTCGGACTCACCGAGCTCTGAGGGCGGCAGCTTAAATGCTGAGCTGAAGTCAGAAGTCAGTGGGGTTTTTTTTTGCAGCTAGCTCCCAGTAATGCATTGCTGCTCCTGCTTTTGATATATGGATAGGAAGTGGAAGCTTAAAAATGCTTGATAATGAAATGCAAGTGTCTTTATCTAATATTCCACTAAATATTCAGAAATTGTGTTCATCCCATCAACCTCATACATCCAATTAAAATAGTAAGTAGTTAATGGTGTTATTAAACTTTTTTAAATTCTTGCACATACATACTGTTACTTGTACATAAATTATATAATAACTAAATGTATTTATGTGTCCATATCTCTTAAAACAAGTTAGTTTAACCTCCTTTTTGCTAGTACAACTGAATTACTATGTCGCAAAATAATGTAGGTCTAAAAAGTGTGTCACCAACATGAAAAGTTTGGAAAGCTCTGCTCTAGGCCATCATCTGCTTTAAGTAAAAAAAGATTGTTTCTTATAATCTGACAAATCTGTTCATATTGGTTGCTGTACTGGGTAACAAATGTTACTATTTTGTCTTTTCCTAATATTTCTTTTTCAGTTTTTTTCTTATAGCTCAGAAATTTTGACCTATCTTGATCATCAATTGATTTTCTTAACAAATCTATATCTCTCTGGTTATAACCTCTTGATCTCAACCTTTTGTTAAGTTCTTCAGCCTGTTTTAGATAATTTTCCTTGTCTGTACAATTCCTCTTTAATCTTATGTACTGACCTCTTATTACTGACTTAAAGACCCTTTGTGGGTGATTGCTATGGGCATGTAGAATAGTATTGCCCGATATGGGCTTTCTATATATTTCTACATCAATTTTTCCCAAATTTCCCCCCTTAAGGGTGACATCCAGATAGTTTATGTTTCTGTTACCTATCTCAAAAGTGAATTTAATACCTGCATCATTGATATTTAATCTTTCTACAAAATCCTCTGCCTCTTTAATGCTGCCACACCAGATGAATATCAAATCATCTATGAAACGTCTGTAATAGGTTATGTGGCCTCTATCTGTATTTTTTCCTCCAAAGATGTGGGACAGCTCCCACCATCCCATGAATAAATTTGCATAGGATGTGGCAAATTTGGCTCCCATGGCCGTCCCACATCTTTGGAGGAAAAAGTCTCCTTCAAAGGAGAAAAAATTATGGGTTAGTAGAAAATTGGTTACTCGTAGAATATATTTACAAAAATCTTCACTGAAATTTTTATTCCTATATAGAAAGAATATAAGTGCCTCCAATCCTCTATTATGTTTGATAGAGGAATATAGAGAGACTACATCTATGGTTAGCCACACATAGTTATCTTTCCACTCTATGGATTCTACTTCTAGTAACAACTGCTTTGTGTCTTTTAAGAAACTTGGTAATTGTTTCACCAGTGGTTGGAGTATTTCATCCAACCACTGTGAAAGGTGTTCAAATACAGAATTGATACCGCTTATTATGGGTCTACCCACTACATTTTCAAGCGATTTGTGAACTTTTGGCAAAAAGTTGAAGATGGGGGTCACCGGATGGTCTATCAGCAAAAAATCTTTAGTATCATTATCTAGGAAACCTCCTTCCACACCATCGTCAACTAAGTGCCTAAGTTCATTTTGGAAACGTATTGTTGGGTTAAATGACAATTTAGTGTATTGATTTGAGTCATCTATGGGCTTCTTTGACAAAAAAGGATCGGTCCATCACCACGACCGATCCCCCCTTGTCCGCCCCTCTGATCACTAAATCTCTTCTTTCACTCAATTTATTTAAAGCTGTATTTTCTTCTTTTGTCAAGTTTTTTCTTTTATTTCTTTCCACACTATAAGCTAATTGTGTAAGGTCTCTCTCAACTCTTTTTTGGAATTTCTCCAAAATTTCTCCCCTTGATTGTATCGGATAAAAGGAGGAGGATTTCTTTAGAACTGGACCTTTAATTATTTGCCTAGTATCCTGTTCAATATTACTCTCTTCATATAATTGTTCTAGTGCTTCTAAGTCACACTCTTCCTGATAATTTAAATCTCTCTCTTTGGGATGTTCTCCTCTCTCATACCTCAAAGAATTATGCAACTCCATATTATCTTCATTTTTAAAATGTTTTTTTAAGGTTAAATTTCTGATAAGTTTATTAGTGTCTATTAAGGTCTGAAAGAGGTTAAAATCCTCACTAGGGACAAAGTTTAGGCCTAAACTTAACACATTAATTTCTGTTTGACTCAGATCTACTGAGGAAAGATTTATAACTGTATTTACTTGTATTTCGTTTGGGACCTCCCCCTTCGTGGTGGGAGTTGATCTCCTCTTCTTTTGCCATCTCTTCCCCCCCCCCCCCTTCTGATTCTCTTGTTTCTATCTGAAAAACCTGGGCTACTTCTCCTCTTTCAGTCTCTCTTGGTAAATCAGACCCTAGTGCCCCTGATGTTGTTGGTTCATCTGACTGATATTTTGAAGACTGTTGGGGTTTGAGGATGGAACTTATCTTAGACTTTGCCCCCATATCTATGTTTTGTTTAACATTTTGTATACTTTCATCACCTGAGTTTGACCCTTCTGACGTATGGCTCTCTTTCTGTGAATCCCCTTCACTATCAGTGAAAGTGACTTTTTTTGTCTTCTATTCTTATTTTTATTCTTGTTGTTTTTATTCTTTCCTTGCATTTTATCTTTATTATAGGCATAATTTTCTCTCCTATAATTAAACCTTTGTTTCCTGTTCCATATATAAACTTTATTTGTCTCATAATCTGCAGTATCCCTTACAAATTTATCATGCTTAATTTCCATGATTATACGTTTTGTATCAGCAATGGTATCATGTAAAATTTTATAAAATTTTGAAAATTGTGGTTCCTCTTTCCTGTAACTACATTCTATCTGTAAAATATCAATTTCATTAGAGACATCTTTCAAGGCTTTACCTTTAAACTCCAATAACATATTCATCAATTTTATGGAACATTCTGACAGTATTTCATTCCAGTTTTTCACAAAATCTACATCCTTCACTACAAACGTGGGGAATTTATTAATTCGTAATCCTCTTGGTATCAAACCTGTACTCAAATATTTTTCTAATGTCCATACATCCCATTTCAGCCTGGTCTCTTTGCTTAATAAATCCTCCAACGTATCAAATAGTTTACTTAGAGAGAACATAGAACAGTCTGTAGAAAAAACACATTCCAAGTCAGTTATGTCGCTATCTCTGTCCACTGTCGGTTTCAAAGAATAGTATTGCAAACTTCCTTTGCTGTTATCATGTAATTCCATCTTTTAAGTGTAATTCCTTTTCACAATGCTGTTAAATACTTGTGATATAAACCACCACTTTCACCGCCACCTCTTTCAGGCAAATCTCAGTGCTCTGGCTAAACGCGGGCAATCCTCCGCTTAATAAATTACAAACATGCAATGCTCAGCACCTATAGAGTCCTGCAATATGTTATGGCCTTTCAAACTTACCCCACTGTTAAGTGACCCTTTGTTATATTCTCCAATACACCCGCTTTAAGACACTTCATTCACATAAGTCCATAAATTCTGGGATAAATACACAACTGAGCTTACCATCCGGGACCCATCCCCTTCACTAGACATCCCCTTCACTAGACAGTTCTAAAGAAATCCTCCTCCTTTTATCCGATACAATCAAGGGGAGAAATTTTGGAGAAATTCCAAAAAAAGAGTTGAGAGAGACCTTACACAATTAGCTTATAGTGTGGAAAGAAATAAAAGAAAAAACTTGACAAAAGAAGAAAATACAGCTTTAAATAAATTGAGTGAAAGAAGAGATTTAGTGATCAGAGGGGCGGACAAGGGGGGATCGGTCGTGGTGATGGACCGATCCTTTTTTGTCAAAGAAGCCCATAGACAACTAGATGACTCAAATCAATACACTAAATTGTCATTTAACCCAACAATACGTTTCCAAAATGAACTTAGGCACTTAGTTGACGATGGTGTGGAAGGAGGTTTCCTAGATAATGATACTAAAGATTTTTTGCTGATAGACCATCCGGTGACCCCCATCTTCAACTTTTTGCCAAAAGTTCACAAATCGCTTGAAAATGTAGTGGGTAGACCCATAATAAGCGGTATCAATTCTGTATTTGAACACCTTTCACAGTGGTTGGATGAAATACTCCAACCACTGGTGAAACAATTACCAAGTTTCTTAAAAGACACAAAGCAGTTGTTACTAGAAGTAGAATCCATAGAGTGGAAAGATAACTATGTGTGGCTAACCATAGATGTAGTCTCTCTATATTCCTCTATCAAACATGATAGAGGATTGGAGGCACTTAAATTCTTTCTATATAGGAATAAAAATTTCAGTGAAGATTTTTGTAAATATATTCTACGAGTAACCAATTTTCTACTAACCCATAATTTTTTCTCCTTTGAAGGAGACTTTTTCCTCCAAAGATGTGGGACGGCCATGGGAGCCAAATTTGCCACATCCTATGCAAATTTATTCATGGGATGGTGGGAGCTGTCCCACATCTTTGGAGGAAAAAATACAGATAGAGGCCACATAACCTATTACAGACGTTTCATAGATGATTTGATATTCATCTGGTGTGGCAGCATTAAAGAGGCAGAGGATTTTGTAGAAAGATTAAATATCAATGATGCAGGTATTAAATTCACTTTTGAGATAGGTAACAGAAACATAAACTATCTGGATGTCACCCTTAAGGGGGGAAATTTGGGCAAAATTGATGTAGAAATATATAGAAAGCCCATATCGGGCAATACTATTCTACATGCCCATAGCAATCACCCACAAAGGGTCTTTAAGTCAGTAATAAGAGGTCAGTACATAAGATTAAAGAGGAATTGTACAGACAAGGAAAATTATCTAAAACAGGCTGAAGAACTTAACAAAAGGTTGAGATCAAGAGGTTATAACCAGAGAGATATAGATTTGGTAAGAAAATCAATTGATGATCAAGATAGGTAAAAATTTCTGAGCTATAAGAAAAAAACTGAAAAAGAAATATTAGGAAAAGACAAAATAGTAACATTTGTTACCCAGTACAGCAACCAATATGAACAGATTTGTCAGATTATAAGAAACAATCTTTTTTTACTTAAAGCAGATGATGGCCTAGAGGATATCAACCCAAAAAACTGTAGGTTTGCCTTCAGGAAAGGACTATCAATAGGGAATCGAATAGCCCCCACCCAACTAAAATCAGAATCCAACAGAAGAAGTTCATGGTTAGAACACACAGGGGTTTTTAGATGTAGCAACCTGCATTGTAAGGCATGTGAGAAATTGGAAAGGAGACAAGGTTTTAGAAGTAGTGTAACAGGAGAAACTTTTGAATTTAGAGGCTGTACTAATTGTAGGGCTACGTACTCTATATATCTATTAACGTGTATTGATTGTGAGGTACAGTACACTGGACTCACTACACGAGAAGTAAGATACAGAATAAGAGAGCACTTATCTAACATTAAGTTAGGGAAATTGACGACGCCATTGGTGCTTCATTTTAAAAACCACCATAATAAGAGTAGTAACACTTTGAGATGGACCATTATTGAATCTGTTAAATCAGGTACAAGAGGAGGTGATAGAGATTCTATCCTAGCAAAGAGAGAGATTTTCTGGATGCACAGGCTAAGGACTAGGATGCCACAAGGACTCAATTCGGAATATGATTTAATTAATTTTTGGCAGTAGTCCTGGGTCTGTGCACCCAGAGAAGTATCTATAGTCATAGAAAGAAATTGTTGTTAGGAAATACATTTCGTATATATTGATATAGTTATAAACTATACATTAGATATTATTAAACATCTAGTGGTTAACAATTTAGGAATGAACTTGGAAAAAAGGTCTTATATAAGTTAATATTATTCATTTATTTATTTATCATTTATGGAAATTGTTGTGAATTAATTTGAGAAAGTGTCCCTTTAAAAAGGAATCCATCAATGGATAAACGAGAATCTAACTTAAATAATTGTCATGATTAATGGTAAATACGACTGTATATAGAAGCAAATATTGTTTAATATTTTGAGTAAATTAAACATGTAAATGTATATACCATGTATCATAACTTTGTCCTATGAAGGAAATAATAGGAAGTATTGCAAGGTGCAAAATAACAGATATGACAAGCATAACAAATATAAGTTAAGCACATTGAGAATCAAGGGTTAATTCCCAGGTTTTGGTTTTAACCAATAGGCGATAGCCTGTACATTTAAAAAGAGCCGAGGTAGGCTAAATGACCACACTACGATTACGGCCAGCGAGCCGAAACGCGTCAGTGGGTCCCTGGGAATCACCCATGATCTTTCAACCTAAGCTGTTTGATCTGTAAATAACAGTATTTACCATCTGCTGTTCTTTGAATAAAAGACTTTTAACTGCATAACCGTGGAAGTGCCTCTATTTCTTTACACTTTGGAACCTATGAAGTAATCAGAAGAGAGCACTCACGGTGAGCAAGGATACTTGGCCACCACGCCCCCACTGTTAGCCATTTGACTGAAGCACGCACTGGGACGCAACCGCCGACACGGAAGAGGGATTCGAGACACAGGACGCTGAAAGAGCCGGGCATCCGCGAGTAAGTGGAGTCCCCCGAGGCAAACCGCAGGTGATATTCGGGTTGTCTAGTGAAGGGGATGGGTCCCGGATGGTAAGCTCAGTTGTGTATTTATCCCAGAATTTATGGACTTATGTGAATGAAGTGTCTTAAAGCGGGTGTATTGGAGAATATAACAAAGGGTCACTTAACAGTGGGGTAAGTTTGAAAGGCCATAACATATTGCAGGACTCTATAGGTGCTGAGCATTGCATGTTTGTACTTTCAACCTGTAATACGCATGCTTCTCCAGTCACGTGCAAAGAGCCACGGTAAACCCTTATCGCTTGCGTGCAACAGTTAACACCCCACACGTAATCTAGGCCTAAAATGGGGGGGAAATACACCATGAAAATTTTATTTTTTTTGAAGAAAATAAGGGAGACTAAGGGGCCGATTTACTAAACAACTTTATTTTACAATTTGATACAGTTTGGTACAAAGAAAATGCTTCATACAAATAATCTTCATTGACACAGTCTAGTTTAATAAATTCAACAACTTTCTACAAATCTGTATTTCTGTTTCTCATTTAAAAGGATATGAAACCCCAAAATCTTCTTAAGGGATTAAATGCTTACCGGGGCGTTTCCAGGAGTGAAGGGGTACACCTTAACTTAACTTACTAACTATCACTTAATAATATGAGAAAAAATAAATAAAACACAGACAACTTCTTAATGGGAAAATTTTGACCGTCACAGGTCAAATTTTTTATTAAACTTAAACTTTATTAATTTTTTAGCCAACAGTAACCAAAATGGCGGCATAGAGCTAAATAAGGCCCAGAACAGCAAGGAGGTCAACGGCCCAACGGAAACAAGCAGCAGAGGGGTCTCTGCTCAAAAGGAAATGACGATGAGGGGTTGCAGAGATCACGTGACCATCCCCCAATGGGGAGAGAGGGGGGTTACCTCACATGCACATGAGGCCTACCACCCCTCCCCTTTCTGGCCATCACTCACCCCTAGCGACCTTTTCCTGTGCAACAGGACCGAGACCTCCCGCCGCCAGGGTGTCATTTTTAATCTCCACCTGAAGTAAGGATTCTCAGCTACCAAGCCGCTCGAGCCGCATAGTCAGAGATGGGAGATTACGAACCTTACCGCTATGGACTTATCTTAGGCCTAGGGTGATTAGCCATAGCCCTGCCATTTGCATGAGAGCCGCCATTGATTAAACAAAGGGGTTTTGGGAGGAAGGGAAAAAAACACTTCACAGCCTGGATCGGATGGAGAAGAGGAAGTTGGAAGGGGAACCTCAGCTTTTAACCAGGTAAGGAGGAGCCTACCCTAACCTGCAACATTGTTGCACCTAGAACCCACCCTCTATCTCCTATCCCACTTTCCTACAGCCTTAACCCTTAGCCTGCTACAGGCCCATGCTGGGCCCTACACAAACATTTGTGATTCAGACAGCACATACAATTTTATGAAAGTTTCCAATGTACTTTTATTATCAAATTTGCTTCATTCCCATGATATTCTGTGCTGAAAAGAAACCTAGGTACAGTGTCTGGAGCCACTATATGGCAGAGAACAGTGCTGCCATCTAGTGCTCTTACAAATGGATACCATTCTTGCAAAACTGCTGCCATATTGTGCTCCAGACATGTGTACACTCCTGACCAGGACTGGATTGGGCCACCGGGATACCGAGAAAAATCCTGGTGGGCCGGCACTGCACTGACAGCTGCACAGAGAGAGCAGAGGCTCAAGCAGCTAAGCTGCAGCTGCGGCCGGTACGATCAGATGGCAGCTCCAGTTGTGGCTACTTTCCCCTGGTGGGGTTTACAGATTGAGTAAGCTGTAGGCAGGCCCTGCGTGATATTTGGTGAAACAACCTCCCCCCTGTTATTCCGGATACCTCATTGGGAGGTCAGAGGTAAGGACGCCGGGGTCCTTCGGCTTTTCCAGCATGGTGGCGCCCAGTGAAAGTGTGAGCTGCGAGGATTTCGCGGAGTTTTAGGTTAAATGTCGATAAAGAGGGGACCAAGGGTTTGGGTAGGATAAGTGGTCATGGGATGTGCAGGGTGCCCGTGTGGCTCTGTCTCGTTACTGTACTGTGGGGAACGTCTATGGGTTGTCCTACTTCTTTGACCTAGTGACAGGAGCCGGTACTTTACTCAGCAGCTAGATATTACTCATTGTGATTAGCTATTATAAGGATCTGTGACATTAGCTAATCCCGATGAGTAATATCTAGCTGCTGAGTTATATATTATGTATTTGTGTAGTTTATTATTACTGCTGCGGTGCTGGTAAAACGTTACTGACACGGTGTGAGGTTGTGTCATTGACCACAGTACAGTAACACTCGAGTATTATATAATA
The DNA here is from genome assembly GCF_027579735.1 of Bombina bombina. Classification (NCBI taxonomy): domain Eukaryota; kingdom Metazoa; phylum Chordata; class Amphibia; order Anura; family Bombinatoridae; genus Bombina; species Bombina bombina. The sequence continues at coordinate 520,489,333 of NC_069505.1, read as the reverse complement.
ATGTTGTATTCTATCATGAAGCTATATTTAATTGCATGCTCACAAGCAGTGCAGTTTATTCGTTTCCTACATAAATGTGTGGCTTCTGTGTTGTATGTTGCTCTTTTAAGTTGGGTTTGTGTAAACAGGGCCAGATTGGGCCATGAGCCGGAAGGGGGGCGGGACTGAGCCGGAGGGGGCGGGACAGAGCCGGAGGGGGCAGGGCTGAGCCGGAGGGGCGGGGCTTAGATGAAGGGGGTGGGGCTTTGCCGGGCCATACAAATTTCCAGGGTTGGTCTGATTTCCCAGTCCGGCTCTGCTCCTGACAAGACAAAAAAGTTGCACAAAACACATCAAAATTGTATTTAAAGTATAGTTACACTCATAATAACACTAACATTATTAAAATAAAAAACTGTGGTAAAAAGTTATAAAGGCTCAAAGATATGAGGTCAGGTGTTAGGGAACAAAAAGGCATTCAAAAGGCTTTAAAGGGACACTGAACCCAAATTTTTTCTTTCGTGATTCAGGTAGAGCAAGCAATTTTAAGTAACTTTCTAATTTACTCCTATTATCACATTTTCTTCATTCTCTTGGTATCTTTATTTGAAAAGCAAGAATATAAGTTTAGATGCCGGCCCATTTTTAGTGAACAACCTGGGATGTTCTTGCTGATTGGTGGATAAATTCACCCACCAATAAACAAGTGCTGTCCAGGGTCTGACCCAAACATTGGCTGGCTCCTTAGCTTAGATGCCTTCTTTTTCAAATAAAGATAGCAAGAGAACGAAGAAAATTTGATAATAGGAGTAAATTAGAAAGTTGCTTAAAATTGCATGCTCTTTCTGAATCACGAAATAATTTTTTTTTGGGTTCAGTGTCCCTTTAAATGGATATAAAACCCAAAATTTTTCTTTCATGATTCAGATAGATCATGCAAATTTAAACAAATTTCTAATTTAATTATATTATCAACTTTTCTTTGTTCTTTTGGTATCTTGTTGAAAAGCAAACTTTTTTAAAACTGTATGCTCTGTCTGAATTACAAAAGGAAATGTTGGGGTATCATATCCCTTTACCTCCTTGTTTTTCAACAAAAGAGATACCAAGAGAACAAAGAAAAATGTTATAATAGAAGTAAACTAAAAAGTTACCTATTATTTTTCCAGTCAAAAAATATTTTTTCTAAGTGTGTTAATAATGCTCTTTCAAATGCACTTTACAATTTTTTTAGTACAATGTCCCCTTAAAGGGACACTAAACCCCATTTTTTTCTGCAATGATTCAGATAGAACATGCAATTTAAAGCAACTTTCTAATTTACTCCTATTACCAATTTTTCTTTGTTCTCTTGCTATTTTTATTTGAAAAGCAGGAATGTAACGCTTAGGCACAGGCCCATTTTTGTTTCAGCACCTGGGTAGTGCTTGCTTATTGGTTTTTCTAAATGTAGCCACCAATAAGCAAGTGATATCCAGGGTTCTGAACCTAAAATGGGCCGGCTCTTATTACTGCTTTTCAAATAAAGATAGCAAGAGAACACAGAAAAAATATGAGGAGTAAATTAGAAAGTTGTTTAAAATTGCTGCTCTATCTGAATCATTGCAGAAAAAAATGGGGTTTAGTGTCCCTTTAAGGGGTTGAAATTGACCTGAGCTGGCAACATTCCATATAGTGATTGGTTAGCTCAGACCAAATGGTCATTTATATCTGCCCCTGACTGGCCACAGCGAAAGAGACCAGAAACATAGATTCCCCCAAACTTTTTTAAGGAGTGTATCACACTTGACAGTGTTAAAGGGATATTAAAGTCAAAATTAAACTTTTTTAATTAAGAGCATTTCAATTAAACCTAATGTACTCAGCTAGCTCCCAGTAATGCATTGCTGCTGCTTCAACAAAGGATACCAAGAGAATGAAGCTAATCTGATAATAGAAGTAAATTTGAAAGTTGTTTAAAATTGTATGTTCTATCTGAATCATTAAAGGAAAATTTGGGGTTTCATGTCCCTTTAAGGGCAGGCACGCCCACTAACAAATGCTGAATAGATGAGGCAACACTCAATTCATTACAAACACAATCTCACCTTTACAACAAGGCCCTTCTGCAGCATCCTAGGGTGTCTATGAATCTCGCCAGTTGTTTGCTCTGAGCACATATAACACAAAAATTAGACTTCAAAGGAGATTAGAGTAGATTAGAGTAGATCAGCATAAAATATTGTAACTGATGTCAAGGATAAGCATCCATCTTTTTTAAAATGTCAACAGGTACATAACAGTTTGCAGTTATTTTCTTAAAGGGACACTGAACCCAAATTATTTCTTTCATGATTCAGATAGAGCAACAATTTTAACCCCTTAAGGACCAGCGACGTACCCTGTATGTCGCTGGCCTTTTTTTGGGACGTGATTGTTTTATAGCGCAGTCTTGTCACCAGCTTTGAGACGGCTCTATTCCACAAAGCCTGCTGGAGGGAGGGCATTAATAGCGTTTTCTTGCTAGACTTGTGCTATTATGTCCTGAAAAAAACCTTAACGACCAGTGACATACAGGGTACATTGTGGTCATTAAGGGGTTAAGCAACTTTCTAATTTACTCCTATTATCATTTTTTTGTTCTTTTGCTATCTTTTTTTGAAAAGCTGGGAGGTAAAGCTTAGGAGCAGGCCCATTTTTGTTTCAGCACCTGGGTAGTGCTTGCTTATTGGTTTTCTAAATGTAGCCACCAATAAGCAAGAGCTATCCAGGGTGCTGAACCTAAAATGGGCCGGCTCTTAAGCTTTACATTACTGCTTTTCAAATAAAGATAGCAAGAAAAAAAAGAAAAATTGATAATAGGAGTAAATTAGAAAGTTGCTTAAAATTGCCTGCTCTATCTGATTCATGAAAATAAAAAATACTGTGTTTAGTGTCCTTTTAAATGGACACAAGGGATTAAATGCTCAGTCCGGGATTAACATTCCTTAACTCATATAACCAAACTTTATTACCCTCATGCTCAAACTTAACAATTTCACACAGATGTGGAGGAAAGGCTGCCATTGGTCACATTTATTAAAGGTCATAAATCCAATTATTGTAACTTGGAGGCAATTTAATCACTACATTTAGCATAATAGGTCACTGCCCAAATTTCTGAAACTGCAATGGAGCCCTCCCTGGTGACTCTGTCCTAAGCAGTGATCAGGGCAATTAAAGAGCTCTCCTGGACTGCCTATATGTGGTGAGGAGCACCCTATGCCTGCATCTAAGGTGGGTCACTCCTCTCAGCCTGACCATCACTCCAACCAAAGGTTGTTAAGTATGCAGGGCAAAGTGCTACCGCCACTAGTACAAAGGTATTCCAGCCCATAAGGGGCCTCAGTGCTGTTGGCTGCACAAACCAACTCAAGTCAAGGGGAGACCAAAACTTAAAGCATATATGGACTTACAAAGGCTAGCTCGATTAAAGGGACACTGAACCCAAACATTTTCTTTCATGATTCAGATAGAGCATGTCATTTTAAGCAACCATCTAATTTACTCCTATTATTCATTTTTCTTCATTCTCTTGGTATCTTTATTTGAAAAAGCAGGAATGTAAGCTTACGAGCCGGCCCATTTTGGGTTCAGCACCCTGGATAGTGCTTGCTGATTGGTGGGTACATTTAGCCATTAATCAGCAAGCTGTACCCAGGTGCTGAACCAAAGATAGGCTGACTCGTAAGCTTACATTTACTGCTTTTTCGAATAAAGATACCAAGAGAACGAAGAAAAATTGATAACAGGAGTAAATTAGAAAGTTGCTTAAAATTGGATGCTCTATCTGAATCATGAAATACATTTTTTAGTTTCAGTGTCCATTTAACCCTACCCCAGCCTTAACTTATCCAGATACCCTAAGGAAGCCATCAAGAAAAACAAAACAAGGGTGGAAGGTTGGTAAACTGCAATAGTCTTCAGCAGGAAGCGAAAAACAGGTCTGGAAGCTTCCTGGAGGCGGAGCCTCTTTTAACACCACAGATTAGTCACTCCCCTTCACCTGCAACAATGTTGCCAGATCCTTCACACACACACAAACCACATCTCCATTCCCATCCCTGCCAAGCTTTATCCCTCACTGGCGTTACAAGTCCATGAAGGGCTCTACACTAACACTTAAATACCAAAAAGAATATGTGCGCTAAATTGTTAGAGCAAGGGAATTTAGCACTACTGAAGCTAGCAGTTACCAATTGAATAGAGCTACATTCAGGGGAATTAAAAGAAATAAAAAACATTACAGGTGGGGAGGAAAATCCAGGGTGAGCAGATGCTCCTTCTTGACCACCACCCCCCACCTGTGGAAGTCCATGCACACTTGATAAATGCTCACCATCCATCATTTAAATAATAACACCTATCTGTGCAGGCTTAAAGGGATAATAAACCCCAATATTTTATTTTATGATTCAGATAGAACATACAATTTTAAACAACTTTCCAATTTAATTCTATTATCAAATTTTTTTCATTCTCTTGTTATCCATTGCTGAAGGGACAGCATTGCACTACAGACAGGAAGCTGAAAATATCTATTTAGCCAATCACAAGAGACAAATGTGTGCAGGCACCAATTAGCAGCAGCTCCCACTAGTGTAGGATATGTGCGTATTCATTTTGTTAACAAGGGATACTAAGAGAACAAAGCACATTTGAAAATAGAAGTGAATTTAAAAGTGTCTTAAAATGACATGCTCTATCTGAATCATGCAAGGTTAATTTTGACTTTCCTATCCCAAAAAAACAAGATGCCGCTGCCCATGTCAACAGTAGTGACTACTCTTTTTAAGGATGCTTGAATTGCCTCAAATAAAAAAAGATACTAAATATATTATCATCAATTAAATGCAAAAACACCAAAAAAAGCATATCTACGATATATCACGATATCTCAACAGTTGCAAGATAAATACCAATAAATACTTCCGTAAAAAGCAGTTAAAATATTTTTTATTAAAAAACAACAACACTCTATCCAAATGTTAATCGCCATTAACCTCAGTAACCTATTTAGAGTCAGATTACAAGTGAGCCTTTATTAAACACTTTACCCGCTTAAGCGTTAACTGTGCTAGAAGTAAAAAAAATACACTCTGGCGCTAACCCAACCAGCGCAAAAAGACAAACTTAGACTATCATGCGTGCAATAACTTATTCCCCTATAAAAGGCAGTTGAGCAAACACGATTGCATATTCTCAAGTGCACTAACCCAACATGAAAATATGAATATTTCACATTCCAATATTCTTCACATAGCAGAATATGTTCTATTTATTAATAAATACACACATATAGATATACAGTATATACATGATTATATATAGATAAACATATATACACACACGCATATAAACACACTTTTCAACTTGTAATATGAGCGATAAACCTGATGCGTGCAAACACCCGCGATATACCCCTTATCACTTGCCCGTAACTGTTAGAGTTCCACTAGAAATCTGGCCCTTATTTATTTTTTATTATTTTAAGATAAAGCCGTTATCGGTCATTAACAGAGCCTTTGTGAAGAAATGTAAATCACATTTCCTTGGAGATATAAACCTATGCTGTGTTTGACTCAGAAAGATTGAGAACAATTGATTAACAAAGTCTATTAACTAGCATAGCGCTCACAACGTTGCAATTTTCTGATAGTAATAAATTATTAGAACAATAACAGTAACCATTGTTTTATGTATGAATATAGCTACATCTCAATAGCATTCTAACATTATATACAATGTACTACTAATTTATTTACTCTGCACACTGCTGTTAACATAAGGGATTATTTGCCACATAGCAAGTATGGAATTTTGACCGCTATTATTATAGGTCATAGAAACACTATTTGGTATCCATTATTATAACAATATCTAGATCGCACACATAAGTTACACAATTAGGAGATACTTAAAGGGACACTGAACACAAAAAAATTATTTTGTGATTCAGATAGAGCATGCAATTTAAAGCAACTTTCTAATTTACTCCTATTATCAAATTTTCTTCATTCTCTTGGTATCTTTATTTGAAATGCAAGAATGTAAGTTTAGATGTCGGCCCATTTTTGATGAACAACCTGGGTTGTTCTTGCTGATTGGTGGATACATTCACCCACCAATAAACAAGTGCTGTCCATGGTACTGAATTAAAAAAATATCTTAGACGCCTTCTTTTTCAAATAAAGATAGCAAGAGAACGAAGAACAATTGATAATAGGAGTAAATTAGAAAGTTGCTAAAAATTGCATGCTCAATCTGAATCACAAAAGAAAAAAATTGGGTTCAGTGTCCCTTTAATATATTGGATACTCTGAAAGGGATATTAAATATTAAATAATGCTAGATAGAATGATGCATTCAAAGAAAAGATTATTCTGAGAATAACATGTAGATGTATTTTTTTTTTTTTTCTTGTAGGTCTACTTTTTTTTTTTTTTAAAGTTTTCATGTTCAATGAGAGTTACATCATGAAAGAAAATCCACTAGAGACAACAAGGGTTGAGGACCCATCTAGAAATCATAGCTGAACATTGCTAACTAACAGATATAGCAGGTCATTGTGCAACCAACGGGATTCCCTCTAAAGAACTTAAGGAGTAACAAAATCAAGGTGCCGCCGGAGACTAATAGCCCCCACTAATAGCCACCTTCTGGGTAGATGAATTGGCGTACGGGGGGAGGGGAGAAGAAAGGGTAGGGGTGGGTGGGGAAATACTGACATGTGCATGGGGTTTTAGAAAGGGACAAACTCATCCTACACCTTGTCCAAGTCATACTGAGGTCAAGGGATTGGGCTTCCAGACCGTGTCGTAGTTATGTTTCCAATCTGCCCAAGTCGAATCAAAGAGGTCTGAGTTGCCTAGTTTGTACAAGATACCTTTCTCCATGGTGTATAGATATACTATGAAGCTACATATTTTAGACCAGTTAGGTGGGAGCTCTTTTTTCCAAGCGCACTCTATTGCGTGTTTAACCGTCATGAAGAGATAGATGCATAGATATGAGTGATGTTTTGGTAGAGTATGTACACCTATGTGTAGTAGAGCTGTGGAAGGGGATCTTTGAAGAGATATACCTAATTTAGATAAAACTGAAAAACTAGGGGGCGAATCTTGGGGCTCTCCCACCAGATGTGTAACGTGTTACCCTTCTGGCCACAGCCCCTCCAACAATCAGAAGACGTACTCGGAAACATCTTAGTAAGCCTTGTAGGAACATAGTACCAATGCGCTAAGAGTTTGTAAAAGGTTTCATAAAGTGTTATGCAATGAATAGCCTTCTGCGTGAATTCAAGGGTGTGTTTCCATGTATCGGATGTTACTGAGATACCCAGGAGGGACTCCCATCGTTCAAGATGGGCCGGCATGTTTGGGGATGGGGTGGGATGATTCCAGATGGCCTCCCAAGGGGTCAGTGGGCACACTAACACTGGTTTGAAACCCCAACTGGTTATGAAGCTTTTAATTCTATGGTATTCAAAAACATAATTTATGCTTACCTGATAAATTCCTTTCTTCTGTAGTGTGATCAGTCCACGGGTCATCATTACTTCTGGGATATTACTCCTCCCCAACAGGAAGTGCAAGAGGATTCACCCAGCAGAGCTGCATATAGCCCCTCCCCTCTACGTCACCCCCAGTCATTCGACCAAGGACAAAAACGAGAAAGGAGGAACCAAGGGTGTAGTGGTGACTGGAGTATAATTTAAAAATAAATACCTGCCTTAAAAACAGGGCGGGCCGTGGACTGATCACACTACAGAAGAAAGGAATTTATCAGGTAAGCATAAATTATGTTTTCTTCTGTTAAGTGTGATCAGTCCACGGGTCATCATTACTTCTGGGATACCAATACCAAAGCAAAAGTACACGGATGACGGGAGGGATAGGCAGGCTCTTTATACAGAAGGAACCACTGCCTGAAGAACCTTTCTCCCAAAAATAGCCTCCGAGGAAGCAAATGTGTCAAATTTGTAAAATTTGGAAAAAGTATGAAGTGAAGACCAAGTTGCAGCCTTGCAAATCTGTTCAACAGAAGCCTCATTCTTGAAGGCCCAAGTGGAAGCCACAGCTCTAGTGGAATGGGCTGTAATTCTTTCAGGAGGCTGCTGTCCAGCAGTCTCATAAGCTAAACGTATTATACTACGAAGCCAAAAAGAAAGAGAGGTTGCCGAAGCCTTTTGACCTCTCCTCTGTCCAGAGTACACGACAAACAGAGAAGACGTTTGTCGAAATTCCTTAGTTGCCTGTAAGTAAAATTTTAGGGCACGAACTACGTCCAGATTATGTAGTAAACGTTCCTTCTTTGAAGAAGGATTTGGACACAAAGAAGGAACAACAATCTCTTGATTGATATTCCTGTTAGTGACTACCTTGGGTAAGAACCCAGGTTTAGTACGCAGAACTACCTTATCCGAATGAAAAATCAAATAAGGAGAATCACAATGTAAGGCTGATAACTCCGAGACTCTTCGAGCCGAGGAAATAGCCATTAAAAATAGAACTTTCCAAGATAACAACTTTATATCAAGGGAATGGAGGGGTTCAAACGGAACGCCCTGTAAAACGTTTAGAACAAGATTTAAACTCCATGGTGGAGCAACAGTCTTAAACACAGGCTTAATCCTCGCTAAAGCCTGACAAAAAGCCTGAACGTCTGGCACTTCTGACAGACGTTTGTGTAACAGAATAGACAGAGCTGAGATCTGTCCCTTTAATGAACTAGCAGATAAACCCTTTTCTAAACCTTCTTGTAGAAAAGACAATATCCTAGGAATCCTAACCTTACTCCAAGAGTAACCTTTGGATTCACACCAGTATAGGTATTTACGCCATATTTTATGGTAAATCTTTCTGGTAACAGGCTTCCTAGCCTGAATTAAGGTGTCAAAAACTGACTCAGAAAACCCACGTTTTGATAAAATCAACCATTCAATTTCCAAGCAGTCAGCTTCAGAGAAGTTAGATTTTGATGTTTGAAAGGACCCTGTATCAGAAGGTCCTGTGTCAGAGGTAGAGACCAAGGTGGACAGGATGACATGTCCACCAGGTCTGCATACCAAGTCCTGCGTGGCCATGCAGGTGCTATCAGAATCACTGATGCTCTCTCTTGTTTGATTCTTGCAATCAATCGAGGAAGCAACGGGAAGGGTGGAAACACATAAGCCATCCTGAAGTCCCAAGGTGCTATCAGGGCATCTATTAGGACTGCTCCTGGATCCCTGGATCTGGACCCATAGCGAGGAAGCTTGGCGTTCTGTCGAGACGCCATGAGATCTATCTCTGGTTTGCCCCAACGTCGAAGTATTTGGGCAAAGACCTCCGGATGGAGTTCCCACTCCCCCGGATGAAAAGTCTGACGACTTAAGAAATCCGCCTCCCAGTTTTCCACTCCCGGAATGTGGATTGCTGACAGGTGGCAAGAGTGAGACTCTGCCCAGCGAATTATCTTTGATACTTCCATCATTGCTAGGGAGCTTCTTGTCCCTCCCTGATGGTTGATGTAAGCTACAGTCGTGATGTTGTCCGACTGAAACCTGATGAACTCCCGAGTTGTTAACTGGGGCCAGGCCAGAAGGGCATTGAGAACTGCTCTCAATTCCAGAATGTTTATTGGCAGGAGACTCTCCTCCTGACTCCATTGTCCCTGAGCCTTCAGAGAATTCCAGACGGCACCCCAACCTAGAAGGCTGGCGTCTGTTGTTACAATTGTCCAGTCTGGTCTGCTGAATGGCATCCCCCTGGACAGATGTGGCCGAGAAAGCCACCATAGAAGAGAATTTCTGGTCTCTTGATCCAGATTCAGAGAAGGGGACAAGTCTGAGTAATCCCCATTCCACTGACTCAGCATGCACAATTGCAGTGGTCTGAGGTGTAAGCGAGCAAATGGCACTATGTCCATTGCCGCTACCATTAAGCCGATTACCTCCATGCATTGAGCCACCGATGGGTGTTGAATGGAATGAAGGGTGCGGCAAGCACTTTGAAGTCTTATTAACCTGTCTTCTGTCAGGTAAATCTTCATTTCTACAGAATCTATAAGAGTCCCCAGGAAGGGAACTCTTGTGAGTGGAACGAGTGAACTTTTCTTTTCGTTCACCTTCCATCCATGTGACCTTAGAAATGCCAGTACTAACTCTGTATGAGACTTGGCATTTTGAAAGTTTGAAGCTTGTATCAGAATGTCGTCTAGGTAGGGAGCTACCGAAATTCCCCGCGGTCTTAGTACCGCCAGAAGAGCACCTAGAACCTTTGTGAAGATTCTTGGAGCTGTAGCCAATCCGAATGGAAGAGCTACAAACTGGTAATGTTTGTCTAGAAAGGCAAATCTTAGATACCGGTAATGATCTTTGTGAATCGGTATGTGAAGGTAAGCATCCTTTAAGTCCACTGTGGTCATGTACTGACCCTCTTGGATCATAGGTAAAATTGTCCGGATAGTCTCCATTTTGAATGATGGAACTCTTAGGAATTTGTTTAGGATCTTTAAATCCAGGATTGGTCTGAAAGTTCCTTCTTTTTTGGGAACCACAAACAGATTTGAGTAAAACCCTTTTCCCTGTTCCAACCGTGGAACTGGATGGATTACTCCCATTAACAATAGTTCTTGTATGCAGCGCAGAAACGCTTCTCTCTTTGTTTGGTCTGTCGACAACCTTGACAGATGAAATCTCTCTCTTGGAGGAGAGTGTTTGAAGTCCAGAAGGTATCCCTGAGATATTATCTCTAGCGCCCAGGGATCCTGGACATCTCTTGCCCAAGCCTGGGCGAAGAGAGAAAGTCTGCCCCCCACTAGATCCGATCCCGGATCGGGGGCCCTCAATTCATGCTGTTTTAGTGGCAACAGCAGGTTTCCTGGCCTGCTTGCCCTTGTTCCAGGACTGGTTAGGTTTCCAGCCTTGTCTGTAGCGAGCACCAGATCCTTCTTGCTTTGGAGTAGTGGAAGTTGATGCTGCTCCTGCTTTGAAATTCCGAAAGGAACGAAAATTAGACTGTCTAGCCTTAGGTTTAGCTTTGTCTTGAGGTAGGGCGTGGCCCTTACCTCCTGTAATGTCAGCGATAATTTCTTTCAAACCAGGCCCAAATAAGGTCTGTCCCTTGAAAGGTATATTAAGTAATTTGGACTTAGAAGTAACATCAGCTGACCAGGATTTTAGCCACAGTGCTCTGCGCGCCTGAATGGCGAATCCGGAATTCTTAGCCGTAAGTTTAATTAAATGTACTACGGCTTCCGAAATGAATGAATTAGATAGCTTAAGTACTCTAAGCCTGTCTGAAATGTCGTCCAGCGTAGCTGAACTAAGATTCTCTTCTAGAGACTCAATCCAGAATGCCGCTGCAGCCGTGATCGGCGCAATGCATGCAAGGGGTTGCAATATAAAACCTTGTTGAACAAACATTTTCTTAAGGTAACCCTCTAATTTTTTATCCATTGGATCTGAAAAGGCACAGCTATCCTCCACCGGGATAGTGGTACGCTTAGCTAAAGTAGAAACTGCTCCCTCCACCTTAGGGACCGTTTGCCATAAGTCCCGCGTGGTGGCGTCTATTGGAAACATTTTTCTAAATATCGGAGGGGGTGAGAACGGCACACCGGGTCTATCCCACTCCTTAGTAATAATTTCAGTTAGTCTCTTAGGTATAGGAAAAACGTCAGTACTTGTTGGTACAGCAAAATATTTATCCAACCTACACATTTTCTCTGGTATTGCAACTGTGTTACAATCATTCAAGGCCGCTAACACCTCCCCTAGTAAAACACGGAGGTTTTCCAGCTTAAATTTAAAATTTGAAATATCTGAATCCAATCTGTTTGGATCAGAACCGTCAGCTGCAGAATGAAGCTCTCCGTCCTCATGTTCTGCAAGTTGTGACGCAGTATCTGACATGGCTCTAACATTATCAGCGCACTCTGTTCTCACCCCAGAGTGATCTCGCTTGCCCCTTAGTTCTGGTAATTTAGCCAAAACCTCAGTCATAACAGTAGCCATATCTTGTAATGTTATTTGTAATGGCCGCCCAGATGTACTTGGCGTCGCCATATCGCGCACGTCCCGGGCGGGAGATGCAGGTACTGTCACGTGAGGCGAGTTAGTCGGCATAACTCTCCCCTCGTTGTTTGGTGAAATTTGTTCAATTTGTACAGATTGACTTTTACTTAATGTAGCATCAATACAGTTAGTACATAAACTTCTATTGGGCTCCACCTTGGCTTTAGTACAAATAGTACAGGCCTCATCTTCTGAATCAGACATGTTTAACAAACTAGCAAATAAACTTGCAATTTGGAATACTATACAATAAAATTACAATGAAAAAAACGACTGTGCTTGAAAAACACTGAGTATATATAACAGATGAAATCAATCAGCTTTGTAAAAACAAATGTAACTTAGCAAAGGATTGTATCCAGAAGCAAGAATTAACTAACCCTGAGGCATAAAAAAGTTAAAGATAAACGTTTTTTACCACAGTCTTACAGCTCTGTTAGATTACTTCCCTCAAATTAGCTTTGAAGCTCCCTGGGTTCTGTAGAGATAACCGGAACATGCAGGAAAAAACAATGAGCTTAGACTGAAATTTTTGATGCGTAGCAAAAAGCGCCAAAAAGGTCCCACCCCCTCACACACAACAGTGAGAGAGATTAAGCAACTGTCATAATTAGATCCAGCAACTGCCAAGTGGAAAAATAGTGCCCAAACATTTTATTCACCCAGTACCTCAGAAAATAAAAACGATTTTACATTCCAGCAAAAACGTTTAACATAATTAAGAGTTATTAAAAAAGCCTATTGTATTCCTATTAGGCTAAAATCTTACATACACAGTGTAATTCCAGAGAAGTACCATTCTCCAGAAAACAGAAATGTAAATTATACATACATGATATAATGTCGGTATGGCAGTATTTTCTCAGCAATTCCATTGTTAGAAATAAAAGACTGCTACATACCTTTTTGCAGAATAAACTGCCCGCTGTCCCCTGATCTGAAGTTTTACCTCTCCTCAGATGGCCGAGAACAGCAACATGATCTTAACAACTCCGGCTAAAATCATAGTAAAAAACTCTGGTAGATTCTTCTTCAAACTCTACCAGAGAAGGAATAACACGCTCCGGTGCTAATAAAAAATAACAAACTTTTGATTGAAGAAATAAAACTAAATAAAATCACCATAGTCCTCTCACACATCCTATCTAGTCGTTGGGTGCAAGAGAATGACTGGGGGTGACGTAGAGGGGAGGGGCTATATGCAGCTCTGCTGGGTGAATCCTCTTGCACTTCCTGTTGGGGAGGAGTAATATCCCAGAAGTAATGATGACCCGTGGACTGATCACACTTAACAGAAGAAAGGTAAGTATGGCGTGATCAAGGGGCAGTTCCAAATTGGGATATGTGTTTAAAGCTAACCCTCGGGGTGGTGAGCCAGAAGTCAGAGACTGTGGTGGCTCCTAGTTGGGCCCATTTATACGGGTGGGTATCCTGCAATCCCGTAAGGAGGCCAGCTATAGCAATTATAGGGGAGGGGTGTGGGGCTATATGTGGAAAATGGCAGAGCATATCCCACATACTGAGACATTCGCGGACAATAGGATTTATCAGGTCTAGACCTCTGCGACAATGCAGGGGGGTCCATATCAGGTCCCTTAAATCTAAATTATGAGGCAACGAGGCCTGTTCAAGGGCCCTCCATCTGCATATGGAATGTCTAACTCCCCATTGTGCAACATGAGTGAGCATTGCTCCCTCATAATAACGTATCAATGAGGGTGATGCTACGTATCCCAGGGTCTTAGGGAGCTGGAGTGTTTTGTACGCCACTCTAGGGGGCTTACCTTGCCAGATTTGTTTTGTTAGTTCACTTTGGAATTGCAATAAAATGTATTTAGGGAGCCTAACGGGAAGACATTGAAACATGTACGTAAGTCTAGGTAAAAAGGACATTTTCAAAGCCGCTATACTTCCCAACCATGAGACATGGGCCAGGTTCCAAGAATTTTTAAGGTTTCGGAGCTCCGATAGTAAGGGGAGGTAATTATCCTTAACAACTTGACTTAGGTCACCGGAAAGTTTAACACCTAAGTGAAGGATAGAGGCATCTGTCCAGTTAAAGGCAAATTTAGATTTCAGGGGAGCTAGCAGGCGTCTGGGCCAGGGGATTTAAAGGATGTTGACTTTTTAATAACTTGCCATATTTCCATAAGGGAAAAAGGGGAGTTTAGAAGGTCACGCTGTTCTGGAGAAAGTGTGGGGAGGTTTAAGGACTCCAGGTAAGTGCGTATATTTTCCAGAGAAGTCGCCTGAGGCCTTTCAGAGCTACTTATGTTATAAAGATTTGAGTAATATTTGGCAAATTCTACACCTATTTGGGAAGGGATCTTGAGGAGGGAGGGTGAAGAACGTATGCTGTGAATACGCGAGGCTCCAACTCTGTTCCTAATATTATTGGCCAGAAGTGTGTCCGCTTTATTACTTTTATAATAAAACAGTTGTTTCAATTTGGTTAGATTAATTTGGTTAATTTGGGTCCTATAAAGCTCAATTTGAGATATATGATTCTTGACATTAATAATTTAATGTGTTAGGGCTGTTGATGGAGAGACTCTATTTTGTGTTTCTAAATCTCTAAGCTTGATATGGGCTTGCGACAGGGTTAATCCAGCTTGCTTCCTAAAGTGCGCTTGTTTGCCTATCATGAGCCCCCTAATAGTCGCTTTTGCAGCACCCCATAGAGTGTCATCTCTGACTAGTATATTATCATTAATGCGTATAAAATGTGTGAGTTCCTTACGAAGCTCCTCTCTAAACGGTACATCTCCCAGAAGGTGGTGGGGCATGCGCCAAGGGGCTCTAATACGTGGGGTGTTTGCTGAACGTATGTCAGCTAAAACATGACCGTGGTCCGACCAGGCACATAAGGAGATGCTGGCTCGTGTAACAAGGTCTAAGGAGTCAGCCGTGGGTAGATGTATTTTTTAATGTTTTATTAGCTGTTTAAATATTGACAAAATAAGTGTAAAATTTTAGTATCTATAAAAACAATGGGAGCTGACATTTTGTAACTTAGGTGAGCGTCTCTGCAGTGGCCAATTAGGGACAGTTATAAATAGGTCACTACAGTGTGCAGCCAATGGCTGTGTGGAAAATAACAGTGTTCTGCTCTTCCATTTCTAACAGGAGCTGAAAAGCTCACAATTTCAGAATGGAATTACAAAAAAGGGGACAAAACAAATAATGAAATTGTATTGCAGAGGTTTTTTTTTATATTTATGATATATCCTTTTATATTACCATTGCAAAGTGTCCCTTTAATTTGTTATGTATTTTTTGGCATTTTGTGAATACTTACTTCAGGCCTCGATATGGTATAATATTTGAAAAGTGCCAATCACATTATCTTAATACATAGCAGCGCTACGGAATTTGGCGGCACTACACAAATAAATAAAAAATAATAGTAGTCAGACTCTGACTTGGCTTTAATTGCTTACCCATTGTTTTTAACTTGTTTCAATAAAAGTTATGTTTTATTAATTTTCCAGCCTCTCTTTAGTCTGTGCACAGAAAGCTGTAATATGCATCGCGCTTTCTTTGGAATTCTATAAAAAAAAAACTTTTGTGCTATTGGAGCCTAGCGAAGCACGCTCTCATGAACGCAATGCTTCCCAGCGAAGAAAACGTGAGCTTGCGTTCCCTTGCTGTCAATTTGTAATACCAGCGCACATTAGCGTGTGCTGATATTATTCGGTGGAACCCAAATATCACTTTCATGAAAGCAATATTTAGAGCCCAACTTGTAATCTGGACTTTAGTAGGGCCAAGTTAGTATTTGCACAGTTTTTAACCCCTGAACTGCCCAAAATAACTGCAACACTGTGTGGCATTTCTCCTTGGAAGCAATAGGGTTAAATAGCTTTGTAGGTGTTATGAATGGCACAGTCAGTCCCCCCCTCCCAGCCTTGGCCTAATGCCAGCTTGTGCCAGGCTTGTGGTGGGGGAGGGGAGAGGAAGGAGTGACAATGGGGGAGCAGGCAGAAGGAATTACATGGGTACAAAGACACAATAGGGGTGTCTTGAAACTAAAACCTAATGGAATCTTTCAGCCACAGTGCACTCTAACAAAAACACATAGTTGGGGGAACTGCCCAAGAGAGAGAGAGGGATGAGGTACGAAGAAAATGGATAGCAGAGCATGAAACAAGGAAGACTATAATTCAGATCTATAAAATACATCACATCTACTTACCAATGTAAAGGAAGCATTGATTTTATTAGCAGATAAGAACCAGAACCCATATTACAGTTCAGATTGTGATTATCATTGTGCTATATCCCTGGCATTTTTGTATTCATTTACTGAATATGTCTCTACTGCCTCTGCTGGATAGTTATTCCAAGTATCTACCTCCTTTTCCCTTGTAAATTAGCAAATTAACAAATTGCTTATAAACCTGAAAAAAATGGGCTATCGTAACACTACTGTAAAAACAAAACAAACAAAAAAACCATAACTGTGCCAGACTGGATAGCAACAGGTCATTAGATGGAGTTAAGAGTGTAGTTCTAATTTCAGCCACAAGATGGCAGATTGTGTTAATGGTTAAATCACAAAATTCATAATGCTATTTGTTTTATTTTATTTTTGTAGGGTTTAGTCTAATAATAGATAAACTAACTTGTGTTTGTAATCATTCCTTACCATCTATTTTACCCTGCAGAAGTGGTGCCTCTGTGTAACTATTTTATTTGAAGCAGTGTGAGATGGGACACAAATCTGCTGTCACATGTATGTACATATTGTGACATGATCTAAATATGTATAGTTTAGAGGACAGAAGGGAACGAGGTGACATGATAGAAACCTTCAAATATATGAAAGCATTTTCCACAAAAAAAAACACAAATGCCCAAACAAGGGGTTACAATCTAAACTTAGAGGGTAGCAGATTCAGGAGAAATTTGAGGAAGCATTTTTTTACAGAAAGGGTTGTAGAATCATGGAATCAACTTCCATTTGAGGTGGTAAACACAAAGACTGTAAAGGAATTAAAAAATGCCTGGGACATGCATAAGGCTATCCTAAGAAAAAAGTAACATGCAATATGGGTAGACTTGATGGGCTTTTTTGGTTCTTATCTACCGTCAAATTATATTCTATTCTGTGTCTCCCTGTATGTGACTGTCTCTCACCTACCTCTCTCTGGATCTCACTCATCTTTTTTTTATCTGCACTGTCTCTCTTGTCTTTCCTCTTGTCTTTCCTCCATAGACTTACATAATGGAAACCCTCTGACTGTTATTATCCTTTTATATATATATATATATATATATATATATATATATATATATATATGTATATATATATATATATATATATATATATATATACTGTATATATATATATATATATATACATTCAAATACACATATTGAGTAAGCACAGTCCTCTGATTTCCTGCTCTCTGTCTCTTTTTCCACTCTCACTTAGAGTTGCCAGCTGTGCTTCATAAAATTACCGGATGACCTATAGGTGATTGGATACGGAACTTAGCTGGGTTCACATCAGGGGGCCGATATATCAAGCTCCGTATGGAGCTGTATGCAGCTGTTTCTGTATGCAGCTGTTTCTGTATGTATGCAGCTGTTTCTGTATGCAGCTGTTTCTGTATGCAGCTGTTTCTGTATGTATGCAGCTGTTTCTGTATGCAGCTGTTTCTGTATGCAGCTGTTTCTGTATGTATGCAGCTGTTTCTGTATGCAGCTGTTTCTGTATGCAGCTGTTTCTGTATGTATGCAGCTGTTTCTGTATGCAGCTGTTTCTGTATGTATGCAGCTGTTTCTGTATGCAGCTGTTTCTGTATGTATGCAGCTGTTTCTGTATGCAGCTCTTTCTGTATGTATGCAGCTGTTTCTGTATGCAGCTGTTTCTGCATGCAGCTGTTTCTTAAGACTGCTGCTCCTTAACT
Organism: Bombina bombina; assembly: GCF_027579735.1. NCBI lineage: Eukaryota > Metazoa > Chordata > Amphibia > Anura > Bombinatoridae > Bombina > Bombina bombina. The sequence goes on along the minus strand of NC_069505.1, from coordinate 520,471,363 downwards.
CGTCAGCCACCTCTGAGACGGTGGACAGCAATCAGCCCAATCGGATACGATCGGGTTAATGGACACCGAATATGCAGGGGACAGCATTGCACAAGCATTTCATAAGGAATGCTTGTGTACTGATAAATGCCAATACAGCGGATCATGTCCATCTGCACAATGATAATTCGGCCCCAATGTCTCCACAAAAGCTCAAACTTAGGCCCCACCCCTGATCCCACCACATATATTTTATATATAAGTAAGCTGTGATTTTATCCCCTTGGTTGCCAGTAACACATTACAGAGCAGTGATGTGACCCCCTTGGCTGCAAGAGGTACACACCCGGCAATAATTCAACACCCCCATGGTTGCCTGTAACACATATAATAGAAAATGCACAGTGTAACTTCTTTTTGAGTCATATTTCTAATACATAAAGGCCTATAAGTCCCTTTACATTTAGCTGACAGGGGTCTTTAAAAATACTGGACATTTAAGTGTCCGGTATTTTTGTATAGATTTTACTGAACAGCATGCTAAAATACTGGACTGTCCGGTTGAATACTGGACACCTGGTAACCCTACTCTCACTATGGAAGTCTCTCACCTATCTCTTAGGCACAGAAGGCAAAGTGCCAAGGGCCCCATAGGCTTAAGAAAATGAACCTTTAAGACTAAAGAATTTTTTTTTTCTTGAAGGGACAGTAAAGTCAAAATTAAACGTTCATGATTCAGATAGAGCATACAATTTTAAAAAAACTTTCCAATTTACTTCTGTTATCAAATTTGCTTCATTCTCTTGGTATCTTTTATTGAAGAGTAAAACTAAGCAGGCTCATAAGAGCTCAGGAGTGTGCACATGTCTTTAGTACTCTCTAGTAGCAGTGTTTTGCAACCTTGTATAACAAAGCTACAAATGATGTTGCAAAACACTGCTGCCATACAGTACTAAAGACACATGCACACTCCTGAGCTCTTATGAGCCTACCTAGTTTTACTCTTCAATAAAAGATACAAAGAGTACAAAGCAAATTGGAAAGTAGTTTAAAATTCCATGCTTCTGAATCATGGAAATTAAATTTTGACTTTACTGTCCCTTTAAATAGCAAATATTTTACAGACTTGACTTGGTATTTTTAAGGTTCAGGTAAAAGTTTAAAATAAAGATTAAATAAAGATATAAATAAAGATGCTATAATGGTCAAACTTCTTTACAATTCTTAGAATGTTTAGGCCTGCTCTCTGTTTTTATTGTTTAGAGAGGTCAAAAGCATTGCCACCCTTAGCATTTGAGGGATCCTGGGCAAGACAAATATGTGGGGCCCCTCAGCACACCCCCTTATTCCCCTCACCCTTTATTCCCCTACTCCTGTACAGCTCACTCTCTCTGGCTGACTCTCTCATCTATATCACATGACTGACTCTCAGCTCACTCTCTCTGGCTGTCTGTCTTATACATCACCTGACTGTCTCTAAGCTCACTCTATCTGGCTGCCTGTCTCATACATCACCTAACTGTCTCTCAGCTCACTCACTCTGGCTGTCTCTATCATCCATCAACTGACTGTCTCTCAGCTCACTCTCTCTGGCTGCCTCTCTCATACATCACCTGACTGTCTCTCATCTTACTCTCTCAGACTGTCTGTCTTATATATCACCTGACTGTCTCTCAGCTCACTCTCTCTGGCTGTCTCATACATCACCTGACTGTCTCTAAGCTCACTTTCTCTGGCTGTCTCTCTAATTTATCACCTGACTGTCTCTCATCTCTTTCTCTCTGGCTGCCTCTCTCATACATCACCTTACTGTCTCTCATCTTTTTCTCTCTAGCTGCCTGTCTCATACATCTCTCTGGCTGCCTCTCTCATACATCACATGACTGTCTCTCATCTTTTTCGCTCTAGCTGCCTGTCTCTCATCTCACTCTTTCTGGCTGCCTCTCTCATACATCACCTGTCTCTCAGCTCACTCTCTCTGGCTGCCTGTCTCATACATCACCTGACTGTCTCTCAGCTCACTCTCTCTGGCTGCCTGCCTCATACATCACCTGACTGTCTCTAAGCTCACTCTATCTGGCTGCCAGTCTCGTACATCACCTGACTGTTTCTCAGCTCACTCTCTCTGGCTGTCTCTCTCATCAACTGACTGTCTCTCAGCTCACTTTCTCTGGCTGTCTCTCTAATTCATCACCTGACTGTCTCTCATCTCTTTCTCTCTGGCTACCTCTCTCATACATCACTTGACTGTCTCTCATCTTTTTCTCTCTAGCTGCCTGTCTCATACATCTCTCTGGCTGCCTCTCTCATACATCACCTGACTGTCACTCATCTTTTTCGCTCTAGCTGCCTGTCTCTCATCTCACTCTTTCTGGCTGCCTCTCTCATACATCGCCTGACCAGGGTCGGCTCCAGAACGAATGAAATGGGGGGCATTTTTTTTTCACGAGGGGGCACGCATTTAAAAAGCATGTATGAGAGTCAAAATAAGAGCAGACCTACTGGGGCAGTCCAGGGGTTACATTTATCAGATCTCTGGCTGTGCAGGAGTTAGATTTGTTTATATTTCTGGAAGTGCAGCGGTTACATGTGTCATATCTCAAGGAGTATAGGGGTTACATTTATAAGATGTCTGGCAGTGCCGCAGCAGTTACATTTAACAGAGTTATGGCAGTGCAGGGGTTACATTTGTCATATCTCAGGAATGTCTCCCACATATGACACAGCCAGTGGACACTGTTTGCATGTGTAGCTCTACCAATGACCCTACTAATGATCAAATAAGCTTTTATGTGACAATAAGTTTGAGTGCCAAGCAGTACATTACTTGTACAGATATTATTAATGATATTTACCAGCACACACACAGTATATAAAGTATGTATATACACACAAATTATATATATATATACACATATACACACACACTGTGACCTGCAGTGGGGAAACCAAGGAATTCCCAATTTGTTTCTTTATCTGTGGCTGCCAGGATATAAAGCACAATAGGGAAGGGATACTACTCTCACACACACATTGGTTATACGGCTGTGTTTTCACAAAATTACTTCTGCCTTCCCTCTCACTAACTGTTAGCTTCTCCCAGCACTTCCTGCAGAGGTCTGATTATGTCATCATCTCACTGCAGCTCAGTAGTAAGTAGCAGGAGGAGGGGCATTGCAAGCCCTAGGTTAACTGCAAGAGCACCAGCAGGGAAATGCAACTTTATTTGTTATCTGGTTGTAAATAGAGGAGAGTAAAGAGATTAGCTGGGCCCTCCAGTGGCAGATCTCCAGGGTCCAGTGGCTGCAAATGGTTGATGCGACATTTGGGACCCTGGACGTTCCATCACTTTTAAAATGTAAAAAAAAAAATAAAAAAAAAAATATTTTTTTAAATCACTTCTTTTGCCCTGGGGGGCACAGCCCCCCAATGCCCCCCTTAGAGCCGACCCTGCGCCTGACTGTCTCTCAGCTCACTCTCTCTGGCTGCCTGTCTCATACATCACCTGACTGTCTCTCAGCTCACTCTCTCTGGCTGCCTGTCTCATACATCACCTGACTTTCTCTCAGCTTACTCTCTCTGGCTGCCTGTCTCATACATCAACTGACTGTCTCTAAGCTCACTCTCTCTGGCTGCCTGTCTCATACATCACCTGACTGTTTCTCAGCTCACTCTCTCTAGCTGCCTCTCTCATACGACACCTGACTGTCTCTAAGCTCACATTATTTGGCTGCCTCTCTCATCCATCATCTGACTATCTCTAAGCTCACTCTCTCTGGCTGTCTCTCTCGTCCATCACCTGACTGTCTCTCAGCTCACTCTCTCTGGCTGCCTCTCTCATACATTACCTGACTGTCTCTCATCTCTTTCTCCTCTTTGGCTGCCTCTCTCATACATTACCTGACTGTCTCTCATCTTACTCTCTGAGACTGTCTGTCTTATACATCACCTGACTGTCTCTCAGCTCACTTTCTCTGTCCGTCTCTCTAATTCATCACGTGACTGTCTCTCATCTTTTTCTCTCTAGCTGACTGTCTCATACATCTCTCTGGCTGCCTCTCTCATACATCACCTGACTGTCTCTCATCTTTTTCGCTCTAGCTGCCTGTCTCTCATCTCACTCTTTCTGGCTGCCTCTCTCATACATCACCTGACTCTCTCTCAGCTCACTCTCTCTGGCTGCCTGTCTCATACATCACCTGACTGTCTCTCATCTTACTCTCTCTGGCTGCCTGTCTCATACATCACCTGACTGTCTCTCAGCTCGCTCTCTCTAGCTGCCTCTCTCATACAACACCTGAATGTCTCTAAGCTCACTCTATCTGGCTGCCTCTCTCATCCATCACCTGACTATCTCTAAGCTCACTCTCTCTGGCTGTCTCTCTCATCCATCACCTGACTGTCTCTCAGCTCACACTCTCTGGCTGCTTGTCTTATACATCACCTGACTGTCACTCAGCTCACTCTCTCTGGCTGCCTCTCTCATACATCACCTGACTGTCTCTCATCTCTTTCTCTCTGGCTGCCTGTCTCATACATCACCTGACTGTCTCTCACCTCACTCTCTCTTACTGCCTCTCTCATACATCACCTGCCTGTCTCTCAGCTCACATTCTTTGGCTGCCTCTCTCATACATCACCTGACTGTCTCTTAGCTCACTCTCTCTGGTTGCCTCTCTCATGCATCACCTGACTGTCTCTCATCTCACTCTTTCTGGCTGCTGCTCTCATACCTCACCTGACTATCTCTCATCTCACTCTCTCTGCCTGCCTGTCTGTCTCATACATCACCTGATTGTCTCTCAACTCACTGCCTCTCTCATACATCACCTGACTGTCTCTCATCTCACTCTCTCTGGCTGCCACTTTCATACATCACCTGACTGTCTCTCATCTCACTTTCTCTGGCTGGCTGTCTCATACATCACCTGACTGTCTCTCAGTTCACTCTCTCATCACCTGACTGTCTCTAAGCTCACTCTCTCTGGCTGTCTCTCTCATACATCACCTGACTGTCTTTCAGCTCACTTTCTCTGGCTGCCTGTCTCATACATCACCTGAATGCCTCTCAGCTCACTCACTCTAGCTGCCTCTCTCATACATCACCTGACTGTCTCTGAGATCACTCTCTCTGGCTGTCTCTCTCACTCATCACTTGACTGTCTCTCAGCTCACTCTCTCTGGCTGCCTCTCTCATACATCACCTGACTGTCTCTCATCTCACTCTGGCTGCCACTCTCATCCATCACCTGACTGTCTCTCAGCTCACACTTTCTGGCTGCCTGTATTATACATCACCTGACTGTCTCTCATCTCACTCTGGCTGCCACTCTCATCCATCACCTGACTGTCTCTCAACTCAGTGCCTCTCTCATACATCACCTGACGGTCTCTCCTCTCACTTTCTCTGGCTGGCTGTCTCATACATCACCTGACTGTCTCTCAGTTCACTCTCTCATCACCTGACTGTCTCTCAGCTCACTCTCTCTGGCTGCCTCTCTCATACATTACCTGACTGTCCCTCATCTCACTCTCTCTGACTGCCTCTCTCATACATAACCTGACAGTCTCTCAGCTCACTCTCTCTGACTGCCTATCTCATACATCACCTGACTGTCTCTCAGTTCACTCTCTCTGGCTGCCTCTCTCATACATCACCTGACTGTCTCTCAACTCACTCTCTCTGGCTGTCTCTCTCATACATCACCTGACTGTCTCTCATCTCATTCTCTCTGGCGGCCTCTCTCATACATCACCTGACTGTCTCTCAGTTCACTCTCTCTGGCTGCCTCTCTCATACATCACCTGACTGTCTCTCACCTCACTCTCTCTGGCTGCCTCTCTCATACATCACCTGACTGTCTCTCAGCTCACTCTCTCTGGCTGTCTCATACATCACCTGACTGTCTCTCAGCTCACTTTCTCTGGCTGTCTCTCTAATTTATCACCTGACTGTCTCTCATCTCTTTCTCTCTGGCTGCCTCTCTCATACATCACCTGTCTGTCTCTCATCTCACTCTCTCTGGCTGCCTGTCTCATACATAACCTGTCTGTCTCTCACCTCACTCTCTCTGGCTGCCTCTCTCATACATCACCTGAATGCCTTTCAGCTCACTCGCTCTAGCTGCCTATCTCACCCATCACCTGACTGTCTCTCAGTTCACTCTCTCTGGCTGTCTCTCATTCATCACCTGACTGTCTCTCATCTCACTCTCTCTGGCTGCCTCTCTCATACATCACCTGACTGTCTCTCAGCTCACTCTCTCATCACCTGCCTATCTCATACATCACCTGACTGTCTCTCAGTTCACTCTCTCTGGCTGTCTCTCACTCATCACTTGACTGTCTCTCACCTCACTCTCTCTGGCTGCCTCTCATTCATCACCTGACTGTCTCTCATCTCACTCTCTCTCGCTGCCTATCTCATACATCACCTGACTGTCTCTCACCTCACTCTCTCTGGCTGCCTTCTCATACATCACCTGACTGTCTCTCACTTCACTCTCTCTTGCTGCCTCTCTCATATATAACCTGACTGTCTCTCAGCTCACTCTCTCTGGCTGCCTCTCTCATACATCACCTGACTGTCTCTCAGCTCACTCTCTCTGGCTGCCACTCTCATACATAACCTGATTGTCTCTCAACTCACTCTCTCTCTGGCTGCCTGTCTCATACATCACCTGACTGTCTCTCACTTCACTCTCTCTTGCTGCCTCTCTCATACATCACCTGTCTGTCTCTCAGCTCACTGTCTCTGGCTGCCTGTCTCATACATCACCTGACTGTCTCTCAGCTCACTTTCTCTGGATGTCTCTCTAATTCATCACCTGACTGTCTCTCATCTCACTCTTTCTGGCTGCCTCTCTCATACATCGCCTGACTGTCTCTCAGCTCACTCTCTCTGGCTGCCTGTCTCATACATCACCTGACTGTCTCTCAGCTCACTCTCTCTGGCTGCCTGTCTCATACATCACCTGACTGTTTCTCAGCTCACTCTCTCTAGCTGCCTCTCTCATACGACACCTGACTGTCTCTAAGCTCACTCTCTCTGGCTGTCTCTCTCGTCCATCACCTGACTGTCTCTCATCTCTTTCTCTTTGGCTGCCTCTCTCATACATTACCTGACTATCTCTCATCTTACTCTCTGAGACTGTGTGTCTTATACATCACCTGACTGTCTCTCATCTCTTTCTCTCTAGCTGCCTCTCTCATACATCACCTGACTATCTCTCATCTTTTTCTCTCTAGCTGCCTGTCTCATACATCACCTGACTGTCTCTCATCTTTTTTGCTCTAGCTGCCTGTCTCTCATCTCACTCTTTCTGGCTGCCTGTCTCATACATCACCTGACTGTTTCTCAGCTCACTCTCTCTGGCTACCTGTCTCATACATCAACTGACTGTCTCTCAGCTCACTCTTTCTGGCTACCTGTCTCATACATCACCTGACTGTCTCTCAGCTCACTCTCTCTGGCTGTCTCTCTTATCCATCAACTGACTGTCTCTCAGCTCACTTTCTCTGTCTGTCTCTCTAATTCATCACGTGACTGTCTCTCATCTTTTTCTCTCCAGCTGACTGTCTCATACATCTCTCTGGCTGCCTCTCTCATACATCACCTGACTGTCTCTCATCTTTTTCGCTCTAGCTGCCTGACTCTCATCTCACTCTTTCTGGCTGCCTCTCTCATACATCACCTGACTGTCTCTCAGCTCACTCTCTCTGGCTGCCACTCTCATACATAACCTGACAGTCTCTCATCTCACTCTCTCTGGCTGCCACTCTCATACATAACCTGACAGTCTCTCATCTCACTCTCTCTGGCTGCCTCTCTCTAATACATCACCTAACTGTCTCTAAGCTCACTCACTCTAGCTGCCTATCTCACCCATCACCTGGCTGTCTCTCAGCTCACTCTTTCATCACCTGCCTATCTCATACATCACCTGACTGTCTCTCAGTTCACTCTCTCTGGCTGTCTCTCTCATACATCTCCTGACTGTCTCTCACCTCACTCTCTCTGGCTGCCTCTCGCATACATCACCTGACTGTCTCTTATCTTACTCTCTCAGACTGTCTGTCTTATATATCACCTGACTGTCTCTCAGCTCACTCTCTCTGGCTGTCTCATACATCACCTGACTGTCTCTCAGCTCACTTTCTCTGGCTGTCTCTCTAATTTATCACCTGACTGTCTCTCACCTCACTCTCTCTGGCTGCCTCTCATTCTTCACCTGACTGTCTCTCACTTCACTCTCTCTGGCTGCCTGTCTCATACATCACCTGACTGTCACTCAGCTCACTCTCTCTGGCTGCCTCTCACTCATCACTTGACTGTCTCTCGGCTCACTCTCTCTCTGGCTGCCTCTCTCATACATCACCTGTCTGTCTCTCAGCTCACTCTCTCTGGCTGCCTCTCACTCATCACTTGACTGTCTCTCGGCTCACTCTCTCTCTGGCTGCCTTCTCATACATCACCTGACTGTCTCTCACTTCACTCTCTCTTGCTGCCTCTCTCATACATCACCTGTCTGTCTCTCAGCTCACTCTCTCTGGCTGCCTCTCACTCATCACTTGACTGTCTCTCGGCTCACTCTCTCTCTGGCTGCCTTCTCATACATCACCTGACTGTCTCTCACTTCACTCTCTCTGGCTGTCTCTCTCATACATCTCTCTGGCTGCCTTCTCATACATCACCTGACTGTCTCTCACTTCACTCTCTCTTGCTGCCTCTCTCATACATCACCTGACTGTCTCTAAGCTCACTCTCTCTGGCTGTCTCTCTCATACATCACCTGACTTGTCTCTCATCTCAATCTCTCTGGCTGCCTCTCTCATACATCACCTGACTGTCTCTCAGTTCACTCTCTCATCACCTGACTGTCTCTCAGCTCACTCTCTCTGGCTGCCTCTCTCATACATTACCTGACTGTCTCTCACCTCACTCTCTCTGGCTGCCTCTCTCACCCATCACCTGACTGTCTCTCAGCTCACTCTCTCTGGCTGCCTATCTCATACATCACCTGACTGTCTCTCAGTTCACTCTCTCTGGCTATCTCTCACTCATCACTTGACTGTCTCTCAGCTCACTCTCTCTGGCTGCCTCTCTCATACATCACCTGACTGTCTCTCAGCTCACTCTCTCTGGCTGCCTCTCTCATACATCACCTGACTGTCTCTCAGCTCACTCTCTCTGGCTGCCTCTCTCATACATCACCTGACTGTCTCTCATCTCACTCTCTCTGGCTGCCACTCTCATACATAACCTGACAGTCTCTCATCTCACTCTCTGGCTGCCTATCTCATACATCACCTGACTGTCTCTCAGCTCACTCTCTTTGGCTGCCTCTCTCATACATAACCTGACTGTCTCTCAGCTCACTCTCTCTGGCTGCCTCTCTCATACATTACCTGACTGTCTCTCACCTCACTCTCTCTGGCTGCCTCTCTCACCCATCACCTGACTGTCTCTCAGCTCACTCTCTCTGGCTGCCTATCTCATACATCACCTGACTGTCTCTCAGTTCACTCTCTCTGGCTGTCTCTCACTCATCACTTGACTGTCTCTCAGCTCACTCTCTCTGGCTGCCTCTCTCATACATCACCTGACTGTCTCTCATCTCACTCTCTCTGGCTGCCACTCTCATACATAACCTGACAGTCTCTCATCTCACTCTCTGGCTGCCTATCTCATACATCACCTGACTGTCTCTCAACTCACTCTCTCTGGCTGTCTCTCACTCATCACTTGACTGTCTCTCAGCTCACTCTCTCTGGCTGCCTATCTCATACATTATCTGACTGTCTCTTATCTCATTCTCTCTGGCGGCCTCTCTCATACATCACCTGACTGTCTCTCACCTCACTCTCTCTGTCTGCCTCTCATTCATCACCTGACTGTCTCTCACCTCACTCTCTCTGGCTGCCTCTCATACATCACCTGACTGTCTCTCACTTCACTCTCTCTGGCTGCCTCTCTCATACATCACCTGTCTCTCATCTCACTCTCTCTGGCTGCCACTCTCATATATAACCTGACAGTCTCTCATCTCACTCTCTCTGGCTGCCTCTCTCATACATCACCTGACTGTCTCTCAGTTCACTCTCTCATCACCTGACTGTCTCTCAGCTCACTCTCTCTGGCTGCCTGTCTCATACATCACCTGTCTCTGAGCTCACTTTCTCTGGATGCGTCTCTCATACATCACCTGACTGTCTCTCAGCTCACTCTCTCTGGCTGCCTCTCTCATACATTACCTGACTGTCTCTCACCTCACTCTCTCTGGCTGCCTCTCTCACCCATCACCTGACTGTCTCTCAGCTCACTCTCTCTGGCTGCCTATCTCATACATCACCTGACTGTCTCTCAGTTCACTCTCTCTGGCTGTCTCTCACTCATCACTTGACTGTCTCTCAGCTCACTCTCTCTGGCTGCCTCTCTCATACATCACCTGACTGTCTCTCAGCTCACTCTCTCTGGCTGCCTCTCTCATACATCACCTGACTGTCTCTCATCTCACTCTCTCTGGCTGCCACTCTCATACATAACCTGACAGTCTCTCATCTCACTCTCTGGCTGCCTATCTCATACATCACCTGACTGTCTCTCAGCTCACTCTCTTTGGCTGCCTCTCTCATACATAACCTGACTGTCTCTCAGCTCACTCTCTCTGGCTGCCTCTCTCATACATTACCTGACTGTCTCTCACCTCACTCTCTCTGGCTGCCTCTCTCACCCATCACCTGACTGTCTCTCAGCTCACTCTCTCTGGCTGCCTATCTCATACATCACCTGACTGTCTCTCAGTTCACTCTCTCTGGCTGTCTCTCACTCATCACTTGACTGTCTCTCAGCTCACTCTCTCTGGCTGCCTCTCTCATACATCACCTGACTGTCTCTCAGCTCACTCTCTCTGGCTGCCTCTCTCATACATCACCTGACTGTCTCTCATCTCACTCTCTCTGGCTGCCACTCTCATACATAACCTGACAGTCTCTCATCTCACTCTCTGGCTGCCTATCTCATACATCACCTGACTGTCTCTCAGCTCACTCTCTTTGGCTGCCTCTCTCATACATAACCTGACTGTCTCTCAGCTCACTCTCTGGCTGCCTATCTCATACATCACCTGCCTGTCTCTCAGCTCACTCTCTTTGGCTGCCTCTCTCATACATAACCTGACTGTCTCTAAGCTCACTCTCTCTGGCTGCCTCTCTCATACATTACCTGACTGTCTCTCACCTCACTCTCTCTGGCTGCCTCTCTCACCCATCACCTGACTGTCTCTCAGCTCACTCTCTCTGGCTGCCTATCTCATACATCACCTGACTGTCTCTCAGCTCACTCTCTCTGGCTGCCTCTCTCATACATCACCTGACTGTCTCTCATCTCACTCTCTCTGGCTGCCACTCTCATACATCACCTGACTGTCTCTCATCTCACTCTCTCTGGCTGCCTCTCTCATACATCACCTGACAGTCTCTCATCTCACTCTCTGGCTGCCTATCTCATACATCACCTGACTGTCTCTCAGTTCACTCTCTCTGGCTGCATCTCTCATACATCACCTGACTGTCTCTCAACTCACTCTCTCTGGCTGTCTCTCACTCATCACTTGACTGTCTCTCAGCTCACTCTCTCTGGCTGCCTATCTCATACATTATCTGACTGTCTCTTATCTCATTCTCTCTGGCGGCCTCTCTCATACATCACCTGACTGTCTCTCACCTCACTCTCTCTGGCTGCCTCTCATTCATCACCTGACTGTCTCTCACCTCACTCTCTCTGGCTGCCTCTCATACATCACCTGACTGTCTCTCACTTCACTCTCTCTGGCTGCCTCTCTCATACATCACCTGACTGTCTCTCATCTCACTCTCTCTGGCTGCCACTCTCATATATAACCTGACAGTCTCTCATCTCACTCTCTCTGGCTGCCTGTCTCATACATCACCTGACTGTCTCTCAGCTCATTCTCTCTGGCTGCCTCTCTCATACATCACCTGACTGTCTCTCACCTCACTCTCTCTTACTGCCTCTCTCATACATCACCTGCCTGTCTCTCAGCTCACTCTCTGGCTGCCTGTCTCATACATAACCTGACTGTCTCTCAGCTCACTCTCTCTGGCTGCCTCTCTCATACATTACCTGACTGTCTCTCACCTCACTCTCTCTGGCTGCCTCTCTCACCCATCACCTGACTGTCTCTCAGCTCACTCTCTCTGGCTGCCTATCTCATACATCACCTGACTGTCTCTCAGTTCACTCTCTCTGGCTGTCTCTCACTCATCACTTGACTGTCTCTCAGCTCACTCTCTCTGGCTGCCTCTCTCATACATCACCTGACTGTCTCTCAGCTCACTCTCTCTGGCTGCCTCTCTCATACATCACCTGACTGTCTCTCATCTCACTCTCTCTGGCTGCCACTCTCATACATAACCTGACAGTCTCTCATCTCACTCTCTGGCTGCCTATCTCATACATCACCTGACTGTCTCTCAGCTCACTCTCTTTGGCTGCCTCTCTCATACATAACCTGACTGTCTCTCAGCTCACTCTCTGGCTGCCTATCTCATACATCACCTGCCTGTCTCTCAGCTCACTCTCTTTGGCTGCCTCTCTCATACATAACCTGACTGTCTCTCAGCTCACTCTCTCTGGCTGCCTCTCTCATACATTACCTGACTGTCTCTCACCTCACTCTCTCTGGCTGCCTCTCTCACCCATCACCTGACTGTCTCTCAGCTCACTCTCTCTGGCTGCCTATCTCATACATCACCTGACTGTCTCTCAGCTCACTCTCTCTGGCTGCCTCTCTCATACATCACCTGACTGTCTCTCATCTCACTCTCTCTGGCTGCCACTCTCATACATCACCTGACTGTCTCTCATCTCACTCTCTCTGGCTGCCTCTCTCATACATCACCTGACAGTCTCTCATCTCACTCTCTGGCTGCCTATCTCATACATCACCTGACTGTCTCTCAGTTCACTCTCTCTGGCTGCATCTCTCATACATCACCTGACTGTCTCTCAACTCACTCTCTCTGGCTGTCTCTCACTCATCACTTGACTGTCTCTCAGCTCACTCTCTCTGGCTGCCTATCTCATACATTATCTGACTGTCTCTTATCTCATTCTCTCTGGCGGCCTCTCTCATACATCACCTGACTGTCTCTCACCTCACTCTCTCTGGCTGCCTCTCATTCATCACCTGACTGTCTCTCACCTCACTCTCTCTGGCTGCCTCTCATACATCACCTGACTGTCTCTCACTTCACTCTCTCTGGCTGCCTCTCTCATACATCACCTGACTGTCTCTCATCTCACTCTCTCTGGCTGCCACTCTCATATATAACCTGACAGTCTCTCATCTCACTCTCTCTGGCTGCCTGTCTCATACATCACCTGACTGTCTCTCAGCTCATTCTCTCTGGCTGCCTCTCTCATACATCACCTGACTGTCTCTCACCTCACTCTCTCTTACTGCCTCTCTCATACATCACCTGCCTGTCTCTCAGCTCACTCTCTGGCTGCCTGTCTCATACATCACCTGACTGTCTCTCAGCTCACTCTCTCTGGCTGCCTCTTATACATCACCTGACTGTCTCTCAGCTCACTCTCTCTGGCTGCCTCTCTCATACATCACATGACTGACTCTCAGCTCACTCTCTCTGGCTTCCTCTCTCATACATCACCTGACTGTCTCTCAGCTCACTCTCTCTGGCTTCCTCTCTCATACATCACCTGACTGTCTCTCAGCTCACTCTCTCTGGCTTCCTCTCTCATACATCACCTGACTGTCTCTCAGTTCACTCTCTCATCACCTGACTGTCTCTCACTTCACTCTCTCTTGCTGCCTCTCTCATACATCACCTGTCTGTCTCTCAGCTCACTCTCTCTGGCTGCCTGTCTCATACATCACCTGACTGTCTCTAAGCTCATTCTGTCTGGCTGTCTCTCTCATACATCACTTGACTGTCTCTCAGCTCACTCTCTCTGGCTGCCTCTCTCATACATCACCTGTCTCTCATCTCACTCTCTCTGGCTGCCACTCTCATATATAACCTGACAGTCTCTCATCTCACTCTCTCTGGCTGCCTGTCTCATACATCACCTGACTGTCTCTCAGCTCATTCTCTCTGGCTGCCTCTCTCATACATCACCTGACTGTCTCTCACCTCATTCTCTCTGGCTGCCTCTCTCATACATCACCTGCCTGTCTCTCAGCTCACTCTCTGGCTGCCTGTCTCATACATCACCTGACTGTCTCTACGCTCACTCTCTATGGCTTCCTCTCTCATACATCACCTGACTGTCTCTACGCTCACTCTCTATGGCTGCCTGTCCCATACATAAAGAAAAAAGAAATGTATACAATACGGATGGGTACTCCCCTCTAATCGGAACTGCTGCCTTCCAACAGTCTCTCTCAAAGGCTGTATAATCGATATGTATTGCAAGTAGAGGCGCTGGTTCTTGGGGGTCTTCCAAAAGTTCCTTTCTGTGCTTTACGATTCTCCCAAATAAGTTGTGTCTGTATCTGTTTAGAGCATATAACATTGGCATAGTATTTTCAAACACATAGATAAAATAGTGCAGTATACTCACAGAATAAAATCAGAATGCAATACCGCATCGCAGGCGGCCTTAAATATACAATCATGAACGATATTATTATTATCATTTATTTGTATAGCGCTGCCAAATTCCGTAGCGCTGGGTACAATGATAGGGGTATACAATGACAAAGATTTGTGATAAAATACAAAACATAACAAGACTAAACAAATCTAGCACAGGAGGAAGAGGGCCCTGCTCCGGAGAGCTCACAGTCTATAGGTTTAGGGTGCAGAGACATAAGGTTGGGGTAGCTTGTTACATCGGTTGTATTTGCAGCAGTGAGTCAGGCAGTTCATGTACATGTATTAGCTTGGTTCGGATGCGGGATGGAGGAGAGATGGTAAGCCTCTCTGAATAGGTGGGTTTTCAAGGATCGTCTGAAGCTATACAAGGTTGGAGACAGTCTGATGGAGCGGGGTAGAGAGTTCCAGAGGACAGGAGCAGCACGTGCGAAGTCTTGGAGGCGGGAGTGGGATGTAGAGATAACAGGAGTGTAGAGACGTAGGTCAGAAGTTGATCGAAGAGGACGGGATGGGGAGTATTTCACGATGAGAGAGGAGATATAGTTGGGAGTTAGACTGTTGAGTGCTTTGTAAGTTAGGGCTAATACTTTAAATTGTATTCTGGAGTGTATGGGGAGCCAGTGTAGAGACTGGCAGAGCGGAGCAGCTGATGTAGATCGTCGACTTAGGTGGATGAGTCTATCTGATGCATTCATAATAGATTGGAGGGAGGAGAGGCGGTGTTTTGGAAGGCCATTTAAGAGTAGATTGCAATAATCAATGCCTGACAGGATGAGGGAATGAATAAGTATTTTTGTTGTTTTTTGAGTAAGGAAGGGACGAATTCTGGAAATGTTGCGTAGGTGTGACCGGCAGGATTTGGTAAGCGTTTGTATATGTGGGTTGAATGTGAGCTTTGAGTCTAGTGTGACCCCAAGGCAGCGGACCTGGGGTGAGGCGTTGAGAATAGAGTCTCCAACCATCAGAGAAATGTCAGGTGTTGGATGTCTCGAAGAGGGGAGGAATAAGAAGCAGCTCAGTTTTGGACAGATTGAGTTGGAGGTAGTGTGAAGACATCCATGAGGAAATTGCAGAGAGGCAGTCAGAAATCTGGTTGAGTAAAGAGGGAGAGGTACACTACGGAATTTGGCGGCGCTATACAAATAAATGATAATAATAATAATAATAATAATGTGCATGTGATTATTAGTGTGTGTGTGTTTTTATTTATATGTGCATAGTATTTGTGTGTGTGAGTATGATTTTTTGTGTGCGTTTGCATGAATGCTTTTATATGTGTGTGTGTGCATTTGAATATTTGTGTGTGTTTTACGTATGTTTATGTGCTATTATACGGGTGTTTATATGTAAATGTGCACTTGTTTTTTCTTGTGTATATATGCATGTGAGTATAAATGTAACAATGTGTGTGCTTATACCATACATATGACAATACTCTACACAATGTAGCTTTTTATGTAAGTTTAATAGACAAAAAGTTTAACGCCTAGATTTAGAGTTCTGCGTTAGCCGTCAAAACCAGCGTTAGGGGGTCCTAACGCTGGTTTTTACCGCCCGCTGGTATTTAGAGTCAGTCAGGAAAGGGTCTAACGCTCACTTTCCAGCCGCGACTTTTCCATACCGCAGATCTCCCTACGCCAATTGCGTATCCTATCTTTTCAATGGGATCTTTCTAACACCGGTATTTAGAGTCTTGGCTGAAGTGAGCGTTAGAAATCTAATGACAAGACTCCAGCCGCAGAGAAAAGCCAGGAGTTAAGAGCTTTCTGGGCTAACGCCGGTTCATAAAGTTTTTAACTACTGTGCTCTAAAGTACACTAACACCCATAAACTACCTATGTTCCCCTAAACCGAGGTCCCCCCACATCGCCGCCACTCTATTAAATTTTTTTAACCCTTAATCTGCCGACCGCACACCGCCGCCACCTACATTATCCCTATGTACCCCTAATCTGCTGCCCCTAACATCGCCGACCCCTACATAATATTTATTAACCCCTAATCTGCCCCCCCCCAACGTCGCCGCTACCTACCTACAATTATTAACCCCTAATCTGCCGACCGGACCTCACCGCTACTATAATAAATGTATTAACCCCTAATCCGCCTCACTCCCGCCTCAAAAACCCTATAATAAATAGTATTAACCCCTAATCTGCCCTCCCTAACATCGCCGACACCTAACTTCAAGTATTAACCCCTAATCTGCCGACCGGACCTCGCCGCTACTCTAATAAATGTATTAACCCCTAAAGCTAAGTTTAACCCTAACACTAACACCCCCCTAAATTAAATATAATTTAAATCTAACGAAATAAATTAAATCTTATTAAATAAATTATTCCTATTTAAAGCTAAATACTTACCTGTAAAATAAACCCTAATATAGCTACAATATAAATAATAATTATATTGTAGCTATTTTAGGATTAATATTTATTTTACAGGCAACTTTGTATTTATTTTAACCAGGTACAATAGCTATTAAATAGTTAATAACTATTTAATAACTACCTAACTAAAAGAAATACAAAATTACCTGTAAAATAAATCCTAACCTATGTTACAATTAAACCTAACACTACACTATCATTAAATAAATTAAATAAATTAAATAAATTAAATACAAATACCTACAAATAAATACAAATAAATACACTAACTAAAGTACAAAAAAATAAAAAAAGAACTAAGTTACAAAAAATAAAAAAATAATTTACAAACATTATAAAAATATTACAACAATTTTACGCTAATTACACCTACTCTAAGCCCCCTAATAAAATAACAAAGCCCCCCAAAATAAAAAAATTCCCTACCCTATTCTACATTTAAAAGATACCAGCTCTATTACCTTACCAGCCCTTAAAAGGGCCTTTTGCGGGGCATGCCCCAAAGTAAACAGCTCTTTTGCCTGTAAAAAAAACATACAATACCCCCCCCAACATTACAACCCACCACCCACACACCCCTACTCTAACCCACCCAAACCCCCCTTAAAAAAACCTAACACTACCCCCCTGAAGATCTTCCTACCTTGAGTCGTCTTCACTCAGCCGAGCCGAATTCTTCATCCAATCCGGGCGATGTCTTCATCCAAGCGGGGGCTGAAGAGGTCCATCATCCGGCTGAAGTCTTCATCCAAGTGGGGGCTGAAGAGGTCCATCATCCGGCTGAAGTCTTCATCCAAGCGGGGGCTGAAGAGGTCTTCCATCCGGCTGAAGTCTTCTATCAAGCGGCATCTTCAATCTTCTTTTTTCCGGCTCCATATTCATCCCACCAACGCGGAACATCCTTCCTCCATGACGAACTCCCGACGAATGAAGGTTCCTTTAAGGGACGTCATCCAAGATGGAGTCCCTCGAATTCCGATTGGCTGATAGGATTCTATCAGCCAATCGGAATTAAGGTAGGAAAAATCTGATTGGCTGATTGAATCAGCCAATCAGATTCAAGTTCAATCGGATTGGCTGATGCCGCTTGATAGAAGACTTCAGCCGGATGGAAGACCTCTTCAGCCCCCGCTTGGATGAAGACTTCAGCCAGATGATGGACCTCTTCAGCCCCCGCTTGGATGAAGACTTCAACCGGATGATGGACCTCTTCAGCCCCCGCTTGGATGAAAACTTCAGCCGGATGATGGACCTCTTCAGCCCCCGCTTGGATGAAGACATCGCCCGGATTGGATGAAGAATTCGGCTCGGCTGAGTGAAGACAACTCAAGGTAGGAAGATCTTCAGGGGGGTAGTGTTAGGTTTTTTTAAGGGGGGTTTGGGTGGGTTAGAGTAGGGGTGTGTGGGTGGTGGGTTGTAATGTTGGGGGGGTATTGTATGTTTTTTTTTACAGGCAAAAGAGCTGTTTACTTTGGGGCATGCCCCGCAAAAGGCCCTTTTAAGGGCTGGTAAGGTAATAGAGCTGGTATCTTTTAAATGTAGAATAGGGTAGGGAATTTTTTTTATTTTGGGGGGCTTTGTTATTTTATTAGGGGGCTTAGAGTAGGTGTAATTAGCTTAAAATTGTTGTAATATTTTTATAATGTTTGTAAATTATTTTTTTATTTTTTGTAACTTAGTTCTTTTTTTATTTTTTGTACTTTAGTTAGTGTATTTATTTGTATTTATTAGTAGGTATTTGTATTTAATTTATTTAATTTATTTAATGATAGTGTAGTGTTAGGTTTAATTGTAACTTAGGTTAGGATTTATTTTACAGGTAATTTTGTATTTATTTTAACTAGGTAGCTATTAAATAGTTATTAACTATTTAATAGCTATTGTACCTGGTTAAAATAAATACAAAGTTGCCTGTAAAATAAATATTAATCCTAAAATAGCTACAATATAATTATTATTTATATTGTAGCTATATTAGGGTTTATTTTACAGGTAAGTATTTAGCTTTAAATAGGAATAATTTATTTAATAAGATTTAATTTATTTCGTCAGATTTAAATAATATTTAACTTAGGGGGGTGTTAGGGTTAGACTTAGCTTTAGGGATTAATACATTTATTAGAGTACCGGCGAGGTCCGGTCGGCAGATTAGGGGTTAATACTTGAAGTTAGGTGTCAGCGATGTTAGGGAGGGCAGATTAGGGGTTAATACTATTTATTATAGGGTTTTTGAGGTGGGAGTGAGGCGGATTAGGGGTTAATACATTTATTATAGTAGCGGTGAGGTCCGGCCGGCAGATTAGGGGTTAATAATTGTAGGTAGGTGGCAGCGACGTTGGGGGCGGCAGATTAGGGGTTAATAAATATAATATAGGGGTCGGCGGTGTTAGGGGCAGCAGATTAGGGGTACATAGGGATAATGTAGGTTGCGGCGGTGTACGGAGCGGCAGATTAGGTGTTAAAAAAAATATGCAGGGGTCAGCGATAGCAGGGGTGGCAGATTAGGGGTTAATAAATGTAAGGTTAGGGGTGTTTAGACTCTGGGTACATGTTAGGGTGTTAGGTGCAGACTTAGGAAGTGTTTCCCCATAGGAAACAATGGGGCTGCGTTAGGAGCTGAACGCTGCTTTTTTGCAGGTGTTAGACTTTTTTCAGCTCAAACTGCCCCATTGTTTCCTATGGGGAAATCATGCACGAGCACGTTTTTGAAGCTGGCTGTGTCCGTAAGCACCGCTGGTATTTAGAGTTGCAGTGGCGGTAAATATGCCTCTACGCTCCCTTTTTGGAGCCTAACGCAGCCCTTCTGTGAACTCTAAATACCAGCGGTATTTAAAAGGTGCGGGGGAAAAAAGCACACGTAGCTAACGCACCCCTTTGGCCGCAGAACTCTAAATCTAGCCGTAAATGTACTTAACTGTAATTACTGTTTAATAACCTATGTTCTACACTACCCCTTATGTTGGTGCTATATATGCAGTTGCCTATAATAATAAAAGGTTTTTATACACAAGCATTTATTTCATGTATAGTTCATACAAAATGTGCACAATACACAAACATCACTGGCTCACAGGTAGAAGCATTATTATTATGGTCAGTGTATCTAGCACATGATTTTCACCCGGGCATTATTTACATAGAACGCAACATGAAGAGGCTCAGTGAATGTGGTAGTGACGGTGTGTAAGTGTCTGATCGGGTCACACAGCTCATAAAAGGACAGACGCCCAGCCTCATAGTCCAGCAGTATTCCTACTCTGTCACATGATAGAGGGGGATCTAATGAGGTACATATTGTATTATGTAGCAGTGCACAATCACTATCAACACACCAGGACTTGTCATTATCTCCTATCCCTGAATTATCTCCTATCCCTGAATTATCTACTATCCCTGAATAATTTCCTGTCCTCACCATGCTGGGATAACAAACCCCTACGCACCAGTGCCCTGAATTACTTGTCTCCACATCCCAGTAATGTCGTCCTGAGGAAAAGCTCCTGGTACTTAATACCTGAGAATAGCATGTAAATCTCTCTGGTGTATCTGGTCGCTGCTGGTTTATATCTGTATAAGATGCAGTTTTTAGGTCATCTGATACAATAACATAATTATTAGCTGTATTTATATCCAGTAATATGTCTGATGTCACCTGCATATAGAGCCCTTTCTTTATATCAGTCACAATACCAGTTAAACCTCTGTATACGGTCACTGAGATCAAACCCTCATCCAAATCCCCCTCAGCAAGGACCTGTTTATCACCTCTCTGTGTGACCTCATTATCTCCCTTCTCAGCACCACAAAAGTCATCTCTGTGTGATTCCTGTTCTTGTAGGACAGTTAATGGGTCAGTCATGTTGTACAGCTTCTCAATGTGACTCATCTTCCTGGTCAGCTCGTCCTTCTCTTTTTCCAGCTGCTGGATCAGATCAGAGATTGTGAATAAAACCTGCTCCTGCTGCCGGGTGATCTCACTCAGGACTCGCTTCTCTAGGTCTTCCAGCTGTTTCCTGATGTCCCTAATCAGGGCAGTGAGTCGCTCTGTTACACCAGCTGCTTTCTCTTGCACCCCTCTCCTGTGCTCCTGCAGACTCTGGACTCTTTTCTCAGTCTTCTCTCTCTTTGTGGTCAGTTTCTGCAGAAAATGTCTCAGTTTCTTTTTCTTCTTCTCAGAAGCCTCATTCAGCAGCTCCACCTGGTGTCCCCTGTGCTCTCCGACCAGGGAGCAGGACGCACAGATACAGGCAGCATCCTCGGTGCAATAATATTTTATCAGCTCCTTGTGTTTGGAGCATTTTCTGTTACCCCAGGAAGTGGTGGGTTCAGTTAAGACGTGTTCCTCAGACTTGCTGTGTACCCTCAGGTGGCTATCACACAGAGAAGCCTCACACATCAGACAGGATTTAGCAGCAGGTACAGGAGAGTGAATACAGTAAGTGCAGAAGATCCCAGTCTCTCTTTTCTCCGACTGAGTAGGATGTAGATTTCTCACTATGTTACACAGTGTAATGTTCCTCTGCAGTTTAGGTTTTGTATTAAAAGTTTCTCTGCACTCAGGACAGGTATAGACCCCAGACCCCTCCTGGGTACCCAGCACACTCTCAATACAGCCCAGGCAGAAGTTATGGCCACAGCTGAGATTTACAGGATCTGTATAAATGCTCAGGCAGATAGAACAGGTTAGCTCCTCTCTCAGATCAGCAGACTCCATGTTTGTATCCTGAGCAGGAAATGAAACTGAAAGTCTCTTCTTATTCAGTACAGGGTGTGTTGTGATTGTTACTGGCAAACTTGCTTCCTTATTTTTAACCCTTTAAGGTTCTGACTGCAGTTTGTAGCATGTTAAGCAGCAGCAACACTATATATATATTGTGTGTGACAGGGTTAAAGATAGAGATTAGAGAGAGCTGTTTTTACTCTGTAAGGAAATGGTTAACCTTCTCCCTGAGGCCACACACACCTGTAATGAATGTAATTAGCGAGTCTGTGTGAGGCTGTCAGGACTGGGGGAAGCTGCCTCATTGGTTAAAGGGACATGAAACCCACATTTTTTCTTTCATGATTTAGAAAGAGTATGCAATTTTAAACATCTTTGTAATTTACTTCTTTTATCTAATTTGCGTCATTCTCTAGATATACTTTGCTGAAAAGAATATCTAGATAGGCTTAATAGCCGCTGATTGGTTGCTGCACATAGAAGCCTCATGTGATTGGTTCACCCATGTGCATTGCTATTTCTTCAATAAAGGATATTTAAAGAATGAAGCAAATTAGAATTACAAATAATAGAAGTAAATTGGAATGTTTTTTAAAATTGTATTCTCTACTTAAATCATGAAAGAAATGTGTTGGGTTTAGTGTCCCTTTAAGGTCAGATTTACACGCGACTATAAAAAAGAAAATATACAATTATAATCCTAACACATTAATATATATTTAACAAGAATCAAATATCAGATAAATATATATATCTAAATTAAAACATATTTAAAAAACAGTTGTTAATCAACTAACCAATAAAAACACATTATTTCAAAAAGGCAATATCAACCAATCCTGAACCATTCTGTTTTTCAGTTCCCTTTCGAGTTGTCCTGTGTGTTACACCCACAAAATGCTTACTTTTTTGAAGAATTGACCATTATTACAATGTACCGGTATACCACGTTCCTCATGTTCTTAATCTAAGCAGGTATATGTAGGTGCAAAAGCCAGTACTTAGGACAAACTTCGAGATTTCTTAAGACAAGGATACTAGAACACCTTAATAAAATAGATAAAGAACATGATGATCATGGTATACCGGTGCATTGTAATAATTGTCAATTCTTCAAAAAAGAAAGGTTTTTGTGGGTGGGAATAGAGAAGGTCAAGATACATTGGAGAGGGGGTCAAATATCCAAAGAGTTGGACCAAAGAGAACTTAAATGGATACATACACTAAAAACCTATGCACAGTGGGGTTTAAACAAGGATACTAAAATTGCTGCTTTTATTTAAATTGTTTGAACAATTTCTAAACAGATCAGATAAGATAAAACAAGCATTAAAGACTTATATGTAGTTGGGCTGAAATCAGGATATTAAAATTTTTGTTTTCTGTTTAAATCTTATTGTCTATATAAACTGAGAATCCAAAACAGATAAGATAAGATAAAGATACAAATCTTATTGTTTATATCAATTGAGAATTTATGTAATTTGAAATTTGTCTAAAATGTTCACCAATGAGGTTAAAAGTCCTCTATGAGTTTAAAAATCATTTATAAGATAGTGTATACATTAACAGATAAGAAAAGAAAAGATATCCAATTTTTAACATATCTTTGATCGATATAATGGATCCATATATCCAACTTTGCAATAATTTTTAAAAGTCTTTTTCAAATAGTTTACACATTAACAGATAAGATAAGATAGGTTATAAATTTGACATACATTTTGTCCTGTGATAGAAAGAAAGGATACAAATGGATAGTTGATATAGTGATATTTTTATCCAACATTTATATATTTTTCACTATATTCAAAATATTTTCTCTCTTTTTATTTATTAGTTTATCTATCAGGCAAATTAGATATGCATTAACATGCGAAATGTCTGCATAGAATAGCAGACTAAAAAACATTTTTTTCTTTGTTATAAGTATTTCAATGTATATATATTTTGCTATAAGTATCTTAATATATGTATTCTTTTCTTTTGGTAACCATTTGATACCTTAGTTCAATATGGGACTCATTGGAATTTATTCTAAATGAATTTGACAACTATCCTTTTTACCCATTGGACGAAAAATAACGTTATCATGATACACAGAAACGGACCTGTTTGGGAACTGTAACACACAGGACAACTCGAAAGGGAACTGAAAAACAGAATGGTTCAGGATTGGTTGATATAGCCTTTTTGAAATAATGTGTTTTTATTGGTTAGTTGATTAACAACTGTTTTTTAAATATGTTTTATTTTAGATATATATATATTTATCTGATACTTGATTTTTGTTTAATATGTATTAAAGGGACATAAAACCCAATTATTTCTTTCATGATTTAGAAAGAGCATGTAATTTTAAACAACTTTCTAATTTACTTCTATTATCTATTTTGCTTCATTCTCTTAATATACTTTGCTGAAAAGCATATCTGGATATGCTTGGTAGCTGCTCATAGATGCCTCACGTGATTGGCTCACCCATGTGCATTGCTATTTCTTCAGCAAAGGATATCTAAAGAATGAAGCAAATGATATAATAGAAGCAAATTGGAATGTTCTTTAAAATTGAATTCTCTACCTGAACCATGAAAGAAAAAGTTTGGGTTTAGTGTCCCTTTAAGTGTTAGGATCGTAATTGTATATTTTCTTTTTTATAGTCGCGTGTAAATCTGACCTCAACCAATGAGGTATCAGATATCGTTCATGATTGTATATTTAAGGCCGCCTGCGATGCAGTATTTCATATCACTTTTTGTAAGCCATACTAAATTTTAACAGCTCTTGAAAAAGACGGTAAACCCAAAACGCGTTGAGCCAAATAAACAACGATATTTTTAAAGAAATATGTTTTTTCTTTCCTCACCGTTTTGTGGAATAACCTGTGGAGCTGTTAGTCTGATTTTATTCTGTGAGTATACTGCACTATTTTATCTATGTGTTTGGAAACACTATGCCAATGTTATATGCTCTGAACAGATACAGACACAACTTATTTGGGAGAATCGTAAAGCACAGAAAGGAACTTTTGGAAGACCCCCAAGAACCAGCGCCTCTACTGTCTCACAGCTCACTCTCTGGCTTCCTGTCTCATACATCAACTGTCTCTCAACTCACTCTCTCTGGCTGTCTCTTATACATCACCTGACTGTCTCTCAGCTCACTCTCTCTCTCTCTCTCTCTCTGGCTGCCTGCCTCATACATCACCTGACTGTCTCTCAGGTCACTCTCTCTGGCTGCCTCTTTCTTACATCACATGACTTTTCTCTAAGCTAACTATCTCTCTCTCTATGGCTGCCTGTCCCATACATCACCTGACTGTCTCACAGCTCACTCTCTCTGGCTTCCTGTCTCATACATCACCTGTCTCTCAGCTCACTCTCTCTGGCTGCCTCTTATACATCACCTGACTGTCTCTCAGCTCACTCTCTCTCTCTCTGGCTGCCTGTCTCATACATTACCTGACTGTCTCTCAGCTCTCTCTGGCTGTCTGTCTCATACATCACCTGACTTTCTCTTAGCTCACTCTCTCTCTGGCTGTCTGTCTCATAGATCACCTGACTGTCTCTCAGCTGACTCTCTCTGGCTGCCTGTCTCATACATCACCTTACTGCCTCTCAGCTCACTCTCTCTGGCTGTCTCTCTCATACACCACCTGACTGTCTCTCAGCTCACTCTCTCTGCCTGCCTGTCTCATACATTATCTGACTGTCTCTCAGCTCACTCTCTCTGGCTGCCTCTCTCATACATCACCTGACTGTTTTTCAATTTGTTCTCTCTAGCTGTCTCTCACATACATCACCTGACTGTCTCTCAGCTCACTCTCTCTAGTTGCCTCTCATACATAACCTGACTGTCTCACAGCTCCCTCCCTCTGGTTGCCTCTCATACATCACGTGACTGTCTCTCAACTCACTCTCTCTGGCTGTCTCTCTCATACATCACCTGACTGTCTCTCAGCTCAATCTCTCTGGCTGCCTCTCATACATTACCTGACTGTCTCTCAGCTCACTCTCTCTTGCTACCTCTCATACATCAACTGACTGTCTTACAGCTCACTCTCTCTTGCTGTCTCTCTCATACATCACCTGACTGTCTCTCAGCTCACTCTCTCTGGCTGCATCTCATACATCACCTGACTGTCTCTCAGCTCACTCTCTCTGGCTGCCTGTCTTATACATCACCTGACTGTCTCTCAGCTCACTCTCTCTGGCTGCCTGTCTCATCTATCACCTAACTATCTCTCAGCTCACTCTCTCTGGCTGTCTCTCTCATCTATCACCTGACTGTCTCTCTCACTCCTTCGGGCTGTCTGTCTCATACAGCACCTGACTGACTCTCCGCTCACTCTCCCTGGCTGCCTGTCTCATACATCACCTGACTGTCTCTCAGCTCACTCTCTCTCTGGCTGCCTGTCTCATATATCACCTGACTGTCTCTCAGCTCACTCTCTCTCTGGCTGCCTGTCTCATATATCACCTTACTGTCTCTCACCTCACTCTCTCTTGCTGGATCTTTCATACATCACCTGACTGTCTCTCATCTCCATCCGTCACATTGTCTCACTGACCTAAAGGATGTGTTACCCCATTTTTTCTTTCAGTTTTTTTTTGTAGAGGGGTCCAATGAAAGTTTATGGGGACAGCTCTTTTATTGTAGAGGGATTATGACTAAGATCTTTTTAATATACATTCCAAGCTTGGTATTCCCAATAAAAATCAATGCTTTCTTGCTTTCTCTGCAGTGAAATATTACCCCGTGGGACTTGACACATCTTGCTGACATCAGTGAGTTATGGCAACAGAAAGAAATTCGCCTTCATAACCTTCCAACTAATTTAAGAGGATTTCTCTGTGTAGGAAGTGCAGTAACAAGACAATGCTTGATTGGACTCCATTGATCGCTCCAGGAAAAGGTGTATCCACATTTTAATCACTAGGGGGTCAATAGAATGGCCAGTTTTACTATACCTCTGCTATGCTATCCACGCTGCTCTAATCATGTGCATAGATATTTCTTTGTCAACTTTAATGGGACATTGAGCACTTTGAGATGGTAAAATAAAATGATAAATCGTATATAGATATAAAAAAAAACTCTGCAATTTACTTTAATTATTTATTTTGTCCCTTTTTCCTGTAATTCCATTCTGAAATTGTGAGCTTTTCAGTTCCTGTTCGAAATAAAAGTGCAGGACACTGTTATATTCAACACAGCCATTGGCTGCACACTCTAGTGACCTATTTATAACTGTTCCTAATTGGCTACAGAAGAGAAGATAACCTAAGTTACAACATGGCAGCTCCCATTGTTTTATAGACACTACAACTTTACACTTATTTTGTCAATACTTAAACAGATAATTAAACTTTATAAAATACATCTGCATGTTATTCTCAGACTAATCTTTTATTTGAATGCATCATTCTATCTAGCATTTACTAAGGGCTAGATTACAAGTTGAGCGTTAGTGTTAGCACACGATAGTCAAACAGCCATTACAAGTGGCTGGTTATTTCTAACGCAGGCAGCATCTTTATTTTTTAATAAAACAACTACACTAGGCAGTATTTTGGGGATAAAGTTGACGGGAGTGGGGTGTTAGAAAAAAAACGGCACTGAAAGTGCCTTTACATTGTGGTCTATGGGAACTGTGTGTTCCCAGTAAATATATATGTGTATGCTTATATACATATATATTAATGTGTTAATATGGGTATATAAACATATTAACACATAAATATATATGTATATAAGCATACAGTATTCATATATATTTATAGTTGCTGCCATCGCTGCGCAACTTACCCCCTTCACTTCGCTAAAGTTCTGATGCCGTCTCTGACAGCACCAGAATGGGGCTCCTATCTTATTGCTGACAACTTGTCACAGTGGAGCGCAAATATTGCTTAACATTTGTAATCTGGACCTTAGTGTTTAATGATGATGTGCAATAGATTGTTTAATTTTGTAAATATATTTCCTTGTGTTTTTTTAATCAAATATATTACTCTATTCTCTTATTTCAAAATACATGACTTATTTGAAAATACTTAAATAATTTAAAAAATGACATTCTAAGATTTTAGTTAGGACACATAATATATTTCTTATGAATACTCCTCCTATAGGCCCCTATAATGCTTTCTACTCTATCTAACCAACCTCTCACTGTAGCTCTTCCTGTTGCCTCATAAGCTTCTCATTGCTCCATATAACCCCACTTAGTAGGTTTTATATAACCTTCCTTATACCTCTCCTATTGCTTCATATAACCTCTCCCTATAACTCCTCATATTGCTCCCTTTAATCCTCCCTATAACTCCTCCTATTGCTTCATATAACCCTCCCTATAACTCCTCATATTGCTCCATATAACCCTCCCTATAACTCCTTCTATTGCTTCATATAATGTTTCTCTATAACTCCTCCTATTGCTCCATATAACCCTCACTATAACTCCTCCTATTGTTCCATATACCTCTCCCTATAACTCCTCCTATTGCTCCATATAACCCTCCCTATAACTCCTCCTATTGCTCCATATAACCCTCCATATAACTCCTCCTATTGCTCCATATAACCCTCCCAATAACTCCTCCTATTGTTTTATATAACCCTCCCTATAACTCCTCCTATTGCTCCATATAACCCTCCCTATAACTCCTCCTATTGCTCCATATAACCTCTCCCTATAACTCCTCCTATTGCTCCATATAACCCTCCCAATAACTCCTCCTATTGTTTTATATAACCCTCCCTATAACTCCTCTTATTGCTCCATATAACCCTCCCTATAACTCCTCTTATTGCTCCATATAACCCTCCATATAACTCCTCCTATTGCTCCATATAACCCTCCCTATAACTCCTCCTATTGCCCCATATAACCCTCCCTATAACTCCTCCTATTGCTCCATAAAACCCTCCCTATAACTTCTCCTATTGCTCCATATAACCCTCCCTATAACTCCTCCTATTGCTCCATATAACCCTCCCTATAACTCCTCCTATTGCCCCATATAACCCTCCCTATAACTCCTCCTATTGCTCCATAAAACCCTCCCTATAACTTCTCCTATTGCTCCATATAACCCTCCCTATAACTCCTCTTATTGCCCCATATATCCCTCCCTATAACTCCTCCTATTGCTCCATATAACCCTCCCTATATCTCCTCCTATTGCTCCATATAACCCTCCCTATAACTCCTCTTATTGCTCCATATAACCACTCCCTATAACTCCTCCTATTGCTCCATATAACCCTCCCTATAACTCCTCCTATTGCTCCATAAAACCCTCCCTATAACTTCTCCTATTGCTCCATATAACCCTCCCTATAACTCCTCTTATTGCCCCATATATCCCTCCCTATAACTCCTCCTATTGCTCCATATAACCCTCCCTACATCTCCTCCTATTGCTCCATATAACCCTCCCTATAACTCCTCCTATTGCTCCATATAACCCTCCTTATAACGCCTCTTATTGCTCCATATAACCCTACCTATAACTCCTTCTATTGCTCCATATAATCTTCCCTTTAACTCCACCTATTGCTCCATATATCCTCCCTATACTGTAACTCCTCCAATTGTTCCATATAATGTCTCCCTATAACTCCTCCTATTACTGCATATAACCTCTCCCTATAACTCCTCCTATTACTGCATATAACCTCCACCTATAACTCCTCATATTACTGCATATAACCTCTCCCTGTAATTCCCTCTCATTGCTCCTTATAACCCTCCCTATAACTCCTCCTATTGGTTCATAAAACGCCTCCTATTGCTTAATATAACCTCTATATAACTCCCCCTATTGCTTCATTTAAGCCCTCCCTATAACTCCTTAAATTGCTTCATGTAACCCTGACTATATAACCCTTCCTATTGCCTCATTTAACCCTCCTTATAACTACTCTTATTGCTCATAAAACCTCCCTCCATAACTCCTCTAAATTGCCCCATACAATTCCCCATTTTACCCATCTTATTGCTCCATATAACCCCTTCCTCTAACTACTCACATAGCTTCATGTAACCCTCCCTGTAGCTCCTACTATTGTTCTATATAACATCTTCCTATAACTCAAAATTATATATAGATGTGGTGCACCTAATTCTATAAAATATGAAATTGAAACAAAATTGCTGGTGCTATGGGGCACTAATAAATATGAGAAGTCAATTAGTGATTACACCCTGAGACCAACCCACAAGGGAGTGGCGTGAAATGCGTCACTCGTGGCCTTGTATTTGAGCTGACTGGCAAGTTGGAATATCAAGTCTCTTCGGTTTTCGGGGTGGAGGATTGGCTTGTGCATATGTAGAAACTGAACAGACAATCATTTCAAAAGTGTTTTCATAGTGGTCACATTGGAGTGGATGTGTATAACCAGTTAATGGATTACCTAGTAACACTGGATTTGTAAATATTAAAGTCAATAATCCTGCGTGGTCTGAGCCACTTGAAAGCGGTTGATGACACACAGTAATCTATGCTGCTGGTTATGAAAGGCTCCGTTTCTTTTAACTGAACACAAGTGACTTGTTCCTATTCAATTATGTATCTTAACATACAAATGATCTGCAACCCTATGACTAATGCCAGTTGTGGGCACGAAATGCGTAAGGTATTCTCCTTGTGTCCCTATTTTTAATGATTTTGGAATAATTATGAGACCGATTGCTTATGAAATCTCTGCTTGGCATTCTTTGATTCACATTTCAGATTTGTGAATGAATATTATTAAAAGCAAAAAGGTAAAAAAAAATTTTTTTGAGTGCTGTATTTGTCAGGAGGTTCACGCTGTTGCTTTAAATTTATCTATATTCTGATTGGTGGCTTTGCCTTTAAATATCCACCTCCCTCTCTACCCATTGCTTAGTAATTGTTTTTCATAGCACTATTACTTGTGGTGTATAGAACTGAACTAAATACTAAAGCCTCAAGACTTTGTTTCTAAATATAAATTTAACAAGATTCCTCTAATCATTCCACCTATTACCTCTACCTGCAGGAACTCTGAGTAATAAGCAGCTTCACTGGGGATTACTGTGGCGACTTCACGAAAACCAAACTAACTTTCTAATTACTTTTCCAGATCCCAGCAACAAAACCATTGCGCTTTAACTCACTACTAAGCTCTTACCCGCAACAGGCGTCTGTGACAAGGAACCGTTACTTGGACCGGACTTGGTTAACGGTTAATCTTTCTCCTCCCTCCTCTGATGTCACACGCCTCCGGACCGCGGGTAAGGAAACCACTCTCTCATCTCTTCCCCACAGACTCGCTCCTCTCACTAAACAGTGATTCTGAAAAGAGATCCGACCAGGGGGGCGGAGCTAGCTGCCTTGCTGAACAGTCGCAAGAGAAAAGAGCTCTTCACGGAAAAGTGCTTAAAAGCTTAATTTTCACCATTTTAAGCCTTGAGATTGACTTTTTATCCTCTTTCCCTGCCCGCATAGTTAGCCCCCTGCACTGAGGGTCTGTGATCCGGATTGCTACCCGCACTGACCGGAGCTTCTTGAGGGAGCTGCACCGAGCTCTACTGCCTCATTCCCCGGGCCTTGCAACAACCTTTATCTCACACCTACCCTTCCTACCATCTGGCATATATAACTGAGTCCCAGCTCCGGAGGGTCTGGGCTCTGCTCCGGAGCTGTTGCAGCACTGGACTTTACACTCTGTCATCGCCGGTCTCCAACCTTAGGCGGGGACGCGGCTCAGATATATGCCGGACACAGCAGGGGGCCCGACAACAACCTAACAGCTGCAGATAGAGATTTACCTAGGAGGTCTCCAGCTTCTGAAGGCGTCCCTCATCCTGGGCCGGCGGTGGGACCGGTCGAGTAAGCGCTCCTACACTTCACTTTGCCAGTGTGGTGTAGCACGAACAGCCGCCATCTTGCCTTACCCCTGAGTCAGGCTTAGACAGCAGCCCTTTTGTAGGCCCCGAGGGGTCGGTACTCCGCTCCGGAGCTGAGGGGCTACACCACACCAACAAGCTGTCCCAGGAGCCAAGACCTGCAGCCGCCAACAACCCGGGTCTGTCTGGAGAACCCGTGTTGCACCCGCGTGTCCCACGCTGAGGCCGAGTGCTGCCCGGATACTTGTGAATCCTGCCTACATCACGCTCCCTAAGGTGGGCTGGAAATCTGGGGGAAAAGGTGATCAGGCCTTACCGCTACACAATATAAGAAAAAAGGCGCGAATACCCGCCATTTTGGGCCTCCGGGCCTTACATCTCTTCACACGCCTGAGAGCAGTGACAGCTCAAGGAGGAATTACCTACAGCGGAGTCCCCCACCTCACATCCGCTCAGTTCCTTGCTTCAGCATCTCCCTCTGCAGACCGGGTAAGACTTTGTCAGTTTCTCTGACACCTTTAATATTTACCCCTGACTCTGTTGTATAACCTGTGTACACTTATCAGTCTTCCCACAAGACTTTTGCTGGTCAGTATTTAAAGTTTATCAGCATCTCTTTGTGCCAAAGTGTTAAGGGTGCTTTGAACTCTGCTGCTGAAGATAGCCTGTACCCCCTTGTCACTTTAAGCTAGTCACAACCTGCTCCATCTCTCCAGGACCTCTGGGGGCCACATGCAATAGGGTCCATCATTTAGGAACCTCCGGCTGGCCTTCTGACCAATACTGGGACACTTAGGGGAAGACCCCCACATTGCTGGACTAACTACACATACCCTACTCCCTCCCCAAAGGTATATACCCTAGAGACACTCAATGCTACACACCCCATCTTGTCTCTGCTTCCCTAGCAACTGTACTCCCCACCTGGCAACCTACAGAGTAATATAAAAGGGTTAACTTTCACTACGCCAGAGACCCTCATCCTCTCTCATTACATATCTTGGGAGGAAGATAACTGATTTCATTCCTTATTAATATCTTACACCATCTCCAACTTTGTCAGCTATCTTGGAGGACTCTGACATTGTCACTTCACTTACAATTCACTTTTTTGAGACTGTGGAACTATAAACTGAACTCTTAACGAAAGAATAAATGTGAAAGGCTGCTGCGTCAGTGCAATTGTCCTTAGGCATGATGCCTATGGTGTAGTGTCATTTCATAACAATTCTTTCCTTCCACAGGCTTACTTACAGACCCTAATTAGTTATCGGCCTCAACCCCCCCCCCCCCCCCCCCCCCCCCCCCCGGGGCCTTGTTTATTGTCTTACTTGTTTGCATTAACCTTGCATAACTGCTGTATCCTTCCCCACAAGACTTGTATCCCCATATTTCTCAGACCCCAGTCTCTCCTGCCTGTTCATTGCACTAACTCGAACTATCCATTATATGAGAAAGAAATCTTAGCCTCTCTCCCGTGCACTGACCAGCAGGGGCCACTGCGTCAAGTAACCTAGGCCCACGAGCCCACCTGTGTACGAGGGTCCATCTTCTAACTGGCGTTCTGACACAGTCGGGTTTGATATTACTTCTTGTGACATATTATCTGATTTTTGGCTGCTGCTATCTGACCCCTCACCTCCCCGCTCCCGCCCGGCTAGTCCGGGTGGGTCACTTCCAACTTCCTTTTTCCCTTCCTTCGGGTCGTATCCCCTACTCCCTGAGGTGGGGGACTTGAGTAGCTGTAACAAATCTATGTGCTAATGTAACTTCTCTTTTCTAAGTGCTCTAACTACGAGACAGGTGTCATGTAAACTAAGTGCCTCACTTTAATATGTATAACCTTTGAATTCCTTCCAAAACAGCAGGACACTACTTTGAGCCCCCAGAGACTTCCTATTTTGCCCGCTAGATATCTGATTACTCATATATAAGATGCCTCATATGATAAAGAAACATTCAAAGTCCAACCCCAAACCTAGGAAAACAGTCTTCGATCATTTCACCCACATTACCAAGGAACCCCCACCCCAAACAGGGGGTGAGATGAGTGAACAGAACTCCCAAGATGAAGAGTCCCAATCCAGCCAACACTCAGCATCTTCTTCCCAACACTACATTACAGAATCATCGCTCAAGAAACTCCTAGCCATCCAGACCAAATCCATTACCCAAGAAATCCAGCGCAGCTCCGCAGAGCTCAAGAAAGAAATATCAGAAATTGGCAACAGAGTTGATGCTCTGGAGCGCAAACAAGATGATCAGGCTGTGGACCAATCCAACATTCTGGCTTATGCTGAAAATCTTGCAGAGCAGATCTCACAATTAGAATCTAAATTGGCTGACATGGAAGACAGATCGAGACGAAGTAACATCAGATTCAGAGGAGTCCCGGAAACAGTGACTCCAGCGGATATTCAAGGCTACCTCCAAGACCTTTTTAAAGAGCTTATAGGCACCCCTGAAGGCCTATCTAGCACAATGGAGAGGGCACATAGAGCATTACGCCCCAGATCAGTGAGTTCTGACAAGCCGAGGGACATTGTGGTGTGCTTCCATAGCTACCTATATAAAGATCGCCTCCTTCAAGCTGCTTATCGCAAGCCAAACCTAAGTGGTAGGTTCGAGGGGGTACAAATTTTGCCTGACCTTTCTGCACATACTCTCCAGCAACGTCGACACTTCAAGTCAGTGACCACTGCTCTGCGCAAAGCTAACTACCGATATCGATGGGGGTTCCCAACCAGGCTCATAGTTACCAAGGATAACCAATCCATAACCATCACTACACCCTCTCAGGGTACGACTCTACTGGCCTCATGGGGTCTTCTAGTGGACCCTCTCAATAACCGGGCTCAATCTCAAACTGCCTTGAGAGCATCAGCCCCTGAATGGTCGACAAAGGAACAGAGAATAAAAAGGCCTAAGACACAGCACTCACAAGCTTCCCAGGGACACTCTGAGCCCACCGAGTAGGCCTCTGCGGAAGTCACATGACCTGGTTTAGAAGTTTGTTGGCCCTAGGGTCTCTCCTGATGGTACTCTCTGCCTGGCCTTCATCTTGGCTAAGGTGGGGCTGCCGTGAGACCTATTGAGCCGCTAAAATGTTTACTTATGGACTAAGTTATATGTTATAAGTTCTGATAAATTATGTTATTTGCTGTTTTGTATTTGTTTAGGTTTAAGCACTTTATATTATGATAAACTTACTCTTAGAGCGGGGCTGACGTTTCTGCTCCACTGTGCTAGCTCCGGAGTTGTTTTCTCAACCCCCCAACTGAAGCCCACTCTAGGGCTCACCTGAGGTGGACTACTTCCACCACACCAGAGGCACTTCCTAGTGCTTTCCTTTTCTACTTACCTACCCTCCCTCTCTCTTTTCCCCCTTTCTGTCCCCCAGACCCAGAAACCCTGACTCCCCGGCTCCAATTCTTAATCATTACTATTTATGACAGGCTCTCCTCTGAGGTTTCTCACACAAAATGTTAGAGGACTCAACACTCCCTTTAAGAGAAGTCTCTTATTGCGCTCACTGAAACACCACAACCCTGATGTGGTGTTCCTGCAGGAGACGCATTGGCTCAAGGACGAACCGATTAGACTTTCCTCCAGGGATTATACACATATTGAGTATGCTCCCTTCACTAAAAAAGCCAGGGGTACTGCAATTCTCCTTCATAGGAGACTAGCTATCGAACCAATCTTGACCGTTAGAGACCCACAAGCCAGATATACCATCCTAATTTGTAACATCAACCATGTGCTTTACACACTTGCATCAGTTTACCTACCCAACACTCATCAACCTAAGTGCCTCAAACACATACTCCATGTCATCTCCCAACACCAACAAGGTAGGGTTATTATCTCAGGTGACTTCAATATGACCTGGGAGCCCAGGCTGGACAGAACATCCTCTGGCCGAGTTGGGGCCCCTCCCCCTAATGAACGACTTGCAGCGAACTTCCGTACCCTCATGGCGTGTTCAGGGTTCTTTGATATTTGGAGGTCTATCCACACTCAAGACCGAGACTACACGCACTACTCACACTCACATCGACAATATTCTAGACTCGACTACATATTCTCCACGGCAGATTCTCTAGACCTAGTTACTAACACGGCCATCCATATCTGCCACTGGTCAGACCACGACTGTGTTATCGTCGACCTCATGTCTTCTAATACCACTCGCTCTAGACCCTCCTGGCGCATGCCCCACAACTTACTGCAGGATGTTCCCTTTAGAGAGAAACTACGCGCAGAAATTGGGCATTTCCTTAAAACTAACGACCGGGCACAGGTAGCTGACGATACCCTATGGGGAGCTGCTAAAGCAACCATAAGAGGCTTCATGATATCTGAACAAGCTAAAATTAGAAGGCAAGCGGGTCTCTCGCTGGCTCAGTCTCACATTAAGCTCAGAGAACTTGAAGGCCAAAATAGAGTAAAACCTACTACCCCTCTAACGACCCAAATAACCGATATTAAAAATCACATTTCCCAACTAGAACTTCGGAGAACGCAGGAAACCCTAACTAAACTCAAACAACTATACTTTTATAAGGGCAACAAGGCGGACACCCTTTTAGCCAATAAACTCAGAAATAGAACTAGTACCTCGTGTATACATGGCATTGTTAGGGAGGGCTCTCTCCTTAAAATTCCCTCGCGCATAGGGGAGTCTTTTGCTGAGTTTTACTCCAAACTATACAATATAGAAAAATCAGAGAACCCTCCCGTGACCCCGGAAGATTCCATTCGTGAGTACCTAAAATCTCTAAATCTTCCGTCCCTCTCACCCGATCAAAGTGATACTCTAAACTTGCCATTCTCTCTTAGAGAAGTGCAACAAGTTATCAAGAATTCTAAATCATTTAAATCACCTGGACCAGATGGCTTCCCAGTACACTTCTATAAAACTTATAACCAAGAACTCTCCCCCCTACTCCTCAGACTCTTTAATTTGGCTAGGAAAGAGGGTAAATTTAAGAGTGAATTCCTCGTAGCCACTATTGTAACTATACTAAAGCCTAATAAAGACCCCTCTCTCTGTGCCAGTTACAGGCCAATCTCCCTAATCAATACTGATATTAAATTCTTCTCCAAAATTCTAGCCAATCGTATCGCCAACCTTCTCCCCTGTCTAATCAATCCGGATCAGGTAGGATTTATCCCCAAAAGAGAGGGTCCGGATAATACTAGAAGACTCTTGAATATTATGACTCTGTCGTCCAGCCTTAACAAACCCATGGCGATTATATCATTAGATGCAGAAAAGGCCTTTTATCGGGTGAGATGGCGATTCCTGTGGGAAGTACTTGACACCTTTAAATTCCCAAGTTCCCTTTTGGGCGCGATCAAAGCCTTATATTCTACTCCCTCCGCCTCGGTAAAGGGTCTTGGTTTCCAAACCCCCCCTTTTCAAATCTCCAACGGGACCAGACAGGGCTGTCCCTTATCACCCCTACTTTTTGCATTGGCCATCGAGCCGTTGGCAGAAAAAATCAGACTTGACCCACATATGAGCGGGATCACCCTATGTGGCACCAAACACAATATAGCCTTATTTGCTGACGACATTACCCTTTTCTCATCAGATCTCACGACCACCCTCCCTAGACTTTTACTGTTAGTCAGGGAGTTTGGTGCCCACTCTCATTATAAACTAAATATCTCTAAAACTGAGATTTACACCCAAGGCTTCCAGAACTCGTATATAGCCCCCTTAAAGCTTAAATATCCGTATAAATGGTCGGAATCTTCAGTGACCCATCTGGGAGTCAGACTGTCCAACGACTTCCCCCGGGTTATCAGGGACAACTACCTCCCCTTGCTGACAGAGCTCCGCTCCCTCAGTGAGAAGTGGAACCTCTCCCAAGTCTCTTGGCTTGGACGGATCGCTGCCTTAAAGATGTCCTTCCTACCTCGACTCACATACTTATTCCGTTGTCTACCAATCAAAGTCCCCAGGCATATTCTACTACAGTTTCAGAGTGAGGTTACTAAACACATATGGCAGGGTAAGCCCCCAAGGGTGGCACAGAGAGTCTTACAGTTGCCTCGGTCACAAGGAGGTTTGGGCTCTCCCTCGATAGTAAAATATTATGAGGGAGCCATGCTCACCCATGTCTCCCAATGGGGAGTTATACAGTCTTCCTCTAAATGGAAGTCTATTGAGCAGGCCTCATTACCCTTCAACCTAACTCTGCGTGACCTGATTTGGACGCCTGCACATTGTCGCAGGGATCTATCCCTAGTAAACCCCATTATCCGGGAATGCCTGCAATTTTGGGATAAAATCCGCCACTCTAGACAGATTGCTCCCCACCCCTCTCCCATAGCCTCCTTGCCAGGCCTATTAGTTGGACTACAGGATGCCCATACATTTAAATGGTCCCAAATAGGAATACAGATGGTTTCGGATCTCTGGCTCCCGCCATTGGAATGTGGATTTAAATCTGATTCACAGTTGGGAGTAGACGGAGCCTTGCCCCATATTCTGAAATTTGAATATTTCAGAATTAAAAGCTTCTTGACCTCCTGGGGCTTTAAGCCTCAGTCAAATCGTCCACTAACCTTGTGGGAGACCACTTGGAACCAGGGAGAGAGGCTTCACAAACCCCTCTCCAGGCACTACACTCTGTTGAACTCTGAACTGAATTCAGACCTGGCTCCCCACCTTGTAAAGTGGGGATCTTTACTATACAGATCACTCACAGCAATTGATTGGGAACAAGCGCTTGAACGAACCAAAAAAACTATACATTGCATCACCCTATTTGAAACTTATTATAAGTTGGTGGCTCACTGGTACTATGTGCCCACCAGGCTAGCTAAAATATTTCCTAGCGCATCCCCGTATTGCTGGAGAGGTTGTGGCCAGAGAGGGGACTCTTTACACATCTGGTGGGAATGTCCCAAAATACGCCCCTTATGGATAAAATGTTTTAGAGCCCTTCCCAAATTAGGAATCTCCCTACGTAGCTCTCCCGCAGTAGCCCTCCTACACATAGGTACTCATTCCATCCCCAAACATCATGCTTGCATAAGTATTTACCTCTTTATGTCCATCAAGCACCTGATAGCCTCCGACTGGAAATCGGAGTCCCCACCCAGCTGGGCGAGAGTTTGCTCCTATATGGCCTACTTATACACCATGGAAAAAAGCATATTTTATCATCTAGGCAACTCTGACCTATTTGAGCTTATTTGCGCCGACTGGAAAGACACTTATGACACAACTTGGAGACCTAACGTTCTCTCTCCCTCTTAGCCCTCCTGGCCGGAACAAGGGGCCTGAGCTAGAGATAGACCTGGCCGGATTCAAATGCCTTCCTGATGACGTACCCACTCTAGACTGACGATATATTCCTCAAATCCTCTTCTTCTCCTCTACTCTTCTTACTTCTATACTTCTATCCCCCCCCCCCCTTTTTCTCTCCTGGGCGGGAGTCCCCTGGATCTCCCCCATCCGCGTTACAAAACCCTATCATGTGTTTTAACCAACCTCTGTATCTGCGGAATCCTTTTGAACTATTTACTATACATTTCAAAATGTGTGTCTACAGACCGTCTAGAGGACGTTATGAGTCCTCGAATTGCTAATCTTGTTTCTGTTTTGTTTCCTTTTCTTATTGTGTGCATATCCTCACTTGTAAGCATGATAAGATAAATAAAGCTCTTTTGAAAATAAAAAAAAAAAATAAAAATAAAAAAAGAGATCCGACCAGCACAACTTCTCAGCAGCAACTCCCCTGCATTGTTTTCCGTTACGGAAGAAAACTGAAACTGTCTCCAATCAAGGTAAAAAGTTACTTTGTTTGTAAGAACTGACTGTTTACATTGCAATACAAATACTCACTTCACATTCAGTTAAAGAGGGCTTTTGTCTGCACACATACTGCAACTATATTCTAGAGGAATCAGAAAACGCTTTGCATAAGAAATTAAATCCTTTATCCTGAATCATTACATAAATCAAAATACGAGTTGTTAGGTAATTGGAGTTTACCTCTGGAATAGGAGAGTAAATTTCACTTCTGTGTATGAGGTAATATACAGAGTTCTCACGACTAACTCACTTAATATTTATTGAATCCTTTTCATTAATAAAGGATCTTCACATTTATTCAGTGATACAAACTTAAATTAAAGGTACAGCAGTTGTGTTTCTTAAAAGGAGTCATTCCTTATATTATTTGATGTGGTTATATTTCCACCAGACCCTTCTCTTTCTTGAAATGTTTCTCTCCCTATAACTCCTCCTTTTGCTCCATATAGCATCTGATTGCTCCATATAGCCCCCCCCCCCCTATAACTCCATTTATCTTCTCCCTATAACTTCTTCAATTGCAACCTTATCCTAGTGCTCTGGTGGTTAGAGCTACTGTCCAGCAGCAAGTTGAGGAAACCCCACCAAAAACAAACAAAAAACAGTCAATCAGCAGTTCTAAGTTCATGCTATGTTTTGCTGTGATCTTATGAGTAAACTTCATTAAATTGAATAGGGAAATAACATGCCAAATGCACGCTCCCTGGCAAGTCATGGGACTAGTATCCTTTACAATGGGGGTGTGAATAATTAGGAAATTTTGAGGTAAATATCTTTCTTTTTTTATATAAAGATGTTCAGGTGATAATTTCTAGTAAGATTTGTACTTTCAAGTGCTTCAACATTTTATGTATCATGTCCCTTTAAGAAAACCCCATCCCTACCCCTATCTCTAATACTAAACTTAACCCTAGTTATAGCCCATAGCCCAAGTCCTAACCCAAATGTTAATCAAAGCCTATCCTTAGCCATAACAATCTGGTATATTATAATCTTTCAGAAAGCCTATCAAACGATTTATCTAATAAACTTCTTATAGACTTTTTAAGGGCATTTTGAAGAAAACTCATTATATATATTTTTTCTAAATTAATATAATATACCCCACACTAACTAGACTTGTGTGCAGTGAAAAAAATTGTTTTGGTTAGTTTCGGACCGATTCAGATTTTTTCGAATTTCGTATCGATTCGAATTTGGATACATTTGAATGCATTCATTTCGGATTTGAATAAATTCAGATGTATTTGTTTCGGATTCTATTCATAAATTTGGACGTTCAATACTATTTCGAATTTGAATATTACATTTATAAAACACAGTATAACACAGACTAGAAATACTATTTCAAATTCGAATGGTACATTCGAATTCAAATTTGATATTCAAATTAGAATATTTAATTTAGAATGTAAAGAATAATTCCAAACTAATTCGGATTTATTCGGTAAAAATGCATTTGGATTAGTTTAGTTTCGTTGCTAGGGTAATTCGGAAATTCGAATCGATCCGAATCTCCGAATTTGGCTGAATTCGGCTGAATTTTGATTTGAAACGAAACGCACATGTCTAACACTAACCTAACACCTAACACACATCGTAACCTTTACCCAAACCATATCACTAACCCTAACATTAATCCTAGCCTTAGCCATAATTTTATCTCAAGCTATAACTGTAGCCTTGGTCCTAAGCATAACTCTAATCCTAACCCTATCCATAATGTATCCAGTCACCTATCTCAAGATGGACCATTGCTGTTACACCACAATACCACTGGTGGTGGGATCTCAGTATGCCAATGATATGAACCAACTACAATATCACACCAAATCCTATTGAAGCAAATTGTGTTTGCCTTACTTTTTTCCTGACATACATTTGCAATATTGGCAATAAACTTTATTTATCTTTATGTCTAAACTTTTAAAGCAACCTTTTGAAATAAGTGGATGAGTACTTTATTTTTGGCTCTAAGTCTTCCATTTCCAAAACAGATATGAAAAGTGTTTTCATAAAAAAATAGGTGCTATAGGATTGCTCGATACAGCCCTCCCAGTAAAAAATATAAAAAGAAATTCCTGAGGAGGAAAAAACTTAAGAGGATGCGCTTGGAACACAGGTTATCAAAGTGGGACCTACCACTTTATGATTGGGTTTGTACCCGTATGCATAAATAAAAAAAAAAATATTTTTATAAACAGCACAGTGTTTGGTATGTGTAAAAAATTTATAATAATGACGAAAATAAATTGTGTGTAAAACAAGTGCTCAGGACAATTTGTGTATAATATTAGTGATACATTGAAATAATCAGATATCACAGATAAACAATGATATTTGTGGCGATTATTAAAATATAAAAAAAAAAAAAAAAAAAAAAAAAAAAAAAGTACTTATCAATGTCCCAAAAATTGCTGTGATGTAAAAAATAAGTGTCCAATCCTAATATGTGAACGGTGATGTGTTCAGGTGTTTGGCGTGCTCCTCTTGTGTCCCGCGGTGCGATGGGTCAGGGTGTCTAGAATGGAAGATAAACAAGGGGCGCCAACATAGTGTGAATCGTTCAAACAACAAGTATAAAAGTGATGTGCAAAAAACTACTCACAAGGAAAGTGGCACCTTAAATGAATAAGGTGCGATAAAGCAGGCTGACATTCAAATTCCAGCAGTCAGTACGCTGGAGGTCTCACCCAGAGGACCTGTGGAATCCAGATAGGCGTCTAGAAAGTAGCACCCACGTTTTTTAGGGCCAATGGCCGGACCAGGTGAGCTGCAAGCTGATAGGTGTTCTCCTGCTGCACTCACGCCACCGAGACTTTTCTCCAAAAACGACAGTGTCAGTGTATGAAAGGTTCCGTGGTAAAAGTCCTGTTT
This sequence comes from Bombina bombina, assembly GCF_027579735.1. Taxonomy (NCBI): domain Eukaryota; kingdom Metazoa; phylum Chordata; class Amphibia; order Anura; family Bombinatoridae; genus Bombina; species Bombina bombina. The sequence continues at coordinate 520,429,040 of NC_069505.1, read as the reverse complement.
CAAAAACAAGTGGATCGTGGAAAGAAGCAAAAATACCGGGTCGTGGTATAAAACAAACAGTATTTATTTTGCAACGCGTTTCTCAGTCTATTCCAGACCGTTTCATCAGGCCTGATGAAACGGTCTGGAATAGACTGAGAAACGCGTTGCAAAATAAATACTGTTTGTTTTATACCACGACCCGGTATTTTTGCTTCTTTCCACGATCCACTTGTTTTTGAAACAGGACTTTTACCACGGAACCTTTCATACACTGACACTGTCGTTTTTGGAGAAAAGTCTCGGTGGCGTGAGTGCAGCAGGAGAACACCTATCAGCTTGCAGCTCACCTGGTCCGGCCATTGGCCCTAAAAAACGTGGGTGCTACTTTCTAGACGCCTATCTGGATTCCACAGGTCCTCTGGGTGAGACCTCCAGCGTACTGACTGCTGGAATTTGAATGTCAGCCTGCTTTATCGCACCTTATTTATTTAAGGTGCCACTTTCCTTGTGAGTAGTTTTTTGCACATCACTTTTATACTTGTTGTTTGAACGATTCACACTATGTTGGCGCCCCTTGTTTATCTTCCATTCCCTCCCAGTAAAAAAGGATTATGCTTTCCAAGAGGGTTGATGCTCAACATACGGTCATATTTATAGCCATCAAATAAAATATAAAGTATGGCAATTTTATTACTATTAAGTAGCATAAGTAAGATTTAAGAACCGTTCAAGGGAGAAGATAATCCAGAATGGACTAATGAAGAAGTGATTAGGACTGATGGAAATAGGAGTCTTCATCCCTGATGGACCCACACTGTTTAATATTTGCTAGAGGGGGTTGAAGAGAGTCTAGTCTTAAATTAGGAAGCCACAGTAGAAGTAGGGAAAACATTTAATAAGGTATAAATAGAGCGAGGAACTCTAGCCTTTTCGCCTTTTGTGTCTTATCTTCTCAAGCTCAAGAAGCAAAGCGGATTCCAAACCTTCCAACAGTACTTACTTAGATCCGTCCTGTGAGTAGAGTCACCAGTGGTCTGTGGGCAAGTACGGCATGCTATAACGGGTATGACTAGATGGTTAGCACAGTCTGGGATGTGACTAGGCAGTTCCTTTTTTCACTTACAAAAACAGGTAATTTTACATAAGAGTGAAAGACCTTCAGGAGGACAGCAGAGCAATACTCCCAAATGTGACAGTTAGCTAAGCACCTAAGGGTTCTCCTTCTACTGGCTATCGCTACTACCACACCAGCTTACCTAAAACAAATGCACCGTTAAGAAGTTAAAGGGACATGGAACCCAAACAGAGGACCACTTAATTTCCTACCACAAAAAGCAGGCCACATCCCTGAATTAATCAGTCATGCCCTTGACTTCTCAATAAGGTTCTTGGTCAAAAGTTGAAGACATCAGACCACTGTAGCCATATTGCAAGTTGGTGTCTTCAGTTTGTGTTGTATCTTCTAGGCTACACTTGTGCCTGGGTCATCTTTCTACCCCAACGCCCACCAGCATGAAAATCTAGTGTGAGTTGCCCTATATTTTACTTAATGGGAAATTAAACTGAAATGTATTTATTTCATATATATATTTCATATATATATATATATATATATATATATATATATATATATATATATATATATATATACATTTAAAAATAAATAGACCATATTCTGGTTTGTGATGAACATTGGAATGTGACTATTTCATGTCGGGTTAGTACACTTGAGAAAATGTGATTGGGTTTTGAGTAAGGGTGTTATTTTTTTCTAACTTCTTTGAAGTCTATGAGGGACTACGTTAACGTGGTCAAAATATTTGAATTTCACTTTTTGCTCGTGTTGGGTTAGCACTTATACTACGCATGCTACCAGACGTGCGCAAAAAGCCTCCATCTACCAGAGTTAACACACAAGCCGAAGCAATAAATAGCACGCCACTCGTAGCCTAGCCCTAAATGTTTGTACATTTACAAAAAAAAACTCTGATTGCCAGAATGTTATGAAATTATTAATTGCACACATCGTGCATTAATATTAAATGGATATGAAACCCACAATTTTGCTTTCATGATTCTAATAGAGCGTGCGATTTTATACAACTTTCTAATTTACTTCAATTATCGTTTTTTTCTTCATTCTCTTTGAATCTTTTGTTGGAAAACAGAGGCATAAGCCGGCCTTTTTCTGCAGTACTATATGGTAGCAGTTTTTCAAGAAGGTTATCCATTTGCAAGAGAGCACTAGATGTCAGCATTATTTCCTGTTACGTAGTGCTCCAGTCATCTACCTAGGTATCACTTCAACAAAGAATATCATGAGAATCAAGCATATTTGATAATAGGAGTAAATTTGATTTTTTTTTAAAAATGGTATGTTCTAACTGAATCACAAAAGAAAATGTTTAGGTTTAATTTCCCTTTAATTACTTAAAGGGACATGAAACCCAAAACTTTTCCTTCAGGATTTAGGTAAAATGTATGATTTTAAACAACTTTCCAATTTACTTATATTATCAAATTTGTTTAATTCTCCTGGTATCATTTGTTGAAGGAGCAGCAATGCACTACTGGTTTCTAACCTAACACATGGGTGAGCCAATGACAATCGGTATATATATGCAGCCACCAATCAACAGCTAGAACCTAGGTTCTTTGCTGCTTCTGAGCTTTCCTAGAGAAACCTTTCAGCAAAGGAAAACAAGAGAAGGAAGCAAATGAAATAATAGACATAAATTGGAAAGTTGTTTAAAATGGTATGCTCTGTCTAAATCATGAATGTGTAATTATGACTTTACTGTCCATTTTAAGTGAATTGCTGCTCCTTTAAATAAAGGATTCCAAGAGAATGAATCAAAATTAATTAGAGAAGTAATTTGGAAAGTTGTTTAAAAATGTATGTTCCATAGAGGGTTTCATGTCCCTTTAAGTAATTGGAATTTTATCTAAACCTGCCACACTATATTGGTTATCTCAGATCACAAGCTCAAGTATCATTTTCCTAATTGGTAACAGCAAAGTAAATCAGGAACATAGATTTAACCAGGCTTTTCAAAAAGGGACTCCTCTTGATTTGCAAAACCTTGTAAATTTTGCTAACAAAATGACAGAGTTTTAACTATCCTTTAATAGCGCTTGCTGGCCACCAAGTTCCGATATTTTCTCCATCTCTAATTTAATTGCGTGTATGTATGTATTGGGTACTTGTAAAGCGCAGCTAATCACCCGTAACGGTCTCAAGGCGCTGCTCATTTTATCAACCTCGGAAGGTTGAGTGGACCTCGCCAGGGATCAAACCTGCAACCCTTGGGTTGCTACAGAGTTGAGTCACAGTGCCTTAGCATGCTGAGCTATCTGTCCGGCTTTGTGATAATGGCCGGACTTCTTAATGAATCCTTGCACATCCAATATTGTCTAGCACTATCAGAGATCTAAATAGGGATCCATGAATTGATATTAGAGTCTCTATTTTTCTGCTATTAAAGGGACACTGAACCCATTTTTTTTCTTTTGTGATTCAGATAGAGCATGCAACTTACTAATTTACTCCTGTTATCAAATTTTCTCCATTCTCTTGGTATCTTTATTTGAAAAGCAAGAATGTAAGTTTAGATGCCGGCCCATTTTTGGTGAACAACCTGGGTTGTTCTTGCTGATTGGTGGATAAATTTACCTACCAATGAACAATTGCTGTCCAGAGTGCTAAACCAATAATTGGCAGGCTCCTTAGCTTAGATGTCTTCTTTTTCAAATAAAGATAGCAAGAGAACGAAGAAAAATTGATAATAGGAGTAAATTAGAAAGTTGCTTAAAATTGCATGCTCTATCTGAATCACAAAAGAAACAATTTGGGTTCAGTGTCCCTTTAATAGCTCTATCATCCATGTATCATTTTCTTGATATATTGCTGCATTGCTTTCCTATTTTAATTATCTGAGCTAAAAAAATCCCTCATCAAATCTACATTCCACCTTAAGTAATCTAGGTCTATATTCATTAATTTCCCCTTTGCAGAGTAGTGTAGAATATTAAATACCAAAATTCAATTTTTTAATTGTAATTTTCTTCTTTTTATTTTATCAAGAAATACATAGAAAATACATTTCATCTGAGGGCCATCATCATGTTAATAATTCAGTAAATCAATGTCCCTATCTCCTACTACAATAAAAATTCCATCTTTACAACAAGTCCTCTGGAAGACCAGCATCTGATTTCTCAAAACGTACAGCAGTTTCATCACTGCATGTTCATTATTTATTTTTTTACAATTTTTACATTGTACTTAACATAAAATGCCCTTCATACAGTTGTTTTTATAACAAATACAAGGAAGATGTATTTTTTATATATATATATATATATATATATATATATATATATTCACATGTGTAGGATGTTACCTGGGTCATATTCAGACATCATTATTTTCTGGTGTCTGTAATCTCCAGTATTCTATTAGCCAAAACTCTGGAGCATCTGTGAACAACCACCAAAACAGCAATACCAGCATTAATACAGAATTATATAAAAGACCTCTTGGATATAACAAATTGGGAATATTTTTTATATATAACTTGAATAAGAAAAATATATAAATTGAATATATGAGTTCATACACTAAGTTGTCAAAATTGAATTTCTGTTGAACAAACCTCCTGGTAGGCATTGTGGTAACAATAATATGAAGTTATTTATCAGGGATATTATAAACAATAAAACCTTAACCACTGATAAATAGAGAATTGATTAATACTAACAATTGTGGTACTGTAAACGTTTACTATTTGGGCATCATAACCATTTGTGATTTGTAATTACTTTATTAACAATTGTGTCTCTGTTAATACTCAAATGATGCTCTGAGAACTTCACTGACTTGCAACTGAAGTCTCATATGGCATGTAAATAGTTTTATCAGATCATCTGACTATACATTAAATTACTAGGAAACAATTTCTGGGATAGTAGTTTACATTTTTGAGACTGTTTCAGTTCAACGGAGAAGAGTTATTATCTTCACAAGGTATAATAGGTTGCAGCAACAGGTTCGGTAAAGGACGTTTATAGACGACATTTGGTCAATTCCCCTATGAATACTTCAAATGAAACTACTAACTTTATATCTAAGAAGATCTATTTCCACTACAGATATATTGTTCAGCGTACTTAATAAATGTAAAGCCCTATTAAAATATTGACCTAATTAAAATAGGGTAGTTCACTGTATACAGAGAAGATAACAAGGTACCTGAGATCCGTCATTCCAAGTCGTAATATTTTGGAAGAAATCTATTCACTATTCTTTACTGAAAACCAAGGAATTATTCCTAGTACCACTAATGTCAGTGTGCTCCCAAGTAGGACCATAGTATCTAAAGTTCAACTACTGTAGACAAAGCCACCCCTAATCTAAAATTTATGGAAAAGTAAACAACGCATCTTTGTAAAATAATTCAGCTAATTATTTTGTGAGTAAGAAAGTTTTAGAAATAGTAGACATTTTTTGTTTGCTATCTTAATGCGTAAACCTCCCTGAAAGCTGCTATGTTTATGGTGGCTATGTAGATAGGATGCTATGGTCTCTCTTCTGTCCCAGAAGATTGGAATTTTAAGCAGTTTTATCCTGAGTTATAGTTTTTAAGTGAAAATTAGCCCTAGAAAGCACAGCTCAAATCCTCGCTGAACATCTGAAAGGTTTAATTATTACCAAAATTCTCAGCTCATAAATAATCTCTCTTATTACAAAAATTAATCTTGGAAGGATAATAGATTTATTTGGTCCTGATGGGATTAGAACCTATGACCCTGAGGTTTGAACAGGTGCTGCAGTTAGCTGAGTCATCTTAGCACATCTATCCCAGTAGATTATTTTAAATGTATTCCTTATAAAATTATTATTATTATTTTTATTTTACTTATATGAAGGCAACATGTTCTGTAGCCCTAAAGAGTGTAGAAAATTGGAAAAACTCTAAAAGAATGACAATGAAATTCTCAAAGTTCATAAAATATCTTATTTTGGTTTTCTGGGACTCTTCTTTCTAAATATATTTAACAGAGGCGTAACTAGAAACCACAGGGCCCAGGTGTAATTGCGACCTGTGCACCCCCTGTAGTTTTGCCCCTGATATTTAATATGCTTTAACCAGGAGATGGTTGGATTATATTAACAATGTAATGTCGTAGATTTATTGTGGCATAATATGAAACCATTAATGTTTAATACTTTTTGGAGTATATTTCATTTGTACTTAACATTTAATAGCAAATATGTTCTGACAGCTTCCTGTTTCCAGCATCAGCTATCATATTGCATTTCCAAACTTCTATAAGCACAATTCACTTTTCCATAAAACAAAAATGCATTTAATTCTAGAAAACATAGCTTATCACTATGTCCTCTAGTTCAGATTTTGAATGGGACGCAAAATAAACTGGAAGAGTCATGGGTTGGATGATCTGGTTCTGCAGTGGGTTCTGGCAACTAGGTGGAGTTGAAACATTCTGTGGTGGATATTTTTGGTCTAGGACTAAAGAAGGGTACCCAGGGGCAGAGTCTGGGCAGTTTTGGAAAGATTTAGAAGTTTCTCACTTGGTTCTAATAGTCACAGGCTTCATTGACAGAAACTAGGATGTGTGTGTGTGTGTGTGTATATATATATATATATATATATATATATATATATATATATATATATATATATAAAAAACAGTGTTTACTTCTCTGATGTACCAGGTGAGGAGTTGTGTGACTAAGCTCTGTTTCCAAATAAATGCCACCAATACACATAAAGGCTAAAGGTGTCTCTTACTCTGTTTGTGCTGAAAGGATGATAATTATATGCAGCAATATTGATAATATATTTGCAGCAAACCATAAAGGGCTAGATTACAAGTGGCGCACTAACTGTTCGATAAAGGGTTTACGTGCGTTGGGTTAGCGTGGCTTCAGAGCTATGGTTTACTGTTACGATAGTCAAAAAAGTTTCAGAAGACACATAAAAAATACCTTCAAAATGTATCTTTTAACTTACAGTTACCCTCATAATAACACTGTCTGATAAAAATTATTTTTTAAAAATTGCATAAAAAAGTAATAGTTGCTCTAAGATATGAGACAGGAGGCAGTCAAAGGGCTTTAACATAGAGATGCATACATATGCATGTCTAAATATGTACATATGTATATATACACACACACATGTATTTATATGTGTGTATATATGTACTTATATGTGTATATATGTACTTATATGTGTATATATATATTTATATGTGTATATATGTACTTATATGTGTATATATGTACTTATATGTGTATATATGTATTTATATGTGTATATATGTATTTACAGACATACATACACATAAATACATATGTATACATAGATAGACATACTGTATATAAGTGCATTGGAGCCCTTTGCAGTCAAGTAGCTAAAAACATGAAAAATCATATTTATGCAATATTCATATTTAATAAAGTGTTATACTGTGTATGAATTGAAAATATTTTACATTCCAATGTTCTCCACATAGGGGAATATACTCTTAGTATTTTTACTATTGGGAGGCGCTACTGATTCTCTATATTATCAGTAAAGCTGCTGTAAAATATAGTGATTTGAATGACAGGTAAGACCTCGCTTCTAATCATTCAATAAAATGTTAGGAAAAAAAGAATATATAATTTACACAGCGCTAAACTGTTGTAAGGTTCATCAATGTTAACCTTATTGTTTTAGTTACTCTGAACATTCATATTATTCGCTATAGCTACATAAATACTGATAGATACAATGTGTAGTTTCTAATAAGCTAGAAATCTCTAATAGAAGTAATATCTGTATATACACGTTTGTTATAAATAGGTTATAAAGTAGACAGTATAATAGAAATTATCTCCTACGATAACCATATATAATAATGTCACAGATTGAAACATTAAAAATAAGAGCGAAAGTCTTTTTGGTTCATACAAAGTCCAACATCTGAGTAGATAGTAGTATTTCTCCTATATGGTTTATCTTAACTACTTACAAAATATACCCTCAATCTATGAGGTAAAGAAAGGGTGTTTCAACCGGTGATTCTCTCCGGACACAGTGCTGGGCTTTGAAGTAGGTGTCTCAAGTTAATTTTCAACCACTTAGAGATAGCATTGACTACTTGCAAATAAGGTTTGGCTGACCTTTTTGGCGAAAAACTGTGCACTACTAAAAATGCATCTATGATACCTCATACATACTGAGGTTACCTTTGTGAGTACCTTTTTATAAAATAAAGTTGCCTTCAGTATTTACAGAGTCACGCTATGTTTGCTTTGTTTTAACTTCCTCCACATGAATATCTGACCGTGTATCGATACTCTACGAAGCTGGAGCTGACATAACACAGGTGTTATCCTAGAGGCAAGAATACCACAAGGAATTTTTGACATCACTGATACCTCATTTCGATTGAGGTTACCCTTGTGAGTATATCTGTGTACCCTATTGGCTTATTCTGTACCTTTACAGGATTACACTATGTCCGTTTTTTTCTTATACCCTTCTATTTAAATGACGTGAGGAAAAGATTCACGGGGGAGTGGTTGAAAATTAACTCGAGACACCTACTTCAAAGCCCACCACTGTGTCCGGAGAGAATCACCGGTTGAAACACCCTTTCTTTACCTCATAGATTGAGGGTATATTTTGTAAGTAGTTAAGATAAACCATATAGGAGAAATACTATCTACCCAGATGTTGGACTTTGTATGAACCAAAAAGACTTTCGCTCTTATTTTTGATGTTTCAATCTGTGACATTATTATATATGGTTATCGTAGGAGATAATTTCTATTATACTGTCTACTTTATAACCTATTTATAACAAACGTGTATATACAGATATTACTTCTATTAGAGATTTCTAGCTTATTAGAAACTACACATTGTATCTATCAGCATATATGTAGCTATAGCGAATAATATGAATGTTCAGAGTAACTAAAACAATAAGGTTAAAATTGATGAACCTTACAACAGTTTAGCGCTGTGTAAATTATATATTCTTTTTTTCCTAATATATATATATATATATGGAAATATGAATTTAATAAATAGAACATATTCTACTATGTGAAGAACATTGGAATGAGAAATATTAATATTTTAAGTTGGGTTAGCGCACTTGAGTAAACGCGATCTGGTTTGCATGCGAGTAAGGGTGTTTTTTTCACGTTTCTCACTCCATTGAAGTCAATGGAGGAATATGTTAACTCGGTCACGATCTTTAAAGCTCAGCATTTTGCTCACGTCAGGTTATTGCTTATTCGAAAACTTTTTATTTCCAATTTGTAGTATACGCTCTACCCAAAAAGCTTACTTCTAGCGAATTTAAGCGGGAACAATAATTTGCGCTCCACTTGTAATCTAGCCCATAATTTCTTAATATCCTAATAAGCTAGGCATCTCTCTAATTTAATGCTATTCCTTATCTGCACCTAATCAAACAAATGTAGGTATCTTTCTAAAGTAGGGTGACCCTGGACTGCTTTTTAGGACAAGCTCAGACTGGCTGATTGTTTATTTAAAGCAGGTTTATCCCTTGATTACACTTTATCAGGACATGATTTAAACAGTGCTAGGTATCTGTCAAATGTAGTTTACCCTCATTATGCACATTATTAGGAGAGGCTCAGGTAGTGTTTGATGTCTGTCCAATGTAGTGCGACCCCCTGACCGTGAATCATCAGGACAAGCTCAGATAATTCTGTGTGCCTATCTAATGTAGGATGATCCTCTGACTTATTACCAAGACCGACTCAAGCAATGCTGAGTGTCTTTCTAATGTAAGGTGATGCTCTCACTGCACAGTATCAGGACAGGATCAGACAGTGCTTGGTGTCTGTCTAATATAAGGTGACGTTCTGACTGCACATTATCAGGAGAGGATCAGACAGTGCTTGGTGTCTGTCTAATGTAAGGTGATGCTCTGACTGCACAGTATCAGTACAGGATCAGACAGTGCTTGGTGTCTGTCTAATGTAAGGTGAAACTCTGACTGTACATTATCAGGAAAGGCTCAGACAGTGCTGGATGTCTTTCTAATATAAGGTGACCTCCTAAATGCACATTATCAGGACAGGCTCCCCCAGTGTAGGGCATCTGCCTAATGTTAGATGATCTCCTGATTCTATCTATATTACCAGTCCTTGCATATACTGTATATACGCAATAGAAGATTACAATGTTAAACTGATTTAGGAGACACCATTGTCTGTAGCTTCCTTAATTATCTTCCCCTTCCTGGGTGGGTCTAAAGAATCAATATTGACTACACCTGTCTTGTAATTTTGACCAATCCAATATGGCAGACACAAGATGTAGTTTAAAGGAGGCATGGAGTAAACATCCCTTTGTTGCAAATACTTAACACTCAGAAAAGAGATTAAACAGTATAGCCATACCAACACATTATACATCCTCAACATTCACCACCATTAAGACCTTATGATATGAGATATTCAGCAGATGTTTAACTGTTCTTTTTTTTTTGAGTTACGAGGTTAGTGGGTACCTGGTATTATAATTATAGCTATATTCACCATAAAAATGTAAGTCTGTGTTTGCTCTTCAACCAGTAGTCTTATAAGTACAGAATGGCTGTTCAGCCAACTGTTTTGGACCCTTTTACTTTCCAGGTAATGGATGATCTGATATAGTTTATTTTCCTGCACGTACACTGTATTGGTAGAAACATTAAGAGGTACATTAGCTCAAGCATGCACTGTTGATTGATTTATAAAATCATAAAATGGAAGTTTAGAGTTCCTTAGGTCCAAGCCGCTGAAAATGTCTTGATTTCGATTTCTGCAACTTGGCACAATAATAGTGGTGTGCCCTTCTGCTGGATAAGCTGTCTGTAGACATAATGCATTGCCTCCTGAGTTGCACAAGACATGTAGAGGCCTAGATATGCCATGTGTCCTTGTTGGCTTTTGTTCTTCCATTCTCAGAGTTATACAGATGTCTACAAACCATGAAGTTGGTGACCCATAATTGTTTCCAAAAACACAATAATCTCTATTGGTTGGATATCAAATTTATAATAGATAATGTATTTCATTTAGATGTTCTTTCATCCAAGGTCATAGGTACACAATTGAAGATGTTGAACCTTTTAAATGGTGGTATATATATAGACAAAGATTATTACCAGAAGGTTTAAGACGGTCCCTATGATACCCAGCATTGCCAGAATACGTTCCTCACGGTCTTCCTTGCTTTCAACAGGTTGCCCATGATTCATAACCTCTCTCCGCCCCCCTGGAAGCATTTTCATCCGGATTTCTTCCATGTTTGTACCTATCTGCTGGACATAAAGAAAATGCCAGTCATAAGAAGGATACACATATAAATTTCTTGTTTTTGTTTCAATTATTCAGGTGTTTACTTACTAAGTCACCTATGGAGATAGGGTTTAGGTTTAGGACAAGGGTTGAGGTAGGACTATGGATTACGATAGGTTTTATTGTTAGGCCTAGGGTTGCGGTTTAGGATGTGGTTATAAATAGGTTTATTGATATGTTTATCACCATCATGGTTAGACCTAAGGTTAAAGTAAGAATTTGGGCTAGAGTTACAGGAGTGTAACGGCCACGGTTAGAACCAAGGTTAAAGGGACAGTCTACACCAGAATTTTTATTGTTTAAAAAGATAGATAATCCGTTTATTACTCATTCCCCAGTTTTTCATAACCAAAACAGTTATATTTTTTTTTTATTATTTAATTTTTATTGAGGCAAAGTAAATTACAATTATATACAATGATGAAATCAGATCAACAATACAGGGAAATACCAACGAAAAGAAAAACCAGCGTCTATAACAGAAGACCCGGCAATCATTGATCATTCTTCACTCAAAATATGACGAAAATGTGTCAAAATAAAACAGTAATCAAAGCCTCTTGTTTTTTTTTTGTTTTTTTTTATGCTTTGTCAATAATGTTCTACATCTATTATCTTCAGACTAGATAATAGCAAAAATTCAATTCAGGAAAACCTGGTCTAAGTATAGAGAGAGGCGCGGGGAGAAGAAAAGAGAGAGGGAGAGAAAAGAGAGAAAAGAAAAGAAAAAAAAATAAAAAAAAAATTTCAAAACAGTTATATTAATACACTTTTTACCTCTGCGATTACCTTGAATGTAAGCCTATTTTTAAAAATACTTACCTTTGCGTTATGGTAAACATAACGCCGATCCTCTGCCCGCATCAGCTGCTTTAATTAGCACATCTGACGAATCCGGCTTCCTCCAATCGTTATGTTGCCCCATGAGCTGGACGCCAAAGGGGGCACACAACGATTGGAGGAAGCTGGATTCATCATCGATCTGCAGCCGATGCGGGCGGAGGATCGGCATTATGTTTACCATAACGCAAAGGTAAGTATTTTAAAAAATAAGCATCTTTGTAAACTTTAATTAATTAAAGTGCCCCTGTTTTATTATTTGATCCTGGGCTTTAATTTGTTAAAGTTTACAATCACTTTAAGGTCAACATTAGGCCTAGGGTTAGAACTAAGGTTAAGGTCAAGATTAGGGCTAGGGTTAAATATAAGGTTAATGTGAGGATAAGGGCTAGAATTGGTGTTAGGATTAAAACCAAAGTTAAGGTACGGATTAGGACTAGAGTTATGGCTAATGAAAGGGCCAGGATTTGGACTAAAGTTAAAGTAAGGATTAAGGATATTGTTAGAACTAAAATTAAAGTGAGGATTAGGGCTAGAGTTAGAGATATAGCTAGGGTTAGAACTAAGGTTAAGGAGAGAATTAGGTCTATAGTTAGGGTTAAGTTAGAACTAACTTTAAGGCAATAATTAGGGCTAAAGTTAGGTCTAGGACCAGTGTTAGTAATAAGGGCTAGAGTAAGGGCTGAGTTAGAGCTAAGGTTAAGTTAATAATAAGGGCTAAATTTAGGTCTAGGACCAGGGTTAGTACTAAGGTTAAGGTAATAATTAGAGCTAAATTTAGGTCTAGAGCCAGTGTTAGTACTAAGGTAAAGGTGAGAGGATTAGGGCTAGAGTTTGGGCTGGGTTAGGACTAAGGTTAAGGTATTAGGGCTAAAGTAGGTACCAAGGTTAAGGAGAGACTGAGAGTTAGAGTTAGGGCTGAGTTAGAACTAAGGTTAAGGTAATATTAAAGGCTAGATTTAGGTCTAGGGCCAGGGTTAGTACTAAGATTAAGGTGAGGATTAGGGCTAGCATTAAGGCTGAGTTAAAACAAAGGTTAAGGTAATAATTAGGACTAGATTTAGGTCTAGGGCCAGGGTTAGTACTAGGGTTAAGTTGAGGATTAGGACTAGAGTTGGTGCTAACATTAGATTAGGGACAGAGTAAGAAATGGGTAAGGCTAATTCTGATTTAGGGCCAGGTTTAGGACTAAGGTTAAGAGGTGACGATTATGGCTTGAGTTGTCACTAGGGATAAGACTAAATATTCAGAGTAGCTTCACAGCACAGAAACAGCAACACGGTTGCAAAACAAACAGTAGTATTTATTGGCAGAATACAGATCCAACAGGAATCCAGCAACGTTTCGGGCTCTCAGCCCTTAGTCGTGCTATGAATATTTGGTTACTTTTGAGGCAAAGCATTGAGCCTTTGCTTCTACGTGCACTTTACACAAAAGGACATTGCTGATGCTTTATATTGATTGAAACTAGGGATAAGACTAACATTAAGGTGTAGATTAGGGCTACAGTAAAAGTTAGAGTCAGGGAAAGAAGTAACTTTGAGGTGAGGATTAGAGCTAGAGTTAAGGATAGGGAGTGGATTAGAATTGAGGATTAAGTTTAGAAGATAAAAGGATAAAATGAATAAAACCCAAAATGTTTTTTCATGATTCAGATAGAACATACAATTTTTAACAACTTTCCATTTTACTTTTATGATCAAAGTTGCTTCATTCTCTTGGTATCCTTTTGTTGACAGAACAGCAATGCATTAATGGGAGCCAGTAGCGCATTGCTTCTCCTGAGTTTACCTAGGTATGCTTTTCAACAAAGGATACCATAGAAACAAAGCAAATTAGATAATAGAAGTAAACTGTAAAATTGTTTAAACTTGTATGCTGTATGTGAATCATGAAATAGATTTTTGGGGTTTCATGTCCCTTTAAGGCTAGAGTTTGGGTTAGGGTTAAAGGGATAGTAAAGTCCAAATTAAACTTTTATGATTTAGATAGGGCGTGTAATTTTAAAACGTTCTAATTTACAAATCATCAAATTTGCTTTGTTCTCTTGGTATTCTTAGTTGAAAGCTAAACCTAGGTAGGCTCATATGCTAATTTCTAAGACCTTGAAGGCTACCTCTTATCTGAATGCATTTGACAGTTTTTCACAGCTAGAGGGCGTTTGTTCATGTGTGTCATAAAGATAACATTGTGCTCACACACGTGGAGTTATTTAAGAGTCAGCACTAATTGCCTGAAATGCAAGTCTGTCAGAAGATCTGAGATAAGGAGGCAGTCTGCAGAGGCTTAGATACAAGGTAATCACAGAGGTAAAAAGTATATTTCTTTAACAGTGTTGGTTATGCAGAACTGAGGAATGGCAATAAAGGGATTATCTATCTTTTTAAACAATAACATTTTTGGCGTTTACTATCCCTTTAAGGATTAGTGCTGGAGTTAGGTCTAGGGCTAAGACTAAGGTTAGGACTTGAATTGTGTTTAGGGAAAGAGTTAGGGCAGCAGTTAAAAGGACATGAAACACAAAATTATTATTTCATGATCAGAGCATACAGTTTTAAAAATATTTCCAATTAATTTCTATTAAAACACTTACACCATTCTCATGGTATTCTGTAGTTAAAGAGATACCTAGGTAGATAGCGTGCACATGTCTGGAAAACTGTAATAGCAGTTCTTGAACACTAGATGGCAGCAGTGTTTGCAAAATAAAAGTATTATGCTACCATATGGTACCCCAGACACGTGCACACTCTTGAGATTACCTACCTACTCTTCAACAAAGAATGCCAACAAAGTACATTTGATAGAAGTAAATCAAAGTTTTTTTGTTTTTAATTACACACTATCTGAATCCTCATAAGGTTTGTTGCATCTAAAATAAGGCATTTTAAAAAGTAGATAAAAAACAGGGTTTTTATTGTTAAAATGGATGTCTGTGCACTGAGAAAAAAAATGTTGTGCTTGTGAGGCTTGTCACTGTCCACCAATAAGGAGATCCACTTATCAGTATACTTAAAGGGACATGTAACCCCAAAAAAATCTTTCATGATTCAGATAGAGAATACAGTTTTAAACAACTTTCCAATTTACTTCTATTATTTAATTTGCTTCCTTCTCTTGTTATCCTTTGCTGAAAGGTTTATCTAGGCAAGCTCAGGAGCAGCAGAGAAACTAGGTTCTAGCTGTTGATTGGTGGCTGCACATATATATATATTGAATGTGATTGGCTCACCCATGTGTTCAGTTAGAAACTAGTAGTGCATTGCTGCTCCTTCAACAAATGATACCAAGAGAATGAAACAGAATAGATAATAGAAGTAAATTAGAAAGTTGTTTAAAATTGTATGCTCTATCTGAATCATGAAAGAAACATGTTAGGTTTCATGTCCCTTTAAGTCACCCAATGAGACAATAATAATAAAGTTATTATATTTTACAATGAGAAAAAAATCTATATTTTCTAAAATCAGAGAAATTGAAATTACAAAAGGCTAGATTACAAGTGAGGCGCAAATGGTTTTGCACTAGCGGAATCGTGTTTTTGTGAGCCATTTTCATTGTGCTGATATTACAAGTGGAGCGAATTCGTGATTGTGCTAGCGCAATTGCCATTTACGCTTCAAATCCTTACTGCCATCTCAGAGCTCTGGTTAATTGTTTTTCAAAACAAAAAAGTTGCACAAAACACATAAAAAATAGATAACAAAGTACAGTTACACTCATATTAACACTGTCTAATAAAAATTATTTAAAAAAAAATATTGCACAAAAAAGTTAAAAGAGCTCAAAAATATGAGATCTCGGGTGTTAGAGAAAAAATGTAGGCAAATATCTTTAACATTGAGACACATACATATACATTGCTAAAGATGTATTTTTATGTATACAGGTAGCCCTCAGTTTACGCCGGGGTTAGGTTCCAGAAGGAATGGTTGTAAATCGAAACCGTTGTAAATTGAAACCCAGTTTATAATGTAAGTCAATGGGAAGTGAGGGAGATAGGTTCCAGGCCCCTCTCAAAATTGTCATAAGTAACACCTAATACATTATTTTTAAAGCTTTGAAATTAAGACTTTAAATGCTAAACAGCATTATAAACCTAATAAAATAATCACACAACACAGAATATATAATTAAACTAAGTTAAATGAACAAAAACATTTGTTAAACAGCATTATAAACCTAATAAAATAATCACACAACACAGATTTCACTTGCATTTTTCTGCAAACAGTTCTTTCTATGCATTCCAATCTGGACTGATCTATAGACAGGAAGATCTTGTTCCTTTGAAATCTGCTCGATAGCTCAGGTCTGGTTAAACTGATTATTTTCAGCTTGCTTGGCTTTGCTGCAACACAAGCGGACAGCTCCACCTATTGGCTATTTTAATAAATGCACCGCTTCTCAATGCTTTTCAATAGCAGTCACATGACTGAAAAAAAGGTTGTTATTCTGAAACTGTGTAAATTGAACCGTTGTAAAACGAGGGCCACCTGTATATATATATATATATATATATATATATATATATATATATATATATACTGTATGTCTACATATATATTAATGTATTTATTGTGTATATATATGTATTTACAGACATATAGACATTTACATAGGTGCATTATAGCCCTTTGCCATTAAGTAGCTGAACACATTATAAAACATATTTATGCAATATTCATATTTAATAAAGATTTTAACTATGTATTTACTGTAAAACTTTCAAATTGTTAAAGGGAATATGCTATGTTGATTGCGCGATAGGTGTTTTTTCAACAATTCTTTTTTTCTCCATTGACTTCTATGGGGGAATACATGCACACTTAAAATAAAGCAAACAGGCAAAATTATATATATATATTTTAAATGCACTTAAAATAAAGCAAACAGGCAAAAACAAAATCAAACTGAGACAGCTGCCCAATAACCTTTCTACCAAAGGCTGCTTCAGAAGAAGAAAAAAACATTAAAATGGTAGAATTTTATATGCAAGGAAGACCAAGTAGCTGCCTTACAAATCTGATCAACTGAAGCCTCATTCATGAAAGCCCAAAAAGTGGCAACTGATCTTGTAGAATGAGCAGTAATCCGCTGCAGTGGAGGCTGACCTGCCTTCAATTAAGCTTTGTGAATCAAAAGTTTCAACCAAGAAGCCAAAGAAACAGCAGAAGCTTTCTGACCCATCCTAGGGCCAGAAAAAAGAATGAACAAACTGGAAGTTTGTCTAAAGTCCTAAGTAGCATCAATGCAATATTGCAATGCCCTAACAACATCCAAATAATGCAAAGATCTCTCTGAAACCTTCTTAGGATTAGGACACAAAGAAGGAACAACAAGTTCTCTGCTAATTTTGTCTGAAGAAACAAACTTAGGGAAAAAAATCAAATGATTTACGTAAAACAGCCTTATCCTGATGAAAAATCAGATAAGGAAGGATCACAAGAAAGAGCAGATAACTTGGAAACTCTTCTAGCAGAACAAATAGCCAAAAGAAATGACACTTTCCAAGAAAGTATTTTATTGTCCATTTTATACATAGGTTCAAAAGGAGGAACCTGCAAAACCCTTAACACCAGGTTAAGATATCATGGAGGAGAAATAAGCTTGATTACAGGTTTAATACGAACCAGAGTCTAAACAAAAATTAATTAATATCAGGAAGATTAGCAATCTTTTTGTGGAACAAGTCTAAAAGAGAAAAAATCTGGCCCTTCAGAGAACTGGCAGATAGGACCTTATCTGGACCATCCTGAAAAAATTGCAAAATCCTAGGAATACTGAAAGAATGCCAAGAAAAACCATAATTCATACACCAACCAATAAAGGCCTTCCAGACCTTGTGATAGATCGTCCTAGTTACAGGCTTACGAGCCTGAAGCAAGGATTCAATCACAGAATCAGATAAACCTCTATGTTTAAGGACTAAGTGTTCCATTTCCATGCCATCAAGTGCAGAGAATTGAGATCCAGATGGAAAAATGGAACCTGAGACAGAAGGACTGACCGCAGAGGAAGAGGCCAAGGAGGGCAACTGGACATCTGAACCAGATCCGCATACTAAATTCTGCGAGGCCATTCATCTTGGAAATTACTTTGGGAAGAAGAACCAGAGGCAGAAACAGATAAGCAGGCATAAAGGGCCAAGGAACTACTAGAGCATCCACTAACTCTGTCTGAGAATCCCTGGGCCTCTTAATACCTAGGACGTTTGTTTTTTAAACAAAAGGACATCAGATCTATCTATGTGAGATCATAAAGATCCACAATCTGATCGAAAACATCCTGGTAAAGAGGCCACTCACCTGAATGTAGAGATTGACGAATGAGAAAGTCTGCCTCCCAGTTGTTCACTCCTGGAATATGAATTGCAGACACCTCCATCATTGCCAGGGAACTGCATGGTTGACATAAGCTACTGCTGTGACATTGTCTGTCTAGAAATGGAGATGAGACACCCTTCTCAACTCAGGCCAAGCTTGAAGGGCACTGAAACTGCACAGAGATCTAGAACATTGATTGGTAACCTTGCCTCCCGAGGGTACCAAACTCCCTGTTCTGTCAGATACCACAAACAGCTCCCCATCCTAAGACACTTGCATATGTAGGGATCACATTCCAGGTAGGATGAGCAAAAGAAGCCCCCTGAATAATAAACTGATGATCCTGCCAAGAAGTTAGAGACTGGGATCCAAAAATATCATTTGAGACAGCTGAGTATAATCAATGCACCATTGATGCAGCCTACAATGCTGAAGAGGCCTTATGTAAAATCGAGTCAATGGATTTGCATCTGAGGCTGCAATCATGAGACCTAGGACATACACAGAGCCACTGTGGGAAATGAGAGAGTCTGAAGCTTCAGACAAACTGACACCAATGTTAACCTTCTCTGCTCTGGTAGAGAAAGACTCATGGATACTGAATCTATTTGAAAACCCAAGAAAGTTACCTTTGTCTGAGGTTCCAAAGAACTCTTTGGAAAATTGATTCTCCAACCATGCTGTTGAAGTAATAAAAAGAGTTGGTTGGTGTGAGATTCTGATAAAGAAAAAGATGTAGCTTGAACCACAATGTCTTCCAGGTAAGGAAACACAGCAATACCCTGAGATCTGAACTCAGACAAAAGAGTACCCAGAACCTTTTGTGAATATTCTTGGAGCTGTAGTCAGACCAAATGAAAGAGCAACAGACTGAAAATATGTCCAAAAAGGCAAACCTCAGAAACTGGAAAAGATCTATGTGAATAGGAACACGAAGGTAAGCATCCTTTTATTGTGGACATAAACTAACCTTGTTGAACAAAAGGCAAAATAGTCTGAATGGTTTCCATTCTAATATTTAAAATATGGAATCTTTGAGCTTTTAGTTCTAGAATTGGTCTGAAATTCCCTTCCTTCTTTAGAACAATGAAGAGATTTAAATGCAATCCCATCCCCTGTTCCAGCAAAGGAACTGGTACAATCACTCCCATATCTTCCAGATCTGAGACAGACTGGAGAAAAGATTGAGCTTTTACAGGATTCCTTGGAATATTGGACAGTAAAAGCCTTCCTCTGGGAGGCCTTGTTCTGAATAACCTGAGAAACTATATTCCGAGCCCAGGGATCTGGACCAGACTGAAACCAAGCCTCCTGAAACAGGCTTAATCTGCCCCCTACCAGAAGTTCTGGATCGGGGCCACACCTTTATGCAATTTTGTTAGTAGGGATAGATTTCTTATCATGCTTTGACTTGTTCCTTTACCTCCAGTAACAGTAGAAATAATAGAATCTAAATCAGATCCAAATAACTTATTTCACTAAAAGGAAAGAGACAATAGTCTAGATTTAGAACACATATCAGCAGACCTGGATTTAAGCCATAAGGCTGTCCTGGCAAGAAATACTGTATGAAAATACTGTATGAAAGAAAAACAGTTGTGGGATAAGTAAGTAAAGGTGTGTAGGTGATATGCTTGGTGAGAGAAGATACAGTTGTGGATCAAGTAAGTGAATGTGTGCATGAGGTACGCTTGATGAGAGGTGGTACGCTTGGAGAGAGGAGAAGATATAGTTGTGGAACAAGTAAGTAAAGATGTGCAGGTGGTATGCTTGGTGAGAGGAGAAGATATAGTTGTGGAACAAGTAAGAAAAGATGTGCAGGTGGTGCGCTTGGTGAGGGAGAAGATACAGTTGTGGGACAAGTAAGTGAAGGTGTGCAGGCGGTACGCTTGGTGAGGGAGAAGATACAGTTGTGGGACAAGTAAGTAAAGGTGCGCAGGCAGTACGCTTGGTAAGAGGAGAACATACAGTTTCGGGACAAGTAAGTAAAGGTGTGCAGGTGGTACGCTTGGTGAGAGAAGAAGATACATTTGTGGAACAAGTAAGTAAAGGTGTGCAGGTGGTACGCTTGGTGAGAGGAGAAGATACAGTTGTGGAACAAGTAAGTAAAGGTGTGCAGGTGGTATACTTGGTGAGAGGAAAAGATACAGTTGTGGAACAAGTAAGTAAAGGTGTGCAGGTGGTACGCTTGGTAAGAGGAGAAGATACAGTTGTGGAACAAGTAAGTAAAGGTGTGCAGGTGGTATGCTTGGTGAGAGGAAAAGATACAATTGTGGAACAAGTAAGTAAAGGTGTGCAGGTGGTACGCTTGATGAGAGGAGAAGATACAGTTGTGGAACAAGTAAGTAAAGGTGTGCAGGTGGTACGCTTGGTGAGAGGAGAAGATACAGTTCTGGAACACGTAAATAAAGGTGTGCAGGTGGTACGCTTGGTGAGAGGAGAACATACAGTTGTGAAACAAGTAAGTAAAGGTGTGCAGGTGGTACGCTTGGTGAGAGGAGAAGATACAGTTGTGGAGCAAGTAAGTAAAGGTGTGCAGGTGGTACACTTTGTGAGAGGAGAACATACAGTTGTGAAACAAGTGAGTAAAGGTGTGCAGGTGGTACGCTTGGTGAGGGAGAAGATACAGTTGTGGGACAAGTAAGTGAAGGTGTGCAGGTAGTATGCTTTGTGAGAGGCGAATATAGAGTTGTGGAACAAGTAAGTGAAGGTGTGCAGGTGGTACACTTGGTGAGAGGAGAAGATACAGTTGTGGAACAAGTAAAGATGGGAAGGTGGTACGCTTGGTGAGAGGAAAAGATACAGTTGTGGAACAAGTAAAGATGTGCAGGTGGTACGCTTGGTGAGAGGAGACGATACAGTTGTGGAACAAGTAAGTGAAGGTGTGCAGGTGCTACACTTGGTGAGAGGAGAAGATATAGTTGTGGAACAAGTAAGTAAAGATGTGCAGGTGGTATGATTGGTGAGAATAGAAGAAACAGTTGTGGAACAAGTAAGTGAAGGTGTGCAGGTGGTACGCTTGGTGAGAGAAGATATAGTTGTGGAACAAGTAAGTAAAGATGTGTAGGTGGTACGCTTGGTGAGAGGAGAAGATACAGTTGTGGAACAAGTAAAGATGTGAAGGTGGTACGCTTGGTGAGAGGAAAGATACAGTTGTGGAACAAGTAAAGATGTGCAGGTGGTACGCTTGGTGAGAGGAGACGATACAGTTGTGGAACAAGTAAGTGAAGGTGTGCAGGTGGTACACTTGGTGAGAGGAGAAGATATAGTTGTGGAACAAGTAAGCAAAGATGTGCAGGTGGTACGCTTGGTGAGAGGAGAAGATACAGTTGTGGAACAAGTAAGTAAAGATGTGCAGGTGGTATGATTGGTGAGAATAGAAGAAACAGTTGTGGAACAAGTAAGTGAAGGTGTAAAGGTGGTACGCTTGGTGAGATGAGAAGATACAGTTGTAGGACAAGTAAGTAAAGGTGTGCAGGCGGTACTCTTGGTGAGGGGAGAAAATACAGTTGTAGGACAAGTAAGTGAAGGTGTGCAGGTGGTACGCTTGGTGAGGGAGAAGATACAGTTGTGGGACAAGTAAGTGAAGGTGTGCAGGTGGTACTCTTGGTGAGGGGAGAAGATACAGATGTGGGGCAAGTAAGTGAAGGTGTGCAGGTGGTACTCTTGGTGAGGGAGAAGATACAGTTGTGGGACAAGTAAGTGAAGGTGTGCAGGTGGTACACTTGGTGAGAGGAGAAGATATAGTTGTGGAACAAGTAAGCAAAGATGTGCAGGTGGTACACTTGGTGAGAGGAGAAGATATAGTTGTGGAACAAGTAAGCAAAGATGTGCAGGTGGTACGCTTGGTGAGAGGAGAAGATACAGTTGTGGAACAAGTAAGTAAAGATGTGCAGGTGGTATGATTGGTGAGAATAGAAGAAACAGTTGTGGAACAAGTAAGTGAAGGTGTAAAGGTGGTACGCTTGGTGAGATGAGAAGATACAGTTGTAGGACAAGTAAGTAAAGGTGTGCAGGTGGTACTCTTGGTGAGGGGAGAAAATACAGTTGTGGGACAAGTAAGTGAAGGTGTGCAGGTGGTACGCTTGGTGAGGGAGAAGATACAGTTGTGGGACAAGTAAGTGAAGGTGTGCAGGTGGTACTCTTGGTGAGGGGAGAAGATACAGATGTGGGGCAAGTAAGTGAAGGTGTGCAGGTGGTACTCTTGGTGAGGGAGAAGATACAGTTGTGGGACAAGTAAGTGAAGGTGTGCAGGTGATACGCTTGGTGAGGGAGAAGATACAGTTGTGGGACAAGTAAGTGAAGGTGTGCAGGTGGTACGCTTGGTGAGGGAGAAGATACAGTTGTGGAACAAGTAAGTGAAGTTGTGCAGGTGGTACTCTTGGTGAGGGGAGAAGATACAGTTGTGGGACAAGTAAGTGAAGGTGTGCAGGTGGTACGCTTGGTGAGGGAGAAGATACAGTTGTGGGACAAGTAAGTGAAGGTGTGCAGGTGGTACGCTTGGTGAGGGAGAAGATACAGTTGTGGGACAAGTAAGTGAAGGTGTGCAGTGGTACGCTTGGTGAGGGAGAAGATACAGTTGTGGGACAAGTAAGTGAAGGTGTGCAGGTGGTACTCTTGGTGAGGGGAGAAGATACAGTTGTGGGACAAGTAAGTGAAGGTATGCAGGTGGTACTCTTGGTGAGGGGAGAAGATACAGCTGTGGGACAAGTAAGTGAAGGTGTGCAGGTGGTACGCTTGGTGAGGGAGAAGATACAGTTGTGGGACAAGTACGTGATGGTGTGCAGGTGGTACGCTTGGTGAGAGGAGAAGATATAGTTGTGGAACAAGTAAGTGAAGGTGTGAAAGTGGTACGCTTGGTGAGGGAGAAGATACAGTTGTGGGACAAGTAAGTGAAGGTGTGCAGGTGGTACGCTTGGTGAGGGAGAAGATACAGTTGTGGGACAAGTAAGTAAAGATGTGCAGGTGGTATGATTGGTGAGAATAGAAGAAACAGTTGTGGAACAAGTAAGTGAAGGTGTAAAGGTGGTACGCTTGGTGAGATGAGAAGATACAGTTGTAGGACAAGTAAGTAAAGGTGTGCAGGTGGTACTCTTGGTGAGGGGAGAAAATACAGTTGTGGGACAAGTAAGTGAAGGTGTGCAGGTGGTACGCTTGGTGAGGGAGAAGATACAGTTGTGGGACAAGTAAGTGAAGGTGTGCAGGTGGTACTCTTGGTGAGGGGAGAAGATACAGATGTGGGGCAAGTAAGTGAAGGTGTGCAGGTGGTACTCTTGGTGAGGGAGAAGATACAGTTGTGGGACAAGTAAGTGAAGGTGTGCAGGTGATACGCTTGGTGAGGGAGAAGATACAGTTGTGGGACAAGTAAGTGAAGGTGTGCAGGTGGTACGCTTGGTGAGGGAGAAGATACAGTTGTGGAACAAGTAAGT
The DNA here is from genome assembly GCF_027579735.1 of Bombina bombina. Lineage (NCBI taxonomy): Eukaryota > Metazoa > Chordata > Amphibia > Anura > Bombinatoridae > Bombina > Bombina bombina. Next base: position 520,405,065 of record NC_069505.1, on the reverse strand, counting down.
GAAGTTGTGCAGGTGGTACTCTTGGTGAGGGGAGAAGATACAGTTGTGGGACAAGTAAGTGAAGGTGTGCAGGTGGTACGCTTGGTGAGGGAGAAGATACAGTTGTGGGACAAGTAAGTGAAGGTGTGCAGGTGGTACGCTTGGTGAGGGAGAAGATACAGTTGTGGGACAAGTAAGTGAAGGTGTGCAGTGGTACGCTTGGTGAGGGAGAAGATACAGTTGTGGGACAAGTAAGTGAAGGTGTGCAGGTGGTACTCTTGGTGAGGGGAGAAGATACAGTTGTGGGACAAGTAAGTGAAGGTATGCAGGTGGTACTCTTGGTGAGGGGAGAAGATACAGCTGTGGGACAAGTAAGTGAAGGTGTGCAGGTGGTACGCTTGGTGAGGGAGAAGATACAGTTGTGGGACAAGTACGTGATGGTGTGCAGGTGGTACGCTTGGTGAGAGGAGAAGATATAGTTGTGGAACAAGTAAGTGAAGGTGTGAAAGTGGTACGCTTGGTGAGGGAGAAGATACAGATGTGGGACAAGTACGTGATGGTGTGCAGGTGGTACGCTTGGTGAGAGGAGAAGATATAGTTGTGGAACAAGTAAGTAAAGATGTGCAGGTGGTACACTTGGTGAGAGGAGAAGATACAGTTGTGGAACAAGTAAGTAAAGATGTGCAGGTGGTATGATTGGTGAGAATAGAAGAAACAGTTGTGAAACAAGTAAGTGAAGGTGTGCAGGTGGTACGCTTGGTGAGATGAGCAGATACAGTTGTAGGACAAGTAAGTAAATGTGTGCAGGTGGTACTCTTGGTGAGGGGAGAAGATACAGTTGTGGGACAAGTAAGTGAAGGTGTGCAGGTAATACGCTTGGTGAGGGAGAAGATACAGTTGTGGGACAAGTAAGTGAAGGTGTGCAGGTGGTACGCTTGGTGAGGGAGAAGATACAGTTGTGGGACAAGTAAGTGAAGGTGTGCAAGTGGTACGCTTGGTGAGGGAGAAGATACAGATGTGGGACAAGTACGTGATGGTGTGCAGGTGGTACGCTTGGTGAGAGGAGAAGATACAGTTGTGGGACAAGTAAGTGAAGGTGTGCAGGCGGTACTCTTGGTGAGGGGAGAAGATACAGTTGTGGGACAAGTAAGTGAAGGTGTGTAAGTAACATGCTTTGTGAGAGAAGATGGTTGTAGAGCCAGAAGTAGAAATTATAAGATGGCATACTTGGAGAAAGAGGGAGATATTGGTGAAATTAAAAGAGGAGGAAGTATATAAGATGCCATTGTAGGGTCAAGAGAGTTAGGTATACAGGTAAAATGCGTGGGAGAGCTAAAGATATTGGCATAGGTCCATTCGAAGAAGGTTTGTTGGTAATTTGCTTGAGGAAATGAGAGGATATGGATATTGAGACAGGAGGAGGAGATATGTATTTAACATGCTTGGGCAGAAGAGAAGATATGGACCAGGAGCCAGAAAGAGGAAGTATTCAGATGGATAGATGGGGCAAAATGGGTATTTGAGTGATTGGCTGTTGGGTTAAAAATTATTTGGAGTACATTTGTACACAACAGAAAATCATGATCTGCACCCCTATATGTGACTGTAACATCAAAGACTTCAAATGTCTGGAGGAATACATCATGCTAAATTAATAGTGTAATATCCATGTTGTGTTACATTCAAATAGAAAGATAGATAGATAGATAGATAGATAGATAGATAGATAGATAGATAGATAAAGATTAAGATAGATAGAGATTGAGATAGATAAATTACAGACAGAGATAGATGATATCTAGATAGATAGACAGACAGACAGCAGATAGATATAAATGGTCTTTCACCATGATCTAGTATAATTCTATATGCAAGGCATGCATCCTATAGAAATGCTTTGCGAACAAGAAAAAAAATGTTGCAATCAAAATGTCACAGAGCTGCAAATGGCGCAGATGGAATGTTAGAAACCAAAATATTGCAGGGTTACATTAAACCCTTTAGCTGAACTTTATCTGGGGGTTAAGGGGTTAATAAGACTTTAGTACATTTTGCTGTTGAGATTTTCAACAGCAGCTTTGAGGCTGCAACATTTGGGTAGTAAATTGCCAGAAAGATTCTGATTGGTCATTTGACATCCTGTCTCTAGGAAGCTCTGGAGTTACACCTCCTGCATTTTGCATGTGTGTTTTCCCCAACCAGAAATACGTATTCCTCCGCATACGGCATGTTTTTTATTTGCCTAAATACTAAATATTGTCATTTTAAAACTGCCCCTTATACAATCTGAAATAAAGAATATCTTGGAGAATTAGATTAAAAACATACAGGAATAAAAGTCATTTTGCCCCTCTCATGCCATGGTTATGTACTGAATGCAAGAAATAAAGGTGAACTCCTATATTTTGTTAATCTAGACTATTGAATCTAATATTTTTTTCTTCTTTGGGTTTGCTTGCATGTGTGTATTCATTTGTCTTGCTCTATATTCATGAGAGCATTCACAATGTATTAGTCTTTTGACTGGATATTTCTGTGTTTATTAAAAATATTGTTTTTGTAACGCTTGCGGAGGTGTGTCCCTGTCAACCAATAGTGCTTTAGGAGGTGTTCTTTTCAGCTAATGAATTATTGATGTTTAAAATCCACACCTTAATATTGTTTTAAATGGCATTAAACTAATATATATACAGTATATATTTATACACATACATACTAGCATATCACATATTACAGCAGTTTAAATTGATTTTGAAACTAACTGGAAATATAAGTATATACTGTAAGTTTGTGCCAAATTCAGACAGATTGTTTGGTGAATGATAAAGATAACTTTTTTAACATGTCTAAAAAATATCAGAACAAAAAGAACATTTATGGTGCCTGAAAATCCGTAAAAAATAAATTATATATATACTTTTTTTTTTTTTTTTTTTTTTTTAACGCTTGCGGAGGTGTGTTAATGTCAATCAATAGTGCTTTATGAGACATTCTTTTTGGCTAATGAACTACTGATACATAAATCCACTGTTCAATATTGTTTAAAAAGAAATTAAACATATATATATATATATATATATATATGGTTTTATATATATATATATATATATATATATATATATGGTATAACATATTATAGCAGTTTAAATTGACTCGTGCAAAATGTATCCCTAAGACAGATTGTTTGTTGTTTGATAAAGATAACTCTTGTTATATGTCCCAAAAATATCAAAACAAAAAAAAAATCTGCAGTGCCTGAAAATTTATTAAAAAATATCGTATTTTTATTGCTTGTGGAGGTGTGCTCCCTGTCAAACAATAGTGCTTTAGAAGACATTATTTTCAGCCAATGAACTATTGATACTTTAAATCCACAGCTCACTATTATTTAAAATTGCATTAAACTATATATATATATATATATATATATATATATATATATATATATATATATATATATAAAACTTGCTTTGTACTTGTTAAATTTTGCAATAAAGATTAAAATTTCAAAACAAAAAAGCTAATATATATAAATACACATACAGTAAATATTATAGCAGTTTAAATTGAATTGTGCAAAATGCATCCCTAGGACAGATTGTGCAGTGCCTGTACATCCATTTAAAAACTAAAAACAAAAGAAAATAAATAAATAATATTTTTAGTACATTTTAAAATATTAGCTATTGCAGTGAAAATAGTATTGACTTTACTATCCATTTAATATTGAATGAAACCTCATAAATATCAATGCACTTTGGAAACTCACACAAAGGTACAGCATGCAGGCAGCACTATGATACAGTATGTTGCTTTGGCAATCATAGAGATATTAAGGAGCAAAGAATTTTTTTAAGAGAATATAGCAGAATAAGAGGTCATAATCTGAATTTGGAGTGTAACAAATCAGAGATGATTTGGAAAGTAGTTTCTTGACAATAGGGTATTTGATACGGGGGACAGACTTCCAGTAGAGGTGGTAGGTACAAACATTATAACATAATTCTTGAGATAAATTAAATATATACACTAGATGGGTCTTCTTCTGTCAACATTGTTGTTGAGATTCCTGTGTAGAAAAGGATGTGCAGAATTTCAGAATTACAGTTACTACTTACCATGCACCGCTCAAGGCTTTGGGAATTGATTCTATATGAGCAGTTGGTCTTCTCTCAGACATGCTCTCCTCTTCTTCTTTGTGTATAATACAGCCAGTAAAATGCGAAGTCCCCAACTTCTCTTTGTTTAAACTCCTTGACATAATCCTTTAATACCAGGGCATCTGCAGGATAGGACAAGATGTGTTATTTCTCCAAAAGGATTCCTTAAATTTAGATAAGTGCTGAGTTGGTCTAGTGTTTTACAGGGTTCTGTCTCAAACCTGTATTGGAATGATGTCTTACAAATATATCCTCTATGTAAGAGGATCCCCTCTCATAGAAATGATATCCTTGTATGCATAGAGGGCAAGCACTGTTAGACTTTTTACAAACAAAATTCAAGTTGTGAGATCCCTCAAGGTAATGAATATTTTGCAGTATTTTCGTTTTTCTTTCTCACTGCTGTGCTATTCCCAGCTCCCATACTAAGGTATCACATTGTAGGTATTTTAATCCGCACACCTGTGCCTCTTTTTGCTGTATTAATATACGTGGGAAGAGTGCATACATTTTCCTGCTGCGCGTAGGTTCAGGTTGTTGTATCTTTTTTTTTTTCTCCACCTGCAGATGACTCTTTAGTTGAAATACGCCTCTTGAACCTCAATGACAAAACCCGTCAATTAGCTCCCGAAACTCAGTGAGCCATCGTTTCAGTACCACGGACAGCTACTTCTATAACGTGCTTGCACAGGTGGTTGAATACACCTCGTGTGACTCTCAGCTTTGTTTCTTACGACGATTCATTTTTATAAAATAATTTCTTTGTAAAGCACGTAGATGTTCCGCAGCGATTGTGACATTAGGTGCGTGATTACAAAGTAAGATAAGAAAAAAGATGGCAGTTTATCTCTGGGTGTAAAGACGTTTAGAAGGAATCGCGCGTCCTTCTGTTCTCCTGCAGCTATAAAACAGGGGAGACAAGCTCTGCTCTCTCAATCACTTAGTTTCCCCTCATCTCCCCTCCATTTCACCATCTCGGTTCTATGCTTGTTCTTTAGAGCCATTCTCTCCCCTTTTTCTCCCCCCGCTCTTTCTTACAAGCTCCCTTCCCCTATGTCCCTTTCCCTAGCTCTCCTTTTCCTCCTTCGCATCCTTCTGGGGATTTTTTTCACCTCTCTATCTCTCTGGATTTTTTTCTTCCTCACAACCAGAATCCCTCCTTCTTCTCCTCCCTCCATTTCCAGTTCACTCCTCCCTGTCTCCACTCTCTCTTTTTTTCCTCCATTCAATCAATGATCCATTCTGTCTTCACATCTTATCCAAATTTGTAGCACTTTCCCTCTTTACCTACCCACATTTTCTCAAATGCTACATCCATCACTATATGGATTTTGTTTATTGAAGCCAAATTACTCTCTGTCCTTCTCTTTTTACTCCTCTCCCCCCTCCCCCTGTCTTTCTTTGAAGCATGCCAAAATATATTACCAGGACGCAGATGGTTGCCCTATTATAGGAAATTGGAGAGACTGGAGGGTCTAGCAAAGATTGAATGCAAAAATTCCCTATCTTATCTAAGACCCCTTGTGTCATTATATTATAATTCTGTAGTGGTAGTGTGAATAAAAACAGTAAACCAGCTCTACTAAGCAAAATTAAACTCTAGCCATGGTGAGTGGGCACAAATGTAGCTAAAATAACAATAAAAATACGTTTTTATTAATGGTTATCCATAAAAATGGGTACACCAACAGAGTAAAATACAAGTGACGAGCACAGTCTAATAAAATAAACTACGACATAATGAATTCACTTTCACTAATGATTATCTAATATATTTATTTTCACTACAACCATTAAAGTGATGGTAAACTCTTCCCTTTCTAAAATCTGATCCGGAATGTTAGTGATATTTTAGATGGAGTTTTAATTCATCAGTTGTAATGAAGATACACTAAAACTTACTTTTTAATATAGATATGAAATTAAAATTTCCCGCACTCCGCCGCCCAATTCAAAAGACAAATTTTCTGTGAGCTAACAGTTTGAATTTTTGTCCAATCAGCGATCTCCCCATATGGCACATTTGTTGTAGCTAGAGCGCTAAATTTGAATTTTATATCTACATTAAAAAGTAAGTTATAGCGCAACTTCATTACCACTGATGAATAAAATAGGAGTAAATTAGAAAGTTGTTTAAAATTTCATGCTCTATCTGAATCATTCATGAAAGAAAAAATTTGGGTTCAGTGTCCCTTTAATATCAATTTGTGATATGCGCAATAACAAATTTCATATCTTTTTTGAGTAAACTTAATAAACATGATATAAACATTAATTGCAATTATTTATGAATATCTGATAATCATATATGAACTGTGTGCACAATTCAGAGTTTTAAAGTGTGATAGGTACAAAAAACAATGGTTTAAATTACTAGTCGAGCGCAGTTTGCTTATTTTGCACTCCTTTCGCGATTAATAACCCTCAATTGGGTTTTACAAGTTGTTGGTTCTAATATTAAACCAAATAATTTTTTAACGCATCCAATAGATATATAGTGCATCCAATACCTTCAATGCAAAGCGGTCATTGCACACGTATTACAAGTCACAGTTCACGCTTTGGTCTCCTGCGCAATAAGAAAATACAGCTTTCACATTTATCACTTTTAAAAACCTGGTATTAAATACTTGCTATTTTTCATTCCCATACACATTAAAATGCTATAAAAATAAATTAATGAAGGTGAATTAAAGGGACAGTCTACACCAGAATTTTTAAAAAGATAGAAAATCTATTTATTACCCATTCCCCAGTTTTGCAACAGAGTTATATTAACCCCTTCACCCAATCTGACGTATATATATATATCGTACCGCACCACGTATATATACGTTGTTGCTTCAGGATGCTCCAGCACTCTTGACTGTTAAGTTACCGCCGAGATCTGGAGCTCCTGAAGCTTCAGGCATCTGCCGCTTATGGAGCCGGAGCGTGATCGGTGCTCCACCTCCATATAAGGGCAAATGCCTGATCGTTACAGACGGTGACAATGTGTGTGTCACCCTCTGTAACAATCTTCTGCTGGAGCCGATGGGAGGTCTGGGCGGGAGTCGAGTGGCCGGCCCAGCAGGGGAGGTGGGAGAGAGCAGGAGGAAGTGGGAGGGGCCCTCTGCTATGGAAAAGTTAAAATAAAAGGACACGGAGGGATAGGGCAGCTACGCTACAGAAAAGGGGATCTGGGGGTGTTGGGGCTCTCTAACTAAGGATGGCGGGTGGGGGGAGGTGCGGTTACACCACGCTACAGAAAATATACAGCTGCTAGTACCTAAGATGGTGGCTAACAGTTAGAGGGGGAAGGTTTAGAGAGCTGTTTGGGAGGAATCAGGAAGGTTGGGGGGTAAGGGGGTATCCTACACTGGAGAAATAGAAATAAAAAAAAGCCTTATTTTTTTCATACTGGCATACTGTACTGTACCTAAGATGGGGTTACCAGTGGGGGTTGGGAGGGAAGAGAGTGTCAGGTAGGAGGCTAATCTCTACACTAAAGCTAACATTATGGAAAAGTTAAAATAAAGGGACAGGGAGGGATAGGGCGGCTACGCTACAGAAAAGGGGATCTGGGGGTGTTGGGGTTTTCTAACTAAAGATGGCGGGTGGGGGAGGTTACACCATGCTACAGAAAATATACAGCTGCTAGTACCTAACAGTTAGAGGGGGAAGGTTTAGAGAGCTGTTTGGGGGGAATCAGGAAGGTTGGGGGGATCCTACACTGGAGAAATATAAATAAAAAAAAGCCTTATTTTTTCATACTGGCAGACTGTCTGCCAGTACCTAAACATGGGGGTAACCAGTGGGGGTGGGGGGAGGGAAGAGAGCTGTTTGGGAGGGATCAGGTAGGGATCAGGGGGTGGGAAGTGTCAGGTAGGAGGCTGATCTCTACACTAAAGCTAACATTAACCTTTTAAGCTACCTAACTAACCCCTTCACTGCCAGGAATAATAGAAGTGTGGTGCACAGCTGCAATTACCAAAAAGCAATAGCAAAGCCATATGTTTCTGCTATTTCTGAACAAAGGGGATCCCATAGAAAGTTTGTTAAAAAAGTATTTTTTTTTGTTTGATGGCATTTGGGGGTGGCATGAAATAGACCAAAATGGGCCTATATCAATACCTTGGGTTGTCTACTTACAAAAAAATATATATAGATAGGTAAATAAAAAAAACAAGGCTCTATTTCTATTTAAATGGAGTGATAGTAAAAATGCTAAAAATGCTAAAAATGCTCTGGTATTTTGGGCAAGTCTGGAAGTCCCAGTAGTGAAAGGGTTAATATACTTTTTACCTCTGTGATTACCTTGTATCTAAGCCTCTGCACCCTGCCCCCATATCTAAGTGCTTTTGACAGACTTGCATTTTAGCCAATCAGTGCTGACTCTTAGGTAACTCCATGGGCGTGAGCACAATGTTATCTATATGGCACACATGAACTAACGCCCTGAAAAAAATGTCAAAATGTATTCAAATAAGACCCTGCCTTCAAGGGCTACGAAATTAGCATATGAACCTCCTAGGTTTCATGTAAGAATACCAAGAGAACAAAGCAAAATTGATGATAGAATTGGAAAATTGTTTAAAATGACATGCCCTATCTGAATCATGAAAGTTTATTTTTGACTAGACTGTCCCTTTAAGGCTTAAAGGGACAGTACAATCATAATGAATCTTATAGACATGAAATATTAAACAAAATTTCCATTTACTCCTAACTTCTCTTAGTACTTAGCGTGCACATCTGAAGTTTTGCAACAATGTTATACATTATCAAGAGCAATAGATTGCAGCACTATTTCCTGTCATGTAGTGCTCCAGACAACTTGCAAGCTGCCTATCTAGCTATAGCTCTTCAACAAAGAATAATATGAGAACAACACAAATTTGATTTTAGAAATAAATTGGAAACTTATTTTTAAATTGTATTCGCTACAAAAAATTCATGTCCCTTTAAAGAGTAATTCTAGGTAAGCTCAGGAGTGTGCCCGTATCCTTAGCTAGCAGTAACAATGTTTATATCAATGTTATACATACTAATTCTATAGAACGCTAAAGATCTTACGTGAACGTGACGCCGGGCCACTTGTCCACTTTGTATGTGGGGTAAGAGCAGGGGGCGCAAATGTGGTCGTCATCCATAGTTGTTTTTAATGACCTCTGTTTCGCCAAGTCTTGTTATATTTAAAGGGACATAATAATCACATGTTAAATCACTTGAAACTGATGCAGTATAACTGTAAAAAGCTGACAGGAAAATATCACCTGAGCATCTCTGTGTAAAAAAACATAATTTATGTAAGAACTTACTTGATAAATTCATTTATTTCATATTAGCAAGAGTCCATGAGATAGTGACGTATGGGATATACATTCCTACCAGGAGGGGCAAAGTTTCCCAAACCTCAAAATGCCTATAAATACACCCCTCACCACACCCAAAAATCAGTTTAACGAATAGCCAAGAAGTGGGGTGATAAGAAAAAAGTGTGAAAGCATAAAAAACAAGGAATTGGAATAATTGTGCTTTATACAAAAAAAATCATAACCACCACAAAAAAGGGAGGGCCTCATGGACTCTTGCTAATATGAAAGAAATGAATTTATCAGGTAAGTTCTTACATAAATTATGTTTTCTTTCATGTAATTAGCAAGAGTCCATGAGCTAGTGACGTATCGGATAATGACTACCCAAGATGTGGATCTTCCATGCAAGAGTCACTAGAAAGGGAGGGATAAAATAAAGACAGCCAATTCCGCTGAAAAATAATCCACACCCAAAATAAAGTTTAAATCTTATAATGAAGAAAACTGAAATTATAAGCAGAAGAATCAAACTGAAACAGCTGCCTGAAGTATTTTTCTACCAAAAACTGCTTCAGAAGAAGAATACACATCAAAATGGTAGAATTTAGTAAAAGTATGCAAAGAAGACCAAGTTGCTGCTTTGCAAATCTGATCAATCGAAGCTTCATTCCTAAACGCCCAGGAAGTAGAAACTGACCTAGTAGAATGAGCTGTAATCCTTTGAGGCGGAGATTTACCCGACTCAACATAAGCATGATGAATTAAAGATTTCAACCAAGATGCCAAAGAAATGGCAGAGGCCTTCTGACCTTTCCTAGAACCGGAAAAGATAACAAATAGACTAGAAGTCTTTCGGAAATTCTTAATAGCGTCAACATAATATTTCAAAGCTCTAACTACATCCAAAGAATGCAATGATCTCTCCTTAGAATTCTTAGGATTAGGACATAATGAAGGAACCACAATTTCTCTACTAATGTTGTTAGAATTCACAACCTTAGGTAAAAATTTAAAAGAAGTTCGCAACACCGCCTTATCCTGATGGAAAATCAGAAAAGGAGATTCACAAGAAAGAGCAGATAATTCAGAAACTCTTCTAGCAGAAGAGATGGCCAAAAGAAAACAAAACTTTCCAAGAAAGTAATTTAATGTCCAGTGAATGCATAGGTTCAAACGGAAGAGCTTGAAGAGCCCCCAGAACCAAATTCAAACTCCAAGGAGGAGAAATTGACTTATACGAACCAAAGCTTGTACAAAACAATGAATATCAGGAAGAATAGCAATCCTTCTGTGAAAAAGAACAGAAAGAGCAGAGATGTGTCCTTTCAAGGAACTTGCAGACAAACCTTTATCCAAACCATCCTGAAGAAACTGAAAAATTCTCGGAATTCTAAAAGAATGCCAGGAAAAATGATGAGAAAGACACCAAGAAATGTAAGTCTTCCAGACTCGATAATATATCTTCCTAGATACAGATCTACGAGCCTGTAACATAGTATTAATCACAGAGTCAGAGAAACCTCTTTGACTAAGAATCAATCGTTCAATCTCCATACCTTTAAATTTAAGGATTTGAGATCCTGATGGTAAAAAAGGACCTTGTGACAGAAGGTCTGGTCTTAACGGAAGAGTCCACGGTTGGCAAGAAGCCATGCGGACAAGATCCGTATACCAAAACCTGTGAGACCATGCTGGAGCCACCAGCAGAAAAAAACGAGCATTCCTTTAGAATCTTGGAGATTACTCTTGGAAGAAGAACTAGAGGCGGAAAGATATAGGCAGGATGATACTTCCAAGGAAGTGACAATGCATCCACTGCTTCCGCCTGAGGATCCCTGGATCTGGACAGATACCTGGGAAGTTTCTTGTTTAGATGGGAAGCCATCAGATCTATTTCTGGAAGTCCCCCATTTGAACAATCTGAAGAAACACCTCTGGGTGAAGAGACCACTCGCCCGGATGTAACGTTTGGCGACTGAGATAATCCGCTTTCCAATTGTCAATACCTGGGATATGAACCGCAGAGATTAGACAGGAGCTGGATTCCGCCCATACCAGTATTCGAGATACTTCTTTCATAGCCAGAGGACTGTGAGTCCCTCCTTGATGATTGATATATGCCACAGTTGTGACATTGTCTGTCTGAAAACAAATGAACGATTCTCTCTTTAGAAGAGGCCATGACTGAAGAGCTTCTGAAAATTGCACGGAGTTCCAAAATATTGATTGGTAATCTCACCTCCTGAGATTTCTCAAACCCCTTGTGCTGTCAGAAACCCCCATACAGCTCCCCAACCTGTCAGACTTGCATCTGTTGAGATCACAGTCCAGGTTGGAAGAAAAAAAGAAGCCCCCTGAACTAAACGATGGTGGTCTGTACCACGTCAGAGGGTGTCGAACAATCAGTTTTAAAGATATTAAATGAGATATCTTTGTATAATCCCGGCACCACTGGTTCAGCATACAGAGCTGAAGAGGTCGCATGTGAAAATGAGCAAAGGGGAACACGTCCAATGCAGCAGTCATAAGAACCTAGAATTTCCATGCATAAGGCTACCGAAGGGAATGATTGAGACTGAAGGTTTCGATAAGCTGAAACCAATTTCAGACGTCTCCTGTCCAACAGAGACAGAGTCATGGACACTGAATCTATCTGGAAATCTAAAAAAGGTTACTCTTGTCTGAGGAATCAACAAACTTTTTGGTTAATTGATCCTCCAACCATGTTCTTGAAGAAACAACACTCATAAAAAGCTGGAAAGGATATTTCCATTGAAAATGAGCAAAGGGAATTGAATCCAATGCTGTTAAAACTTCTATGCATATATAGCAACTGAAGGAAATAATAGAGACTAAAGGTACCGACAGACGGAACCCAATACAAATTGTCCCTTGTCTGATAGAGACAAAGATAGTGACATAAACCATCTGGAAACCTAAAAAAAAAGGTGACCCTTGTGTGAGGAATCAAGAGCTTTTGAAAAAAGATCCTCTAACTATGTCCTGAAGAGCAAGTGAAACATATGAGAATCTGCATCCTCAGGAAATAATCTGAATGAAAACAGAAAAATGAAGAATACGCATTTATTGTATCTAAAGAAAACAAATAATGCTATCAATGACCACAAAAAGGCAAAATAGTTTGAATAAAACTCCAAAACCCAGTTCCTAGAAAAGGAACTGGAATAAAAACCCCAGGTCTGAGCAGCGCTTGAACCCCATGGGTACCCAGCCATGCCTCAACAGTATCCAAAATATATAGGACAGAAACACACTGAAATAAAGTGTTAGCCTTACTGGAATAAAATCAAAGAAATTTGGACAAAATAGAACCAAATAAATTTCAAAGAAGTCTTAACCTGCCCCTTACCAGCCAAGCTGGAATACGGCACATGCATCGCAACATTAGGGAGCTAATTTCGAACCCCAATTAAAAACATGTTACTTGGGAAAGAACTCAGGATTCGTTCCTTAATAAGAACAACCAAACTAGTATAAGCTTAAAGTTTTAGTCTTAGAACTCAATCTTGAAGCCCATAGTAACAGTTAAGAATTTAATACAATTATAATTGATTATCTTAGAACAAAAGAAATATGGATTTTCTTTTTTTTTTTTTTTTTTTTTTTTAAATCACAGAATTCTTCTAGCTAAAATAGCTAAAGACATAGATTAACCCTCACTTGCGAATATATTCAATAAAATGAAGACACAAATGAAATCATTAGCATGATAGTCCAGTTTAAAGGACCAGTCAAAACAGAGGACTTGCAAAATGCAAAACAACAAGACCAATGCAACGGCACCTAGTCTAGTAAATGTTGTCCCTTAACAATGCTAAAATAAATCATGATCTGATACTTGATCTTAAAGTAAACAGAAAAAATGAAGCAATTGCAATATCACAGGACCAAGAAAAGTACCTGATACTAAATAATTTTCCAAAAATAAGATACAACTATATAAAGGAAAATAAATACTATTTTGCTATAAAAACAATAGCATAATTAGTAGGAGTAGAGATAGCTCCAATAAATTGGAGAACCCTCCAAATTGAATTTAACTGCTGACAAAGAATATAGTTTAAAAATAAAAGAAAATTCTCAGCCTATTCCATTCCCTAGTATGGGGAATTGGAAAGAAAACCTCTGAAATCACAGAAGAAATAAAAAGGCAGAAATAGTGTCAGCTAGTCTTAAAGAACTAGTTACCTTAATATCCAAAATAATCAACACCTCTTCAACAATGAACAAATGTACTTTAATAATAAAAAATATATATAAAAAAAAGTAGATTTGTTAGTGTCAATATCTGATGAAGAGAATTTCTGAAAGAGAAAAAAACATCATCAGAGAAGGATAAATCCGTATGTTGTTGGTCATTTGAAACTTCAATAATTAAAAAAGAAGTGAAAAAGACCTAAAAATCGTATTAGAAGGCACAAAGTCACACATAGCCTTAATCAGAAAAAATATTTCTTATAAATCTTCTAAACATTTCTTGCACTTAAGAATGGAAATGTATAAAGCATAAATACTAATGGAATCTGCATGTAAAAGTATATCATAATAACTTATTACAAACCATAGCTAAAGATAAACATTTATAACATTTAAAATAAATGAACTTAGCTTTGGTAGAACTGAAACTCAGTTAAGCATTTTTCCAGAAGTGGCTTCTGACTCAGGGACAAACGGAGACATCTTGCAATATGTAATAGAAAATACAACATATAAAGCAAAATTGATCAAATTCCTTAAATGACAGTTTCAGGAATGGGAAAAAATGCCAGTGAACAAGTTTCTAGCAACCAGAAGCAATAAATAATGAGACTTAAATAATGTGGAGACAATAGAGACGCCCATATTTTTTAGCGCCAAAAAAGACGCCCACATTATTTGGCGCCAAAAATGACACCACATCCGGAACGCCGACACCTTTGGCGCAAAAAAACGTCAAAAAAATGACGCAACTTCCGGCGACACGTATGACGGCGGAAACAGAAAAAAAAATTTGCGCCAAAAAAGTCAGCGCCAAGAATGACGCAATAAAATGAAGCATTTTCAGCCCCCGCGAGCCTAATAGCCCACAGGGAAAAAGTCAAATTTTAAGGTAAGAAAAAAAATGATTAATTCATATGCATTATCCCAAATATGAAACTGACTGTCTGAAAATAAGGAATGTTGAACATTCTGAGTCAAGGCAAATAAATGTTTGAACACATATATTTAGAACTTTATATAAAAGTGCCCAACCATAGCTTAGAGTGTCACAGAAAATAAGACTTACTTACCCCAGGACACTCATCTACAAGTAGTAGAAAGCCAAACCAGTACTGAAACGAGAATCAGTAGAGGTAATGGTATATATATAAGAGTATATCGTCGATCTGAAAAGGGAGGTAAGAGATGAATCTCTACGACCGATAACAGAGAACCTATGAAATAGACCCCGTAGAAGGAGATCATTAAATTCAAATAGGCAATACTCTCCTCACATCCCTCTGACATTCACTGCACGCTGAGAGGAAAACCGGGCTCCAACCTGCTGCGGAGCGCATATCAACGTAGAATCTAGCACAAACTTACTTCACCACCTCCATAGGAGGCAAAGTTTGTAAAACTGATTTGTGGGTGTGGTGAGGGGTGTATTTATAGGCATTTTGAGGTTTGGGAAACTTTGCCCCTCCTGGTAGGAATGTATATCCCATACGTCACTAGCTCATGGACTCTTGCTAATTACATGAAAGAAAGGAAGATATTTTACCTCACAATTTCCTCAGCTCCCCAGAGTAAGTACTGTGTAAAAATTTAAATGTATCCGTCAGCTGCTCCCAGCTGCAGGGGAAAAAAATAAAAAAATGAAGAAATAAACTGCAGTCAATCAGCATCAACAGTGCTGAGGTCATAGTAAACTTCCTTAAACGAAATAGGGAAATAACACGTGAGTGCATGAAGCTTGCTCCCTTGTCCGTCCCGGGACAGACATACTGATTTGCTGCTTAAGTCCATGGGGAGTGAAT